>NC_142009.1:51839172-52146095 GCF_049901735.1 Notechis scutatus | reverse complement strand
GGGTTAAGGAATGGATAACACTAAGAAATACTAGATTGTTGACATTAGAAGGACATGATTTGTTGTTGGGATGGCATGCTTTTTTATGGTATAAAGGAACTAAAACACAGGGGTATTTTAGAAGACATTATATACGGGAGTCTCTGTGGTTAAACTGGGAGAAGATTAAAAGAAAATGTTATTTGAAAATTCCAGTCTCGCTATCGACTATTGAAGCATTTTCTTATCCTATAATATACAAAAAGGAACAAACATTTAGATATGGTGAAATATTGAATAAAAAGGGTGAACTCAAATCTATACAAAAACTAGAGGAACAAGGTATAAAGATGAATTGGTTTTCATATGCGCAAATACATTCAAGGTATGATAAAGATTCTAAAATGGAAGGTTTCTATGATAAATTGACTGATTTAGATAAGATTTTGACAGGTACTGATGAAAAGGTGATTAAAAAATTGTATGGATATTTATTAGAAATTAAACTAGAAGAAGAACAAGTTAAAGAAACTATGATTGCTTGGGGGAAGAATTTTGGATATGGGATTGATCTAGAGAAATGGCAAAAATTGTGGTCTCAAAATTATAAAATGACAATGTCAACAGCATATAAAGAAAATTTGTATAAGATGTTTTACAGGTGGCATTTCCCCCCGACAAGAATAGCAAGAATGTTCAAGAATAAATCCAAAAAATGTTGGAAATGTCATCAGACACCTGGCTCATATTACCATATGTGGTGGACTTGTGCGGATGCTAAAAAATACTGGACTAAAATCCACATGTGGTTGGAAAAAATGACAAAAAAACATATAGACTTGAAACCAGAGAAATTTTTATTGGGAATTTTACCTGAAATATATAGTAAAGACTTGAAATATCTGATTGTAAATGTATTAACAGCAGCTAGGGTATTTGCCAAAAACTGGAAAAATGAGAAAACACCAACACAGGAGGAAATCATTAAGAAAATATTGGAATGTGCTGAAATGAGTAGATTGACATTTGAAATTAGAGAACAAGAGGATAAACAATTTTATAAAATTTGGGATCTATTCTATCAATGGTTAGACACTAAAATACAGTAATGAAATATGTAGACTTTTAGAAAATAATAAATATATAAAGATGTACTTCTTTCTTATTATATCTACAAAATGATTTTAGGATAGATTTGGGATGATAATATGAACTGTTATAAAACAAACTAAGTAAATTATGATTATCTTGTAAAACATGAATGAATAAAAGTATAGTCAAATGATTGATTAATAATGATACTAAGGTATTTAATTTTTGATTGAAAATACGAGATTATATGCAATGTAATTGTAATTGAAGACTACGAAATGGAAGCACAAAAAAAATTGTAAACCAACCGGCACACTGTATATATACATATGGAAGATGGCTTTATGTTTTTATGTTCTGTTTGTTTATGTTTGTTTTTAAAAACCAGTAGAAACTAAAAAAAGGGGGGCGGGAATGAGCATGTCCTAGTTCACATCACAAACACCCAGCACTTATTTCCATCCCTTCTCTTTATTTTAACTAAGTCATAACATTGAACCCATTACACTGGATTTAATAGTTGAACCTGGAGGGACCAGCGATGACAAAACATGAGCTATATTCATAACTCATTCTTCTAAAGTTTTGAGTTGTTGGGTATTTTAATTGCCCCAGCCCTTGTCTCCAGCTGTGGCCTCACCTTAGGCTCAACAGCATGATAAGGTCTAGCTTGTCAAGGCTGATTATTTATTCACTATCCCATCATACCTTTGACATGCCTGTCAGTTTTTATATGAGAGAAAAATGAGCAGGGTTGCTGAAGTTCCCTTTCCTACAGTGGAGATTTGTTCTTTTTAACCACACCCTAAAGGCTTATGTGTCAGGGTGCAGTTGCAGTGACAGGGTGCCAAAAGTAGCTAGTCCTTTGCCTGCCTCTGTGGTGTTTCCCTTCCAAGGAGATTCATGTTTAGCTCCAATTATTTGTCTTGCCATCAGCTTTTGATTTATTTTCAGATTCTCTCCCTCACATGCTAAATCTAGGGTAGGGCAATCCAGTTTTTAATTCCTATCCTATAAGCTGCACATTCTGTAGACCAGCTTGAAAATGAATCTGTTGATAAACCGAATGGCTATTGTAGGATCCTGGAACATGTATATTTCCCTTATTCATAAGAATGGCTATTCCACCACTGCAATCAGAAGTTGTACTAAATGAACAAAGTAAACATCAAAAGTCATCTATTTTAGAAAGTAACTAAATTAATCCATTCTATGGTCATGTTCTGCCAGATGGTAAAATGAAGCCATCTTATTAAGAATGGTTTTAAGAATTTGGAAGACTGTTTACAAAAGTATCTAATATTCGAACTTCACTTTTGTACATGGGGAATGCGGGGGACAGAGTGGTGTAATAACTTTCTGATATTAACATGAATAGTTGGCCAATGAGTTTTATAACCTCATTAAACTCTCTTCCAGTTAGAATTCTTTGGGAACGACAAAATTAATGTGATTTTGGATTTCTTTTACTTTCTCAAGTCTTGGTTTCTTTATTTTGCCAGGTAGAAGGCTTTGCTCTGTTTTTTCTTGTCTAATAGGATTTTATTTTTCTATGCCGGTACTGCCAAAACATCTGGGATTTCTCAATCAACTCACAGCAATGTAAATATAGGCTCAAGAAATCACCAGTGTAGTAATATGTTGGTTAAGAAATCACCAGTGTAGTAATATGCTCTTTGAGCAAGCTTTTAATTACTTAATCACCTACTAAAGCTTATATGTCATTCCAATAAAAAACAACTCTCAACAACTTGCTGTCAACTCTATAATGCAATTGGGCTAAACAAGATAATATAAAAGAAAATGTAGAAATCATATTTAATTATTACGAATTACCAGATATCACTTTATCAAGTATTCATGTCTTTCCAAAAAGCCATGAAGAACAGCCAGTTCTTATCTGCTTTCTAGAACACTGAAGATAAATTATTCCAAAGATAGAGGGCAGCTACAGATAAGTCTCATATTCAGGAACACTGATGATGATAGACAAACAGGAAGCTTTCATTACTATACTACTAGATCTCCCTGGACAGGAGTATTTTACATGGAGTAGCCTATGAATGTATTATTATTGTTGGTCATACAGACAGTCAGATGTTTAGAGTGGGCTTAGCATTTTTATCCATCTATCAAGTCTTTCCCAAAGACCTGGAATAGACAGCTGCTGATGATTTATAACATCATCGGATTTAAGCTATTTCAAGAAAACTGCCTTTTGCAATTGACTGATGGGCTTTTTTCAATGCTGATGGTGTTCAAATGGTGCAGGAGGTGTGGGGGGTGTCTAAACTGTGATTTAGCATGTTCAAAGGAACACTGGGTTTGTCTATTCCCTCTCTTAACTGATTTAGGAAGTTCCTTGTTAATGAGTTTCTGGATGTTAAGAACTGTTCAAAAGACAAGTTGTATTACACTGAGAGATTTTCCTTCTATATTGAACAAAAGAAGCTCTAAGTAAGTTTAAGGGGCAGCAAAAAAAAGCTTAAAATTTTGGAAAACAACAAAAAGAGGACTAGAATGTTGATTTTTGAAATTTAAGGGGCTAGATGGACTTGAAAGATCATTTCCCCTGACCAATTATGTCTGACTCATCTCTGTTTCTTAGCTGAGGGAACCAGATTGTCCAAAGACACTTCCGTGGTCATGTGGCCAGCATGTTTGTAAAGATGGACTTGATTCATTTCTTTTTTAAAAGGATTTCATCACTTGGAAACCTGACACAAGGCACATGGAATGTCATTACCTTCTCACTGAAGTGGTACTTATTTATCTACTCTTGTTTGCATGCTTTCAAACTGCTAGGTAGCCTGGAGCTGGGGCAAGACAGGGGCTCACTCCATCGCACAGTTCTTGGGTCTCAAACCTGGGCTCTCAGCTTTCCTGCTGACAAGCTCCGTGTCTTTAACTGCAGAGATATCACACCCCTTCATCTCAGATAATGGATCTCAATTTACATTCAAGGTGCTCTTCCAATTAGACCTTTTTATTTACTTGTTATCCTTGAATCATCAGACAATGAACTAAATATCAGAACAATATCTGAGATACTATGTTTCTTATCAGCAAAACCAATGGAACTGAACTCTTGTCAAAATTGTTTATAACAACTCTGTACTCCATAGGCATGTTTCCCATTCTGAAAACCTGTAATTGGCACCCATGCACCTTGCCCTCCAGAACTTGTTCATCTGCTGTTCCTTGGGCCTCGTACTTTTAAATAGGAGAGGCAGCCCACTCATCTCCTCTTAAAGGAAGTTAAATTGTCAAAAATTGCTGTGGATGCACAGAAGTAAAAGGATATCTAGCTATTTCATTGGCTTTTGACTAAATTGACTAAATTTTATCTTGTGCCTGCCTACCTAAAAGACTGAAATCCAAGTTTACTAGTCCCTTTCTTTTTTTTGAAAAGTTTTTTATTTTTTAAAGACAAACACTAACAAACACAAACATAAAACATCAACATAAAACCATCTTCCAAAATACAGCGTGTCGGTTGGTACATTTCTTTTGTTCAATGTCATAATATCAACAGTCTTACCCTTCCAAACATATATTCATATTACATAAGTCAACTATACATATCATACTGTATTATTATTATATCATTATTAGACTCAACCACAAATTCACATAACTCTCATTGAGCAAATCTCTGTTTTAATAAATCTGAGAACATACAATTCATTTCATTATATTCAATTATATAATATCATTACATTACATTATCTTGCATATTATGCCATTCCTTTTTTATAACACCTTTTACTTCTCTATTTTCTACTAGTCCCTTTCTAATTACCCACCAAACTAACTTTTATTAACCACCTTTCATGAAGATTCATCTGGTCGGTGCCAACTCAAGGATTGCATGGCACCCCTAGGCCACACTGACTGATAGCAGCACCTCCTGATGATGTGAAGATTTGCATTTTTAGAATCCTTTGGAAGGAAGGGCAATATGCCAGTTTGGTCTAGTGGTTAAGGCATCAGTCTAGAAAGCAGGTTCTAGCCCCACTGTAGCCATGAAAGCTAGTTGGGTGACCTTGAGCAAGTCAATCTGTCTCAGCCCAAATCATCTCACAGTGTTGTGAAGAAAAAAAATGGAGTAGGAGGGTGTGTTGGATATGTTAGCTGCCTTGAGTTATTTGTAAAAATAATAAAGGCAGGAAATAATAAACAAACAAACAAATAAAAGTATTAGTGCTTTGGCACCCTAAGGCAGGGCCTACTGTGCATTTAGTCTCATAAGTTGCAGCTTGTGTGTGAGAAACTGTCTTTATTTATTCAACCCCTATGCTGAATATACTGTATATCAAGGCAAGCTGAATTGGAAGAAGATGAGAACAGTTTTAAAATTCTAGTAAGTAATATGAATCTATGCTATAATGATGACACTACTTTTTTATCTCAAAATACAAGTGATTTAGAAGCTCTCATAATAAAAGTCAAGGACCATACTGTAAAAAAAATCGAACAATAATTAAATACAAATTAATGACAGCAGGTACAACAACCAGTCTTAGAACTGATAATCAAGATAATAAGGAGCTGGATAGTATCTGCCTTTTAGGATTAACTAGAAATATAAGGGAACAAACTGTAAAGAACTACACCACAGGTTAACACTTAGTAGGGTAGCAAATAGACATTGAAAAAGATATTTGGATGCTGTGATATATTTAGACTTACAAAGCTCAGAATTGTTCAAGTGATGGTTTTCAATATGATTCTCTTGGACCTTGAAAAAACAGGACAGAAGAGTACTGACATTTTTGAACTTTGGTATTGGAGAAGACCTTGGCAACACAAGCTTCTTGTTTCCTAACCAGAAACAAACAAACCGATCCCAGAATCCAGAGTTTCCCCTTGAGTTACAAATGACTGGATTAAAATGATTGTATTTAGAACACATTTACAATAATGTTTTACTCCCTTGAGAAGACCATAATGCTGGGAAAGATGGAAGGAAAGAAAAGATGAGGCCCACCAACAGCAAGGGAGATAAATGTGCTTTTGATGGTGACAGGGGACTTGTTGAAAGATCTGAAGGGCCATATCAGGGCCAGCTGATCCTAGATAACTTCTATCCACGTGATCTCTAAATGTCAACTCAACTTGAAAACATAGAATAATTTTTTTAAAAAAAGAGAGGACTGCAAAGAAATGTGATCTGTCTTGGGAATTTGTCTTCCAGTGCAGGACCACAAATGCCACAAATATTGCAATATGCAAATTGGTTTGAAGATTGGAACACCACTCCCAGGTTTAGAATCAAAGCCTAAATCACTTAAATTCAAAAAGGGACAAAACTTTGCTTCTTTGAGTTGAAATAATGCATATATAGCTAAAATAACTCACATATTTAAGGACTCGGCTAAGTGTAGAAATAAACATGTTATAAAGCATTAAGCACTCTCTTTCAGACAAGGGGTAGGTTGTTATTATGCAGTTTTTAGATGATTTGTATCCCATTGCTCTCCTCCTCCCAACCCAGCATTCTTTTTTTCCTGCAAGCTGTTTAAATCAGCAGTTCTGAAGCACCAGTTTACCAAAAATGCTAATTTTCATTGGTCCTCAATTGTAATTCAAATTGCTCCCCCCCCCCCCCTGCAGCCTCCAGAATGCATTCAACAGACAACTCAAAGAGGGCCAATTGCGATGCTGGAGGTCGCAGATGCTCCATCATATTTTTTTTATTTTTTATTTTTAAAAAACATGAATGAAGAAGGTGGTTGTGCTTAGAACCCTCAGCCGTGCCTGTCCCCATTGGTGGGTGGGTGGGAGTCTGTACCATTTAGTTTTGGCTGGGCTTTCCAGAGTTCAGTTCCCTTTCTCCCTTCCCCCACCCTACTTTCCAACATGGTCAGAAAAGCAGTGCTCTGTCACCTGGAGTGAAAGCTGACAGGAATGAACACAGGCAGGAAGCAGCGTGACACACGCATTGTCATGCATGACTGAGCCGGAGCCATCAACAGCAATTAAACACTGAGAGCTCGGGATCCTTCTGGACAGGTTCAAGTTTGGTGGCACTGCTGTGATTAGATGTTTTGCACTGTTTTTCTGTAGTCTGCTTGTAACATCGTTCTTTTTCCCTTGCTCTTTTCTGATGTGTGTGTGTGTGTGTGCATGGTCGTGCATGCACATACATGCTATATTGCCCTAATGCTCACATGTTTTAAGTGAAAATCTGAATATTTTAAAATAAGACAATTGCAAGCCCCACTTGCAAAAGAAATAAATTTCACTTCCTTCATGTCAGTTCACCAGGCAAAATTGCTAACCTATTTATAGATTAAAAATAACTGAAATATAACAATGGTGGAATATTCAGCTTATAGGAAAAAAATAATTTAAACAAGTACAGGTAGTCCTCAAGCTACAACAGTTCATTTAGAGACCATTCAAAGTTACTGCAGCACTGAAAAAAGTGACTCATGACCATTTTCACACTTACGACTATTGTAGCATCGCCACGGTCACGTGGTTTACATTCAGATGCTTGACAACTGACTCACATTTATGGCAGTTGCAGTGTCCCAGAGTCATGTGATCCCTTTTGTGACTTTCTGACAACCAAAGTCAATAGAGAAAGCAGATTCACTTAACAACCATGTTACTAATTTAACAATTGCAGTGATTAACTTAACAAATGTGGCAAGAAAAGTCATAAAATGGGGCGAAGCTCACTTAACAAATTTCTCACTTAACAACATACATTTTGGGCTCCATTGTGGTTGTAAGTTGAGGACTACCTGCACAACTATACATGTTGATACCTAGTATTATCATCCTTGAATAGTTTAGGTGGACTATTCCTAGGAGTGACAGAAGGTCCAGTAGCAAACTGGATTGTTTTTCTACTTCCACCTGAGAAATGAAGTGGAAGAAAGAGCAAGTTTCTTCTTTAAGAATGATGCTGAGTGACAGAACAATTTCAAAACTGCTCTTCAGTTCTTGTAGCTTATTGTGACTAATGATATGCACAAGTTCTTTCAGATGGCAATTGTCTGGCCTATGTTGTTGTGAGGAGCACAAGGATAAAGAGGAAGAATAATAATCTGAAATAAATTTATAAAGTCAAGAGTCATATTGCAGGAAATGTTGTAGTCTTTGAATGAAATAAATTATTGATTCATATAGAATTCCACGATAGTTTTTCTAACAAGACCAAATGAGACAGTACAACTTGCAGATATGATACTATTTCCTCTTTATTAGACATATGAAAGTTTGTTTGTGCCAATGTTTATACCGCCGAGGTCTCAGCACAGTCCTACAGCAGGATTTCTTATAGTATAAGAAAGGGGTAACAATTTGTTATCCTATAAATCAGGGTCCCCAACCGCCGGTCCAGCGGACCGGCACCGGCGCATGGAACAAGCCTTACCGGGCCGCTGGTTGCTGGCGCCGCCATCTTTTTGGTAAAAAAGCAATTTTTCGTCAAAAAGATGGCGGCGCCAGCGTTGGTGAGCTTTTCGGGTAGAAAGCCATTTCTACCCGAAAAAGCTCACCAAGCGCTGAGCGCGCTCATTTTTTGCGAAAAATCACTCGTGACGTCACCGGAAGTGATTTTTCGTCAAAAAGATGGCGGCGCCCAGCTGACGCCGGAACCGGGCCGCGGCGCCCAGCTGACGCCGGAACCGGGCGCGGCGTCGAAAAGGTTGGGGATCCCTGCTATAAATTGTTGAGACTTTGGCTCCACTAATCCTAATCAGCATAGTAAATGGGAAGGAATTCTGGGAACTGTAGTTCAAAATAAAAAGAATGGACCAGGTAATCAGGTATTTTTTAAAAAAAGAGATGGTGATAATAGTTAATTCACTGAACTGCAGATAATTGCTGAAATCTATGAGTTTTACAGTACTATAAAGTGAAATTCAAACCAGATATTTCCTGATGAAAAATTGGTGTATTTCCAAAGCAAAATTGATGGGATGGGATGGAGTGAGAGGGGAGAGGAAAGGATAGGATAGGATAGGATGGAAGAAAGGAAGGACACGCTATTTTTCTTGTATAATTTTCTTTTTTGTATGTGTATATTTTGTATCATGGCAACCGACTGGACAAATCTATGCAATATTCTTGGCTACATTTTCAAAAGTGATTTGCCTTTGTCTTCTTCCTAGGCCTGGGAAAGAGTAAGTGACCTAAAATCATCTAGCTGGCTTTATGCTTAAGGCAGGACTAGGCTGCTTGTGCCTTTAATCACTATACAAAACTGGGTCCTCTACTATTCTTAGTTATTCTAAAAGTTATTCACATCAAGTGCTAGAAATTGTTCAAAACTCCAAATTCAGGTGTTTTCTATAGTTTTACAAAATGTAGAAAAGAATGTGAGGCAGTCAGTTCCTCAGCATCCACTGTATAATCAAGTGTTCTGTTGACATGAGCAGCTCCTCTTTATCACAAAAGCTCGGCTATTTAATTCACTAATGTATCCACTTGATGTCAGTATCATTGCCCATTAAAACAGTGTGCCAAAGGGTCAATGCTTATGTATGGACAGCCGAAGATAATGTCAAAATGTGTATGTGTGTGTGATTTTTCTGCTGTTCTGGTCTGAATGAAAAATACATCTCCCTACTACACCATATCTCTCTGTTTTTTGCAAACCTTTTATATAAAACAGAATGAAAATACAATATAGCTAATTAGACAAGTTTATGGCTAAAGAAAAAACAAAATAGCAGAACTTGATTGAACATGTGGAGCCAAATATAGGTCTTTCAATAAGACGATAAGAAGCCAAGTTATTCAAACTGCTCTATCTTCCTCTTTGCTAGATAAGCAAAGTATCTTAATAGCATGTGCACATTCCTGAGCACCAAAAGATGGGTTGTGTATTTTTGATTATCATGTTCTATGAATCAAGCCAATGATTTATGTTAGTATGTTGTGAGTATGTGTCAAATTTTTCAACTTTCAATTTCCAGGGTGCTCAAATATTTGTGACATGCCTTGGGGTGATGTAGAGATATTTTAGTTACTTTAATATAATTTAGATGTGCTTGGTAAGTAACTACGTAAATATCATGACTTTTTTAACATGTTGTTTGTTTCATGTGCAACCTCTTTGATTATAGGTTGTTCAATAAACAATGATTAAAATAAACTAGGTCAGCCAGATATGTGAACTAAAACTATGCAAGAACTTATCTTACTTTGGTCTAGGACAGTGATGGTGAACCTTTTTGTTGTGGTGTGCTGAAAGCATGCACGCGTGCCGACACACACAATACAATGTGCCCCCCTGTGCATGCGTGCATCCCCCTTACCTGTACTGCACATATGCGCACATCCCAGGTGATTTTCAGTCCATTTGAGTCCTTTTTTGCCCTCCCGGGGGCTTGAAGAAAGCCTCTGCAGCCTTTGAAGGCTGAAAAACGGGCCCATTTTTTGGTCTCCAAAGGCTGCAGAGGCTTCCGTTGAGCCCCCGGGAGGGTGAAAAAGGTCTCAAATGGGCTGAAAAATCAGCTAGGAGGCCCGCACATGTGAAGTACAGGTAAGTTTGGCTGGGGCTTGCGTGCCCACAAAAATGGCTCTGCATGCCACCTGTGGCACGCGTGCAGTAGGTTCGCCATCATGGGTCTAGGAGGCCCAAGTTTCTCTGTTCTAGAGAATTGTTTTGAGAAAACTGAAGCCTTACCTTTTCATTATCTACCACAGGAAAGATAGAAATGTCTAAAAGTGAATATAACCTTTGGGTTTTTTTCTGACAGAATGAGGTAAAATCAGGCCATTATGATGAAGAAATTGCTACAATAATTTTTGAATTATATTCTCTTACAATCTGGATGAGGAATATCTTCCTAACTGTTTTGGCTTTCATTGCAATTTAATTAAATTTTCAGGAATCCAGCTCAGAGAGGGAAGATGCATGAAAAAAATCCATACAGACCAGTGAAGTAATTCTCCAATTATGCTGTCTTTTGACTGTAGCAACTGCATATTCAGAGTGTTTCCATGCTCTTCCCAGCCATTCTTTTCCAGTACAACCTGAATATGAACCCATCACTACCTACCCATGCTTAATTTTTATTGTGACAGTGCCTAGTGGATACTCCTATGCCAAAAATGGATGGGGGATATTGCCTACAAAGGCAGGAGAAAGTAACTAGACCAGAGGTCTTCAAACTTGGCAATTTTAAGATTTGTGGACTTCAAATCTCAAAATTCCTCAGCCAGCCATGCTGGTTGGAGAATTCTGAGAGTTGAAGTCCACAAGTCTCAAGGTTGCCAAGTTTAGATACCCTGAACTAGACAGATACAAACAACATGTCATATTCTGTTATGTCCCACCTTCTAAAATAAACAGTTAAGGCTGAAAGCAGCAGTCCTTGTAAAGAAAGGCAGCAAACAGGAAAATGTTATGTCCCACCTTTTAAAGTAAACAGATAAGGCTGAAAGCAACAGTCCTTGTAAAGAAAGGCAGCAAACAGGAATTTTCACAGATAGCTCCAATAAGTAAAAGTTCCAACGAACTAAATCCAAGACTCAACAAGATTCTTCAGATCAAAGTCCTTCACAAAATAATTCCAATAAGTAGAAGTTCCAACGAATTAAATCAAATCCCAACAAGATATTTCAGATCAAAATCCTCCAAACTGTGCTCTTCAGTTCTCTCTTGCAAATAGACACTTTGTTCCGGACAAAGTGCAAAGTCATATCTCTCCCTTTATAGAGTAACTAATTAAGTCTAATTGCTGGTCTGCTCTCCTACTGTAACCTCGTTGGTTCCTCCTTGTCAGGAGACGTCTTGTCCCTGACATCTACCCAGCAACCATCAAATTATCATCTTCTTCACCTGAAGATAACATTGTTCCTCATTATCACCCGTTCCCGGCTGACCACCTAATTGAAGGGTGGAAAGAGTTTGAAGGTTCAAGCCGATCTTGCAAATCAAATGCATTCATCTCCTCCTCATCGTTAGAACTTGCTGATTCATATAAGTCCTCCTCGCTGGAGCTGTCATTCAAAAAACCTGTAGCAGATGCCGGGAATCACAACATATTCTGGCTTAAGAAAGCTGGAACACTCTGAAGTATCTTGTCTAGTCAACAGTAACTTTTCTTAGGTTTGCTCATTTGTTTGTTTTGGAAAACTAAAAGGTTATTATAACATATGTATGTGGCTAGTATAATAAAAAAATCTGTTTAATTGCAATGTAGGAGAGAAATGGAATAAACTCTTTTTTATAAGATAATGCCATGTGCAAAACATGGCCACATAAGGAAAATAGGAGTTTCAAGGCAGTGCTTTCTTTCTTTTTTTACAGTGTTCAGTCTAGACTCCATCAAACTGAAGTGCCATTAGTAACCTAAACAGACCATTTAACTCATTTAAGACTGGATTTAAGCAAATATGCAAAGCAAAACAAAGCTCTTCTATGTGATCTGTTTTAATGCCAAAGCTCATTGATTAGGATTGTAGACAGCTGCATCCTTCTTGAAAGAGCTTTGATCTTTCTACTTTTGTCTTCTTGTTGTCTGGGTAATGGCTTGGCCACTTCAGACTTATATTTTCCATGCCTTAGGAGAAGACAGAATATATCTTCAGCCTGTAGATTCTAAATTCCTTCTGTTCTTGTACCTTCTCTGGTAATTTTTCTTTAGAATTCCTTTGGTTTTTCAGGTTGTTCCAGGACACATTAATCCCACATTAGAAAACTGCATTCCACTATCTGTGTCTACTGCACAGGTATTATTAAAAGAGAAGTGCTTTGAAAAAAACTAACTAAAAACCTAAAACCAATTTTCAAGTGTGACAAAATTATCAGAAAAATATAGCAGAAACAGAATAAAACTGCAAAAGCTGCCTCTCATTCTTACTGTCTTCTACAGATAGGAGGCTTTTATTCTGAAATTTTCTCTGGTGAGATCCAACAGGTTAGAAACCAATTCAGATAACAGAATGAGGATGGATGGATGGAAGGAAGGAAGGAAGGAAGGAAGGAAGGAAGGAAGGAAGGAAGGAAGGAAGGAAGGAAGGAAGGAAGGAAGGAAGGAAGGAAGGAAGGAAGGAAGGAAGGAAGGAAGGAAGGAAGGAAGGCTAATAACTCTGCTAAAATGAGGTTTCATTGTAGAATTCCCCTAGAACTGCAATACTGAAATCAAAGCAAGGCCCAGATACTAGGGCTAAATCTGAGTACATCTCAATTACATTATTTCCATAGAAATATTACACTATTGAAGAATTCTGTTTTTATCAAGGAACATTTAAATTTGGGTTAAATTTATAAATATGCACTGCCGTTCTCCGTCTCCTCATTTTTGTCTTTTGTCATTTATAAGTTTACATGGAGAAACTGCATTTACACATCATACTAAGCCACAGTTAACCATAGTTTATTGATTAAGTAGTTATTTACCTGGGTTTTCCCCACACATGAAGTCACTACCCATAGTGGCAAGATTGTATAACTTAATAAAGCACAACCAAACCAAACATGTTTTGGCTTAGTAAAATTTTTAACATAATCATCATACATTTATTGATTTTGTACTGATATAATCTATATGAAATGGTGATATTGATATGATATAATATGATATATTATGGTGATATTGATATGATATAATACCTACAGCGGGAGACCTGAACTTTCTACTTATCTTTTATTGTATTAAAAAGGGAAGAATATGAAAGGAGAAAGAGGAAAAGGAAGAATATAACCATGTCCTAACTCTGCTGAAAACACTTGCTGAATGAACAGTTTGCTTATATAAAGCATCTCATTTTTCTTTCTGAGAAGAATCTAACATCAAGGTTAGCATGCAAGCTTTAATTGCATACAGTGGACATAAAAGATGTTGAGACTTTGGAAAAAGTGCAGAGAAGAGCAAATAAGATGATTAAGGGCCTGGAAACTAAAACATATGAAGAACAGTTGCAGGAATTGGGTATGGCTAGTCTAGAGATAAGAAGGACAAAGAGTGACATGATAACAGTATTCCAGTATTTGAGGGCTGCCACAAACAAGGGGGTCAACTTATTTTCCAAACCAGCAGAAGACAAGACAAGAAACAATGGATAGAAACTAATTAAGGAGAGAAGCAACCTGGAATTAAGGAGAAATTTCCTAACAGTGAGGACAATTAACTAATGGAACACCTTGCCTTCAGAAGTTGTAGATGCTTCAGCAGTGGACATTTTTAAGAAAAGACTGGACAGCCACCTTTATGAAATGGTATAGGACAGTGGTGGCTAACCTTTTTGGGATCCCGTACCAATAATTGCACGCATGCTTGCCTGCTCGTGCTCACGTGCCATCATGTGGGCCCCCATGCCTCCTTCCCATGCATGTGCAACCCATATGACCCACATGACTCATGCGCCATGTTCTTCTGCGCATGCACGAGTGTCTCCTGTGTGCCGCCAGGCCCCCGCACATGCACGCCAGATACCTGACAATCAGCTGTCGGGCGAATGGCATGCGCGCATGCTCAGTACACCTTTTCTGGACAAGTGCTCACATGCCAGCAGTAATGGCTCTGAGTGCCACTTCTGGCACGCGTGCCATAGGTTCACCACCACGGGTATAGGATCTCCTACTTGAGCAGTGGACTAGAAGACATCCAAGGTCCCTTCCAGATCTATTCTGATTGATTGATGGATTGCATCATCATCATCATCTACATGCTGTTATTTGGATTTTTAAAAAATGTGTGCAAACACTTCTTTTGACATCCAGGTAGGAAAACATTATTAAGAACAAAGTATTTTTTCCAAGCATATTGGGTTTGGAGCACAGCCTGTCAATTTATATCCATATTTTTCATATAAATGCAATGATCAGTTCTTATTGGTACATTTTCATTGAATATAAACAGAAGCTCAAAAGAAGGTCTTCAAATGGTTCTTAATTTTATTGATGGTGTATCATCAGAACTACATTAAACCTTTCCTTCTTTGAATTCTGTTTTAGTCTTTAATCATAAAACATGATTGAACTTTTCTTACAGAAATAGATTTTTAGGGCAAAGGACAAATAAACAAGATACTTATGCTAGGCAGTGGCCAATCTATATATATTGAGAAGCAATGAGATAAGCACTGCCATTTGAATTATCCAAGAGAAAAGAGATAGGGAGCTATGTGGAGGCTAGAAAAGCAGGATATGATGGCACATTCTTCTTATGGTTAGACAGGTAGAGCTCAGAGGGAGAAGAGGCCACCCTACACCCTCCTAATTAATGACCATGATCCAGTGCTAGATATATTTGGCAATTGGGGAAAAGGCAAATTATATTCAAGGGATCATTAGGAAAGAGAATTAAAATAAAAATGTCCTAACAAACTATGGTATCTATGCATCTGCAGTAAGTCTGGATTGTTAAATTGAAGAAATGTATAGTAGAATTGGAAAAAGTGTAGAAAATGGCAACACAAATTATCAATAAGAAAAAGCTAGAATGTTTGTGAAGCTTTAGCTTAGAAACCAGTATCTGAAAGGGGACATGATTGAGGTGTACAAAATTATGCATGGCATGGAAAAATAGATAGGGATATATTTTTCTTCTCTCTCAAAATATTAAGATCAGAAGCCTTCCAATAATGCTTGAAAGGAGTTTTAAATCATAGGAGGTACTTCTTAACACACCACATATTTACTTTGTGAAATTAATTAGTAATGAAGGATTTCACAAATTCACAGTCAAGATCGTTTCCACATTGGGGGCACTCTTCCTCCTACTGTAGTTGTAGGAGAACAATGGTGGTAGTAAGTTTCCATGTCCTACTTTCAACACTCAGAGGTATGTGGTTGGTCAGAGTCAGAGGTGGTATTCAGCAGGTTCTGACCAATTGTGGAGAGCTGGTAGCAGAAAATTTGAGTAGTTCAGAGAAGTGGCAACTACCACCTCTGACTGGCCCCATCCCCATTTATTCTCTGCCTCCTGATCAGCTGGGTCTTCTTTTATTACCCTGCATAGAAGAACAGAACTGGAAAGCAGGTTACCGGGAGGGAATGGGATTTTGTAGTAACCTTCCCCCAGGAGTGCAGAGGGAGTGGAGATTTTGCAGTATTCTTCCCCTGCCAAGCCCACCAAGCCACACCCACAGAACCGGTAATAAATTTTTTTGAATCCCACCACTGGTCAGAGTGATCAACAAACTACTAAGACAAAAATGAATCTTGGTCTGATACAGTAGTGCTTCTTATACAAGTGAACCCAAAGATGCTTTTCTAAAAGACAACAGGACTTTCTTGGTTTTTTCTTTGAAAATATCCAGTTCAGAATTGAAGAAGCTTTTTGGATGAAGTGAAGTGAGATATTTTTAATTTTAATTTCATTTTATCCCAGGCGGTCTTTCTTAGAAAACTTCTGGGTCTTCCTCCTTGTGTTGGTTTTGCTCCGATGTACCTGGAACTGGGCACTCAATCAGTCGAATGTACGGTGTGGATTAACACCTTTAAATGGTGGTTTCGGGTGCTCTTTCTGGCCGTTCCTGGTAGCTACCTCTCCCTGGCGTTTGCTGACTCTCATATTTCTCGTTGGGAGAGGGAGCTGATGAAGAAATTACACCTGCTAGGTTTTACGGGGGATGCCCTGGGAGATTATGGCCTTAAGGACGCCCAATTTACGGTAGTCCAACAGCTTGTGGACATTGACTTGCAATATCTACGAGCCAGAGCTAACAAAACTTGCTCCCCTCTGATCTTCAGCCAATTTAATAATTACGGACTGAGGATGGCTTCCTATTTTTACACTCTAACCATTCCCAAGTATAGAAGAGCTTTATCCCTAGCTCGCTTTAATGTCTTGCCCTCAGCACTACTGGATGGGCGATTTAAGAGGCTCCGGATTAACAAGCGGCTATGCCCCTGTGACAGAGCTGAGGTTGAAACTGTGGAGCATGTCCTTTTATATTGCCCCATGTATAGCGCAGGCAGATCTAAGTTACTGTCTCTCCTTGAAACAGACCCTTCTAGACCAAGTAATGTTAGTAATTTGTTCTTATATTGTCTAGGAGATGGCTCCTCATACATCACTTCTCAGGTTTCCAAAAAAAATTTAAGAGCTGTAACCATCAGAGGAGAACGCTCTAATTCTCCTTAGTCAAGTTGTTGGTGACCAATTGTTCATGACTAATTTTCCCATGTTCTTCTTTTGTTGTACTTGTGTTTTGGTCTGTGACCACAAATAATAATAATAATAATAATAATAATAATAATAATAATAATAATAATAATAATAATAATAATAATAATAATAATAATACCGTATATATAGTAATAATACCTTCGGCTCCGCTCAGCTTCGTTTCCTCCTCCTCCTCCCGAGCGGACTGAAAGCAGCTGGGGCTGAGGAAACAAAGCTGAGCGGAGCCAAAGCGACCTCGGCTCGCGTTGTTTTATGAGCCTAGAGCTCAGAAAACAACGCGAGCAGCCGCCACCACCTCCTCCCCGTCCTCCCGAGCGGACTGAAAGAGCTGGGGCTGAGGAAACGAAGCTGAGCGGAGCCGAAGCGACCTCGGCTCGCGTTGTTTTATGAGCCTAGAGCCTAGAGCCAGGGCGCTTTCATTGCACGGCGTCGTTGCTGCCCCGAGGGGAGGGCGATTCTGGGCTGCGCAATTGGGGGGACTTTGTGGCTTTGGGTGGGTGGGTGGGTGGGAGCCAGGACGTTGACTTTAAGCGCTGCCGACCAAGTGTTTCACAAATACCAGTGGGACCTCCGTCCACCACCACTCCTCCCTCTTTTGCCTCCTTCCTTCTGATCAATCAGGTTTTCCCAGTATTTGCTCACAGCTGCGTGCTAGCCGTTGAACGCGGGGATTTCTGATTCCCCTTACACGTGCGTGGATATGCCGTGGGGCGTTTTCTTCCAAACGCCCCACGGGCAGAGAACACTGACTTTCATGATAGTGAGATCATTTCCCAAATTAATTGATTCACTAACCCAAAGAAGATGTTGATGACAGTGGGAGGCAGGGTCACTCTCCCTTGCACGAAAAAGCAAGAGCCGTTCTTATGATCTCTCTCTCTCCCGTAATACAGTCAAGCCCTTTCCAGCATGCGCGATCCTCCCCGCCGCTTTGCACCTTGCAAATGCAAAAACCCGGGATTTTGCATTTGCAAGGTACAAAGCTGCGGTGGCAGATCCAGCGTGCTGGAAAGGGCTTGACTGTATTACGAGAGAGAGAAGAGAGATCATAAGAACGGCTCTTGCTTTTTCTTGCAAGGAGAGAGTGACTCCTGCCTCCCACTGTCATCATCATCTTCTTTTGGGTTAGTGAATCAATTAAACCTTTCATGATAGTGATATCATTTCCCAAATTTCCCTTAAATCAGAGAAGAAATCACAAAAAAACCTTTGGACTGAGAATAAGCCTGTTCCTACGATGCCATTTTTGTTCACTGCAGTGTGAAAAGTGTGAAAAAACACACTTCTTTTTCTTCATCTTCTTGTTCCCTATTTACTGGTCTCTTTCAAAGAGGAAATTGTGAACATCAAACTTATTCTCAACTGTCCTAGTGAAAGTTTTTATTGGTATCTATTTTTATTTTTGAAATTTACCAGTAGCTGCTGCATTTCCCACCCTCGGCTTATACTCGAGTCAATAAGTTTTCCCAGTTTTTTGTGGTAAAATTGGGTGCCTCGGCTTATATTCGGGTCGACTTATACTCGAGTATATACGGTAATAATAATAATATTTTCATTTATTTCATTTATTTCATTTATTTCATTTCAAGTAACTGATACATGGCTGTGTACAATCCAAGTATCCTAGAGCAAGCAGAGACAGTTCAGGAGCTTGGAAAATGTGACAGTGGTTTGCGAATAGAAGTGCATCAGACTGGGTATTTGAGAGGTGGGTCAGAAGTTAACAGAATTTTGCCCTTCTACAAAAACTTAAGCTGCAGATCGGAAAGTGCTTATGTGATATCACAGTGTGAATGATAAGTGTCAGTGAGAGTTGGATGGAGGTGAGGTCAGTATAGATTTTTTTCCGAAAGGCTGACTGACTGATATTGCCTTTGATGAGGTAGTTGTCATTTTCAAATCACTCTATACATTCAGCAAATGTAATACTGAAGCAGCATAGCTGCATAACTAGGAAAGGAGCCAGTGTAGCAAATTTATTGTTTAAAGACACAGCCATCGAATTTCATTGTCAAGTTTGATTGCCATGCAGTTCCATTAAGTAATCAGTTCAGGATAAAGGTTAGATATCTCAGGAAGCCTCCTTTGCTTCATTTTTAAAATATTTTGTAAACTTATTAACTAGAAAGCAGTTATTTCAATAGTATATTAATTAAACATCGCAATGTATTTTATGCTTGCTTTAATGGACACAAAATGACCTTTTGTTTAAAAGGGTTTCACTGAACGTTATATTATCCATTTTTCATATAATAAGGAAGAGAAAATCAATTAATTTAAGAATTCCATTCATCAGGCATCTCCCTGAAATGAAATCTGGCTATGTTAAATCATCATAAGTTCTTGTTCCCATTTTATAGTTTTCTTGAAAAAAATGTAATGATAAAAATAATAGAGAACATTGCTCTGTTTTCAATGTATTAACATTTATTTCATTCTTAGAAAACCAGAAACATTAAAAGGCATCTTGTTGGAAACTCTAAGATTTAGATTTTTCTCTTCTTAAAATTTTGCATAGCTTTCGTACAAACGTCTTAGATTAGAAAGTAATTGTCTAGAAAGTCAGATTGCTGTTATATACAAGTGTCTAGGCTATGGTTTGTCAAATCAAGAAACAAGAATTATGGTAGATGGATCAGTATAACCATCAAAATTATTTCCTTCCATAAACATAGTCATTCATCAACTATGTCATACAGAAATGATGAAAAAAAAGCAGTAGTAAAATTATGAGAAAGAATGCAAAAAAAATGTGAATGTGAATTTAGCACAAGAATAGGAAAATGAGAACTCTACTTCAAATTGTGATGAGCCTGAAAACAGAAACTCTGCATTACTTCAGAATATGCTTACAAAGGTTTATGATACATCTTTTTTCATATAATTCATATAATTTCATATAATTTGATAGGAATTCATATATATATATATATATATATATATATATATATATATATATATATATATATATATATATATATATATATATCTTTGGTTATTCGGGTTTTCTCCCGCGTAAGATTGGAAGTATCTAGGCAACATTTCGATGAAATCTCATTCATCATCTTCAGGCTTCTGTCTTCAGTTCTGTGCTTCTCAGAGTGAATATATATATATATATAGTATTCAGCTTTGTTCGGGTATTTTCCCACGTCATTATAGTTTCGACGAGGTCCCACTCGCCATCTTCAGGCTGGTGCAAGTGGGACCTTGTCGAAACATTGCCAAGATGCTCTCAATCTTACATGGGAAAAGACCCAAACATGCCAAGACCTGCATACCTGTACCCGTGAAAATCTATGAAAATATATATATGTATGGCCAAGACCAATAAACACAGTCCAAGACTCCCAACCAATCAGGATGAAGAAAAAACCATTCTGGCACAACAGTAGGCTAGCCCCAAATTTAAAACTGAAATGGCTGTGAAAGTCTGACTCACAGAATAACACTATACAGAAGCTTGATGATGGCAGATGAGATTCTGCCGAAATGTTGCTACAATTTTAAAAGCACAACTATAATGACATGGGAAAATACCCGAACAAATCAGGCTTCTGTATAGTGTTCATCTGTGAGTCAGACTTTTACAGTGGTTTCAGATTTAAATTTGGGGCAGCCTATTGCTGTGCCAGAATGGTTTTTTCTTCATCCTGATTGGTTGGGAGTCTTGGTCTGTGTTTATTGGTCTTGGAGTTTGCTGTGTTCTGCTTGATTGGTGTTTCTAATATCTTCTATCTGTTTTTTTGGCTCTTTTTGTATCTTGATTGGCTGGCAACATTGTGTTACTTTATTGGAGGCCTTTAGTGCAGCTTGGCTCCGGGTAAATAAACACAGACCAAGACTCCCAACCAATTAGGATGAAGAAAAAACCATTCTGGCACAGCAATAGGCTGCCCCAAATTTAAATCTGAAACCACTGTAAAAGTCTGACTCACAGATGAACACTATACAGAAGCCTGATGATGGCAGATGAGATTCTGCCGAAACGTTGCTGTAAGTTGCAGAAATCTTTTAATCAATAAATTTATTGAAAAGTTCCTTTGTTCAAACTGGAGATGGTTTCAAATAGTTTAGATATGTTTATTGCTCCTGGGAAGTTTAAATTGAGTCTCCAAATATAGAATGAAACAAGGAAGTAAACAAAGAAAAAACTGCATGTGCTATAGAATCTGTATTTCAGCTGAGGTAAAATATATTTATATCTGCCTGTGCATGAAAGGAAAACTTTCTTTTTGGACAGGACAAAATAGAGTGATCTCTCAACATTTATGCATTGCTTTTTGCTAAAAAAGAATTTCCTGACCTGTTTTGCAGTCTCCAATTCTACTATTTTATCAGTTTTAATAAAGATCATATTTTGTATCTTACAGCAAAAATCACTGGAGCAAATCTGAAGCATTAAGATCAAAAATATTATCAGGACAGACTGACTTCACGTCAGATATTTTGAGCCCCACCTGATTAACTGGTGTCTAAAATGGGGGAGTTGCTACCACCTACCATCAATGACTAAAATAATATGGAAATATTTCATATCAAAGAAATTATTCTGTACCAAGATAAAAATAAACACCTACTGAAACAAAAAGATAATTGGTTTTAGAAAGTAATTTTTTATCATTATACTGATGATCAATAGAATGAAATTTCACTCCAGTTATTAATGACCACTAATATCAAGCCTTTTCATGTGCATGGCCATTAAATGTATTAGTTTTCTCAAAGTTAGTTGTAAAGGACTTGAGTGAAACTTTTTCATTTGCTCAAAACCAGAAGACAGAGATGGTCTCTTTGCTTTGCTTCAGGAAAGGTTACAATATTTCTGAAGTTATCAACTCCAAATCATTTGGCTGCTAGATTTGTTTAGTACATCCATTGAAACCAATGGGATTTAAGTTACCCATCATTATTTTGTAGGACTATCAGTAACCCGTTACAGACTTAAACTGAATCCAACGCCATGTACGTTTTTTTTTCAACAGAAGCTTTTTTAGGATAGACTAGGCAATTTTGCACTCTCTTATTTGAGCTTTTTGCAACACATGGTTAGAATTCTGATATTTTATGGCTCTGTGAACTAAATATTTTGCTTTTTTGATTGCTGTTAAGTACCATTATCTCAACTGAGCAACAAATAGCCTTAATGGCAAAAAAAAAAAAAAAAAAAGATTCAATCCAGCCTCCTCCTCCTCCCACTCCATCCCTCCTCCTCCTCCTCCGCCATTCTACAGAATTCTTTGCTATGTGGGGAAACAGATTAGCTTCCTTCCCAAGCGTCAAGAACATGTGTGCCAATACTTGCCAAAGTTGTAGATGAGGCAGAATGCAGGAATTGAAATTAAAGCTAATAAAACTCAAGGAAAAATGATAGTCAAAGTTATTGAAGCAATACTCAAGAACAGGTAATTTCATTCCTGTATTCCATAATTCCCTACTACCATATCTGAATTATACAGTATGTATCTCTCTATGTATACATACATTATACACACCCACACACCCACACACACACATACCAAAACACACACAAAGTTCTCATTTCTAATCAGATCTGTTTCTTGTTTATGGACTAATTTTCCAAGAGCATTCCATATGGATCCCAAACAGAACTATCTATTTCAAAATTCAAAGCTAGCAGTCAGAAAAATCCCAAGGTTTGGAAAATATGGAATAAAAATCTTGGTGGTAGTTGTGAGGTTTTAATTTCTAAGGTCTGGGGAGCAAGTAAAATCCAATAAAGAATATATCTGGGGAAAATGAATGACTGGATAATTGGAAGGGTGAGCTGGAATGTTCCACCATGCAGTATGTAAATATTATAAATATTCCTTCTCACCATGGTCCCTGATGTAACATTTACTGTTTCTGCTGACTTCTAGTCACATGTGGGGACAGTGACATGCAGGCGAGGAGCTCATGCCAACTTCTGAAAACATTTGGTTTTAGCATGGCATTGCAAATTTTGATGTGCTTCACTTCCATTATTTACATAGTAGCCATATGACACAAGTACTGTAACTCTGGGTGGATTTAAAGCAGGGGTCGCCAACCTTTTGGACCTCAGGGACCACCAAACTCATAATTTTAAATCCCGTGGACCAGAGACCCTGGGAAAAAACCCCAAAAAGTCTGCAGGAAAATTACCCACCCCATTTTCCTACTGATCGATCATTCTTTATTTGGGGTCGCAGGATACCGTCTCCAGCTCCGAACTCAGGGGGAGAGAGAGAGAGACTTTTGGTTTCATGCAAAGAAAGCAGCAGAAGCAGCAGAAGTCTTTCTTTCTCTCCCCCAAACTCCGTCAGAGTCTTTGTGAGACTTGTCATGCTGGCGCAGCTTCTTGGAGCAGGATGCCTTGCATGGTCCCAAAGACTCATTTCTGGTGGAGCTTGGGAAAGAGAAAGAAAAACTTTTGCTGCTTTCTTTGTGTGCAGCCAAAAGCAGAAGAAGAAAGAAATGGAAAGAAGCAGCCCAGTGGCCAGGCCAGGCACATGGGGCGAGTGGGGCAAGTTTCCCCCTCCACCCTTTCTCCCCTCACTACCTTGTTGTTAAGTTCTGAGCATGGGCTCAAGGAACGGAGATGAGGTTGTGAACAGTGAACTTCAACTCTTTATTAACGATCAGGAACAGAGTAAAAACCCTGGGCAGCAACAGCTCTTTTATAGGGCTGGCTGCTGTCCCATTAACCAATGACTTCCGTTGAAACATTTAAATTGTACCCAATGAGAGACGTTCCGCTAATAGCCAATCAGATTGCTCCGTAAGGACCAATCCCAGCTTGCTACTCACGGACCAATCAAAAGTGCAGGATTACGAGCCTGCTTTTCTATTAAGGTTGTTAAACTTTATTAAATACGTTTATGTTAGTTCATAACACCCCTCCCCCCTAGGTTCTGTTTGAGGGATGTGGTGATATAGTCGTGTAGATATGCAGGTTGTTTCACCTGCCTGTTTGATTTTCGCTGTTCCACCGGTTTCTGTCTGCAGTCCGATTCTGGTGGAACGCTTTCAAGTCTTTCTGGTACGGTTGGTTCCGTTTCGGTACGGGAGGACTCGGCGTGGCTGCCATTGTTGTTATCCCAGTCCCCAAGAGTTATTTCCGGGTTCCGTGGGCTTGCCTCCCTCGTGGTATTTCCCCGCAGCGAAGCTACCCCGCTCCCTGATTCTTCTTCAGTTGGCGCGCTTCGTGGGGTTGGATGCTGGGTTTCCCTGATTACATCATTATCTATTCCGTTTTCGGGCCCCTCGATATCCCCTCCCCCCTCAGTTTGCGAATAAGGGGAGTCGCGGGAAATGGGTGGCAATCTGGAGCGAAGCTGATCTATATGGCGTTTCCAAGTTCTCCCGTCATTAGTCTGTAGGCGGTAGGATCTGAGGCCGGTGGGTTGGGTAATGGTTGTGGTGACCCACAATGGGTCACTGGAGAAATTTTTAGCAAACACCAAGTCGCCTACCTTGAATTCGCGGCACTTTCTGCTAGACCCGAAGGGTTTTTCTGGTGAATAAGAAGGATGTAGACGGTTGAGGTGGGAGCGAAGTTTTCGTCCCATTAACAGTTCGGCAGGCGTTTTATTCGTGACGCTGTGTGGGGTGATGTGTTGAGGAAGCAGAATCCGGTTCAGCTTGTCGTCGATGTCTCCAGAATCCATTTTTTGTAGTGTTTTTTTGACGAATTGTACCATTCGCTCCGCCCTTCCGTTGGCCGCAGGGTGTGCCGGCGAGGTTAGCACATGGCAGATGCCCCGGTCTGCTAGGTACTGTTCAAAAAGCAGAGCAGTGAACTGCGGCCCGTTATCAGAAACTAAAACGTCTGGTAGTCCATGCGTTGCGAACAATTTGTTCAGTTTGTTAATGACTGACTCAGTTGTGGTTGTCTTCATTTTATGTATTTCTAGCCAGTTGGAATAGGCATCTACTGTTAGTAGAAAAGTGTGTCCTTTGGTGGGTCCCGCAAAATCAATGTGGATGCGGGACCACGGACCCCGAGGTGTTTCCCACTCGGTTGGTGCTGCTTTAGGTGGGGCGTTGCTGACGTCTTGGCACTTCCGGCACGTGGTTACCCAGGCTTCGATTTGTTTGTCGATGCCCGGCCACCACGCGTAGCTCCGTGCGAGCAACTTCATACGCACAATGCCCGGATGTCCATCATGCAGTACTTCTAAAACTGTTTGTTGTAGCCTCTCTGGGACGACGACTCTATCTCCCCAGAGAATGCAGCCCTTCTGGGAGAAAAGTTCTGTCTGCCAGTGTTTGAACGGCACGAAGTTGTCGTGGAGTTGGTCGAGTGGCCATCCTCATTTGACCCAGCTGAGAACTCATGCTAAGACAGGATCCCGCTTAGTCTCGATGGCGATGTCTCTTGTCGTGAGCGGCGGCGAGTGTAGCGTTTCAATTTGGAGTGTTGTGAGGGTTGGAGCTGGGTCGTTGACGGCTTCCGGAAGTGGGGAACGGCTTAAAGCGTCAGCGTGGGGAATGGCTTTCCCCAGGCGATGTTGCAGTAGATAATTGTAGGCAGCTAGGAACTCTGACCAGCGAGTCATTCTTGGCCATAATATATAGGGGGTTGGTTTGTCTCCCGCTATAATACCAAGCAATGGCTTGTGATCCGTAATTATAGTAAATGGTCGTCCATACACGTATTCATGAAAACGCTTTACAGATGATACAACAGCAAGAGCCTCTTTATCAAGTTGGCTATAGTTCCTTCGCCCTTGATAATGTACGTGAGAAAAACGCTAATAGGTGCTTCATTTCCGTTTGGTAATACATGACTTAAAACTGCTCCTACTCCAAACGGTGAAGCGTCACATGTAATAGTCAAAGGTAAAGTCTCATTATACTGCATTAATACAGCGTCGGAAGTTAGTAAGTCTTTCACTTGTCGGAAAGCGCATTCCTCTCGATGTCCCCAGACCCAGGTTGCTCCTTTGTCGAGAAGTCTGTGTAGGGGCTCAGCTATGGTCGCCTTCTGGGGCAAAAAGATTTTGTAAAAGTTAATGAGCCCCAGGAAGGCTTGGAGGTCTGTTCTATTCTTAGGTGTCGGGGCTTTTTTTATTGCTTTTAGCTTGTTATCAGAGGGATGGATTCCTTGACTATCGATAAGGTATCCAAGGAACTCCACCGTTTCAGTACACAGTTGACATTTATATTTTTTAACTTTGAGGCCGGCGTCTTTGAATTTTTGGAGAACCATTCTTAGACGCCTTTCTAAAACTTCTCTATTCGGGGCGGCAATTAACACATCATCAAAATATGGCACGACTCCTTTTATGCCTTGTAAAAGTCTCTCCATCAGGCTTTGAAAAATTCCCAGGGCTACACTCACTCCGAATTGGAGTCTATTGCACTTAAAGGTGCCTCTGTGCATAACAATAGTTTGTGCTTCCGCAGTTTCCGCATCTACGGGTAACTGTTAGTTTAGCCTGCACTAAATCCAATTTGGCGAATATCTTCCCGCCACCCAGGGAGTGGAGAAGATGTTGAACCACCGGCACCGGGTAAGCACTCTGCTGAAGTGCGTGGTTCAAAGTGGCCCGGTAATCCCCACAAATTCTTAACGACCCATCCGGTTTGATGGGTGTTACTATTGGGGTTTCCCAACGGGCATGGTCGGTTGGTTCTAAAACACCCTGGGCTATTAATTTATCGAGCTGCTCGACGATCTTTGGTTTGAGTGCAAACGGCACCCGACGAGGCTTAAGGCGGATGGGAGTTACTTCGGGATTAAGGCTAAACGATATTGGGGTCCCCTTGTACTTGCCTAGCTCTTCTGAAAAAACGTCCTGGAATTCTTGGACGAGAGACTCCTCCCAGTTGTCGGTCTCGGCTCGGTGAACACCGGCTACCTCTATCCCGAGCGGGGCGAACCATTGTAGGCCTAACAAACTAGGCCAGTCGCGATCGACGACGGTCAGTGGTAGTGATGCGGTACGATTTTTGAAGAAGACTTGGACTAGGCTGGAGCCGACGACTGGAATTCTGTTGCCCTGGTAATCTTTGAGTATGATTCTTTGGGGGCTGAGATCCTGACGACGGATGGAAGGAATTAGCTGTTTCAGGGTCTTCCAGGAAACCATCGAGAGGGACGACCCTGAGTCGACTTCCATCACGCAAGGTTGGTTCTCGATGGTGACCCTTATTCGGATCTTTCTTGCATCTAAGGATGAAGCGTGGCCGATGGTAATGGTTTGGTGTGTCTCTTCTCGTCTCGTTGAAGTGGCAGGTGCTTTATTTCTGTAGGAGTGGTTGTTCCATTGGTGGTTCAGGTGATCCCGGCTCACAGGACAATTCCTTGTGGTCTGGCGGTAGTTATTCTCCCTCTGGATTGAGCTGGGTCCTTGCTTGCTTCTACAGACCTTTGCGATGTGGCCTCTTTTCCCACAGGAACGGCAGAGAGCGTCGAGGAATTTGCAATCTGATCGCGGGTGGTTTGCCCCGCAACCAGTGCATTGGCGTGGTAATCTTTGGGTTCGTTGTTCTCGTTGGTCGCGTTCAGACCGGAGCCAGTTGACCTCTTCTTCTTCACTATCTAATGTGGATTCGAGGTCCTCATGGTGTGCCGTCATTAAGGGCCTCTCTGGATGAGGCGAGGTATCATTCTCGAGTTTACGGAGCAGTACGTTGGTGCGGCGCATTCGGGCGGCCGACTTCCTGGTTGCTTCTGCTGCAGTAGCGTCTGTGATGGCATCGGCAAGATCAATGTCCCCCTTTGCCATGATCTTGCTCTGCACCGTGTTGTCATCTAATCCCAGAACTATGCGGTCTCGCAAAGCTTCCTCGAGGTTTGAAAACCCACAGAGGCCACCCAGGTTCCGGAGGTCAGCAATGAAATCTGCAACGCTCTCGCCTTTCCGTTGGTCCCTCTGGTAAAATTTGTGTCTTCGAACCAGTGTTGGCACGGCGGGTGCATAGTGGGCTCGTAGGATGGGCGCAAGGGTGTCCCAATCCATTGACTTCACCTCAGCCGGTTTGGCAAGTGCTTTCGCCATCTTAAAAATGGCAGGCCCACAATGGGTTAGAAATATTGCTCGCTTCTTGCCGGTCGTAGCGTCTTTTAAGTTGTTGGTCTCCAGAAACATCTGGAACCGATCCATATACGAGTCCCAGTCTTCGTTAGCTGGGTCAAATGGAGCGGGTGGTATGGCACCGCCGGACATCTTGCCGTTGTTGGTGCTTCTTCAGCCACGTGCTCTGTTCGTTGCTCTGTAGTGCTCAGTCAGCTCTGATGTCTCCGCATCCCACCCTCGTCGCCAGTGTTAAGTTCTGAGCATGGGCGCAAGGAACGGAGACAAGGCTGTGAACAGTGAACTTCAACTCTTTATTAACAATCAGGAACAGAGTAAAAACCCTGGGCAGCAACAGCTCTTTTATAGGGCTGGCTGCTGTCCCATTAACCAATGACTTCCGTTGAAACGTTTAAATTGTACCCAATGAGAGACGCTCCGCTAATAGTCAATCAGATTGCTCCGTAAGGACCAATCCCAGCTTGCTATTCACGGACCAATCAAAAGTGCAGGATTACGAGCCTGCTTTTCTATTAAGGTTGTTAAACTTTATTAAATACGTTTATGTTAGTTCATAACACTTGTGTTGTTTGCAATACAAGTGATGCAAGCCTTGTGTTCCCATGGGCCATGTGGGAGGCTCAGCCTTGTGTTCCCACTCAGCCTGGATTAATTGCTTTGGGGGTAACATTTCTCTGCAGACCACCAAAATTTTCTCACGAACCACCAGTGGTCCCCGGCCCACTGGTTGGCGACCACTGATTTAAAGGATTAAAACATAGAAAACCATGACATATAACCATGGGTGCCCAAGGATAAACAATAACCCATTCACAGAAAAAGAGCACCTTGACAAGCAACAGAGTCCCACCCAAATGCCTGGGGAAACAGCCAGGTCTTATAATGCGTTGCAAATGGCTAATGAGATGGAGACCAACCAAATCACTGAGGGGATGGATGTTCCACAGGGCAGTTGCTGCCAATTCTGGATCCAACAAGATGTCATTGCTTAATTCTAAGAGTGCCAGAGCTTGCCCTTTCTGCTAGATCTGGTAAAGTAAGCAGAAATAAAGGGATAAAGGTGATGCCACAAGTGGCCTGGCCCTGTGGTATACTTTCATACTAATTCTGTGTATTTTTAAATAGCTCTTGAAAATACCCATAATACTATATAAAAGGCAGGAGGAGTTAAAACTCAGTAGAAACAAATTGACTGCATCAGTTGAAGGTTTTCTCAGAAATGTGTACGTATACTACATTTACATCACAAATGAAAGAGAAAAAAATGCTATTATTCTAACCTCCTGTGTTTTAAATGTCAATGGCCCAAAGTTATTGAGTGTTCCCAAAGTAGCCTCATCTGAATATAATCATTATGTTTATCTGAACTTCTTATTATCCCGATGTTTTGTGTTTTCTCTAGGCCATTCCGATAAAAGTGATTGTGGTTATATTGCACGCACATACATTGATTGGAGCTACCAATCTATTTTCATGAAAGGTTAGAAATCTTTCCAAGGATGAGACAGGCAGGGTTGGATATATAATTCAAACCTGCCAGTTTCTCATGAGCAGGAATAACACTTGTCTGTTACATGTCACTAATGTGTATTGCATTTCTCAGAGATCTGCACTTTCTGCATAAGTTGACTAACCTTTAATAATGATACAGATTTTGATAACCTAGATTGAATCATTCATCTTACAATGTTTGAGCTATTTGGATAAATGTTAATAGGGTCTTTGCTCTCTCATAATTTCAGCCTGTTAAAATAACAGGCTTGTATATTTAATGCTTTGCTTGTTTTAAAGTCACACCTGCAGATTGTTTTATCTGTATTCCCTCAGCAGATTTATTCCAGGATCAGCACTTTGCTGTTCTCCCATGAAAAGTGATGAGGAATTGAAATGGCTCAAGTCATATGATCTGCCTTGTGCTGTCTTAACCCGGGCACCAGGAGCTTGGGCATAAAAGCAAGTTCTATTTTGGCTACACTTCATTGAATTCCCCGTGCAGATGCTCTGCATATTTCTCAGCAGAATTAGTAACAGTAATCATTGTGGAAGATGTTCCAACTCGTGGCTGCGCCTCGTAGTAGGTGATGACAAACTTGTTCCATCCATTTGACACCAGAAAAAGGCCACGAGTTGGAGTTTATTGGTTTTGAAGTGAGCGCAGGGAGGGAGAACTCACCAGGGGAATGAGTAGCTTCAGTAACTGAGCCATTTTTCCAGCTGGCATATAAAGCAGTCAGCAGATGCTGCCAGCCTCTCACAAGCACTCCGTCTTTTACATCATGCTCTGCAAGCGTTCGCTTTTGTGACAAATGCATGATCCCTTGATTTCTGCCAGCACCGGCCAATAATACACTGCATGGAAATGTCAAGTCTATATCTTTAAGGAGACACTTACGAGCACTCTGGGAAAAGTCCAATACAGCAACAGTCACTGATATACTGTAATGGTTAACATACACAATGAAATCGGTTGTCAATGATTAAAAAGTAGCACCTCCATTCATGAACTTATCAAAACAGAAAGAAAAATAAGGTAGGTCACATTAATGCCTTGAAAATCTGTTTTTCTAACTATAAGTTTCTGTTCTCTATATTGTTTTTCAAAGCAAAATATTATTTGAATTTAATAAGGTACTCATCATGTAAGTGTTATATAAAATGTGTTGCACAATTTAAAATATTATAGAATTTGTGTCTTGAATGGAAGCATTCTTAAGAATTTCAGATTCAGCCCAAGCCTACTGATAATGAAGCTATGTAGGTCAATCTGTCTAGTTGGAATAAGAGTACAATAAATAATGCTGCATTTAACTGACTGTCCAAAATATTATAAATAAGATCAAATAAACAGAATGTAGAGTGCAAGTAGTTATTTTAATATCTCAGACATAAATTATATTATGTGGGTATAGATTTCATTACATATCTTTCAAAGGCATCACATATCTGTAAGCAACAGATAACGTTTTCATACTTCTGACATGGTGTTTATGGAGGAATTCTAATGTGATAACTACAGATAACAGTATTGAAATCTAAAGCAGTTATGTGGCTTGATTTCTCCTTCTCACTTGTAGAGAGGTATTCTGAGATGGGGATTTCTAAATAAGCAAACTAAACACATGATGACACTGAGAAAAGTGTGGCTTCTGACTATTTAGACCCCTTACAGATAGGTAAGGAGATTCTGCACAGATTTGGGTACAATTATTTGCATTCATGCTTTTGTGCAAAGTACAATCAAAGTAAATGGAATTTTGCACTATTTCACATTGAGATTTCTGTTCTCTTTTGCATTCAGTTCATTTTAGTGCTCTAAATAATCTATACAGTAGTATTTATATGTGTGTATGCTAAAAGAGAGAGAAGAACGCAAATCATTACCAATGCATACTTGAAAAAAAAAAAGCCAAATTCGTTCATAGGAGATATGTATGTATGTATGTATGTATGTATGTATGTATGTATGTATGTATGTATATATGTATGTATTCACACACACATATTCAGATGTTGTTTTGAAAGTGTGTTGAGAAATGAAGATTACCTGCTCATAGTTTCATACATCATGTAATAAAGAAGTGGTTCCTTCTTTAGTTATGCATAATTAAGGATTTTCTTTTCATGGACCAGGTAAGAATACATGCATGACCAGGTAAGAATACATGCATGGCTACAAACCTGATTATTTTTTCTCACCTATGCATCCTTGTAACATACAGTACAATAACACACAATAAGGTTACCTGAATTCTTTCTTTGGTTTTCTTTTTTCTCAAAGCAATGCTTCATTATCTCTATTGCAAGATACGTAATCTGTTTGATTTCTGTGCAGAGGTAAACATTCAGATGTGAGCTTTTGATTCAGCATTTTCTAAATACTAACTCAGAGAAAATGTAATTAACCCAAAACTTCATATTTGTATTCATTTAATCCACTGGTTTTCTCTCACTGGCCTTTGTACAATGGACAAATGGCATAGCAAATCTACTGAGAAAATATTTAAATTTTGAATGATTCAGGTTAAAGTATCTTAACCATTTCTATTATGTGCATGCATGTGTGTGTGTAGATTTTAATCTCTCGCTGTCACTTTCTTTTAAACTGTGGGCATAGATTAAACCACCACCGATCTAGTTTATTGAGAAGGGAGAACAAAAGAGGGTGTGCACTGTTTATTTAACAAAAGAAAAATCATTACATGGGTGGCCTATGCTTTTGGTTTGCCTGCATTTGTGAGTTTGTGGATACCACATGGTACAAATACTGCTGAGTTCCCTGTTATCATGCAAGCAATTGCTAACTGTAGACCTCTGACTTTGTAATTTGTTCTTTATGGACTAGCCTGCAGCCAATAAGCAAAATCAATAGTCTTTGCAGAAAAGTAAGCAAGTGCCAGTGTGTTATGTGACAGGTGAAGATACATGTGCTTACCAGGGGTCAGGGGGCCACATCAAATTTCTCTCTGACTTCTTTTCAAAAGCTAAATCCATTTAGGGAGCATTCGTCACTGGAAAATGTTGCAGTGGGGAATTAAGCAGGTGCCTGCTCTTCTTTTCTCATTTAACGATGTTTGTTTTCTACAGCCTGTTCAATAATGTCACTGAGAAGAAATTATGTGAGAAGAATGAAGTGCTTATAGTGTATTCATTCATTCATTCATTTCTGTAGTATGGCGCTAGCTGTTGCATTCTCAGTGTTTACTCACACTAATCATGGCGATTGCCCAAATGTTTGTTCTCCTGTCCCTGTGGATTTTACTTGGTGAAACATACTAAAACATAGTTTTAGTATGAACTAAACATAAATAATTCCTTAGAAGCCTACATTTTGCATATTTGATATGGCAATTCTTATTGGTAGTTTTGGTTATCCATCTATCTGCACAATTGTCTCACCCCATGAACGTATTCACTCCATCTTTGGATTCCAGTGTAGAGCAAAATCTTAGCCTCTGCCTAGCTACATTGTTGTGTCCATCCAATTCCTTTGGGAGGATTCTGCTTTCTTGGGGACGAATATCAGAAATTCTCAAACTCCCTATCAACTCACTGCAAACCTTTTATATTATAATTGTTGTGCCTTTATCTTCTGTGTTGTGTCAGAAGGTCTGGATTAAATTGACAGTGGAAATTATAGGATGCAAAAAGAACTTCCAGTTTATAGAATCTTAGATTTGAAGGGGGATGTTTAAGCTATAGGGTCAACCATCGAATTAGCACAGGAATCAAAATGGATGAATGGCTACCCGCTTTGTGCACTGCCAAGACAAAGATATTCTTGAGTTTGGCTTGTGTATCTCAGGAAATAGCTAACTAGTCAGCTAGACACATCTATATTGCTCCAGAAATGATTAAGAACCAGTGAGTTAGTATCTTCTGCTACCTCTGAACAACATTTTGCAAGCATTCTGTCTGCTATGTGCTACAATAACTATTTACCAAAACCTCCAGGCTCCAGCTATGATTGTTACAGACTTAGTTTTGCTACCATGTTGGGCAACCTACAATCCCCATTTAAACACAGTTTTCATCTCTAAGGGTGGAAACAAAAAGTTATTCACACACTGAGGTTGACTATTTGGAACTTCAAAGATTTCACAGTTTGAGATACAACAAGCCACATCTGTAGAAGCAAGAAATCTCAGAGAGATTTGATGTCTTTGCTACTGTTCTTAGATTACTCTCTAAAATATCTCTCTGATGAGCTTTACTGCAGCTCTAACCTGATGCCTTCCAGAGAAGCTGAACTACAACATTAAAACATTCTTTCACAGGATTTTCCTGCAATGACAATATAGATGTTGGAGTAGGACTGCTTCACTAAAATACTGCAGTCAATCCAGATTCCATAGCTGTAGAAAAGACAGGAGCAAACATTTGTTGGGCAAGGGCATTTAATAGTTTGGGAAGAGGCCATGCTTTTTTCAAATTGCTTCCCTGGAGTTCCATGGGAGACTAGAAAGACTGGTGGGCGGAGGGAAACTCCTTCATTCAACTGTAGCCAATTTCTATCACTATAGCTCTGTCCCTTGATCAGAGGTTCCAGGTTGACAACACTTAATCTCTAACAAATGTCTTTCTAGCATTGTAATAGGAAAGGAATCCCAAGTATGTTGCCCTCACTAAGAACTTCCACCACTGCCTAATTTGTACTCTTGTCTGACAAAATAAGGAAGGAAAATTAAACGGCAACAAAGTTATGCCATTGTAAACCAGTTTCCTTTTCTTAAAGTATTCATATTTATAGTAACTTATTTTAGAAGTCGTGGCCTTCATGAATAGCATATTTCTTTGAAATTGTTATGATCTAAAGTAAGTGAGTAATGCACATAAAAGTAGACTAGTATATGCACATAAAATAAATCAATGTGGAAGGAGGAGGATTTCGTAGTTAGTGACAAAACAACTTATAGAACGTAGAGGGAAGGGAGGTTAAAGGTTTTGTAGTAACTCTTTAAGTCTCTGGATAATATGCACTCAGGTGCTTCTTTAAATGTGAAAAAGTAAAAGAAAACTTAAAAGTGACTTTGTCTACTATCCAGAGCTTTTCTTCCTTTATCAGTTGCATTCAGGTCAGGACCCTGTGAGAGCACACAGCTTGCTTTAGGCTATCCTGACGTCAGCTTTTTTTTTTTTTTTTAAAAAAGGGGCTTTTGCAAATAGAGGGTTTTCCTTTGCAGAGCAAGAGACACCGAGTCACTGAACAGCTAGGTTTGGTGGCTCAAGAAGGGTAATACAAGCTGCGAAAGAGGCTGGTATTGTATATACCTGCATATAAGGTCTGAGGTTTCATTTAAATAAAATATTTTAATAATTCAGCCTTTTAGCCCCTTTTGCTTTCTGATGAGAAGTAGAAGTCCTGCCAGGCTTATACCTATCTTATATTTATGACTTGCTCCAATGGAAAGGCCTTACTTCAGTGTTCTGATTCATAACCATGGGTTGGAATAAGTCTTCCTCACTTCTCCGGTTCTAGGAATGATTGATATATTTTTTCCGGAAACAAAATTATTATGAGCACTATTGTTTCTTCTGAAGACTTTTTAAATGGCAGCTGTTATGGGAATCTAAGTCCTAATGTAGCCAGTGGCCATTTGCACAACTGGATAATGATTGTCATACGTATTACTATATGCTTTAATAATTAATAAACATGTAATAATTTTAAGTCATTTTTCTAATTACATTTTTTGAATAAGGGTCAATAGGTGGCAGCAGCAGGCTGGCCATGTCTGGTCTCAGAAATCAAGTTGAGTCAGTCCTGAATAGCTTGAAGGAGGGACTACTACAGAAGACTGGAGGGAAGCAGCTTAGGCAGGGAAGTAAGTATTGGGGGAAGGGAATGGCAAACCAGTTCCATTCTGTGGTTGAGATCATGCATGAACATGCTCATGAAGTTATCATGAAGATGTCACGAAGACCAAACTCAGCTTGGTCATTTTACTTTATATGAATTGGTTTAATTATATCTTTACAAATCAAAATCTTCATGCAATAATTAACAATACAAAGGATTATCAGTACTATCTAAGATATGTATGTGCTTCTTGTCTGATGCCAAAAATAATCCATTAAAATATATGGAAATCTCAAGAGAAGAAGAATCTCAAGAAGAGAAGAAGCAGGGATGTAAATTAGCGCATGCTTAATCGTTCATGGTTATTGCCACCTAGTGCCTCAAAGACAAAACCGGACCAACTCATCCTTAACAAAATCCAAGTGAGGGCCCCATATTACTGGCGGAGTTGTTTTATTGTTAAAGCAGCTTTCTCCAGCTATTTGCCAGTTGTGTTGGAGTGCAGCTCTAATCATTCTATGCTGGATGCTTCATCAAAAAAGAGGAAAGGACAACTCAATCAATGGAAATAGTTTGGCTAATTTTACTTGGACATGATCAGACTAGGAGTTAAAACTTTACGGAAAAAGAAATACATTGACAAGGGTTTTCTGAAAACTGTCTGCTCCAGACTTGCAAAATGGCAAGCTTACTTTTCTTTTGCAGACAAATCTCTTTCCTCTCTTCACTGCCTTCAAAGTAATATTAGAATTTATGTTTTCTTTCAGTTGAGCTCAACCTTTGAAGCCATTGAATTAATGTACTTAGTCTTTCTGTCAGACTGTAGTCTGTTCCTTTACAACTGGATGCTACTCAACTCTGGGCCCACGCTCAAGACTGGCCCTGGGATTTCATAGGCTGCTTCTTTTGAAGCTACACACTACTCTTGTGACTATCCATGCTTGTAGGAGAATTGATGAGAAAATTCTCACCATACATCATGAAGCCTGAACAAAAAGAAACATATGAAATGTAAAACTGACTCTATACAAAGGCCACCAAACTCTACCAAACTCTTAAAATACCTTTTAAACTTAAACTCTGGTTAATGCAAGGGGTTTGGTTCCTGCTTATGGCAGACTCTGCATGTCTGGACTTCAAAATCAGTTTTATTCATGATTTGTTCAAAGATTTTGGGCACATTAATTTATTATGTTTATTCCAACACTTAGAGCTCCTAATTCAGAGCAACGTATATTTCCAAACATCTTTGAGGCCTAACACAATCCAGCAAATCAAAATTCTTTCAGTGTCCTTATTTCAGCCTTGTAAATTAACTATAAAAGCTTGTAGCCTGCAGGATTCAGACAAGATTTCCAACCCTCCTGCTCTCAAATAACCCATGCTGGACTGGCTCTTTTACCAAGCTCAGAATACCTTTTTTTTTTGCACATTCTATTTTTCAGTCAGAGTCAGACTATACATAATGTTTATTACAAGGTACACAACTAACATAGCTCTCTCTGTACAGAGGGCACAGGAAATCTTATAGTTTGGAGGACTTGAGCATCTATAAATTCCTTTCCTCCCACTACTGTTATTTCCCTTATTCTGAATGCCTTTTCCTGTTGATGCCATTAGTAGATCTTTTTTCCTTTTTTCATGGCTGGAGAGGAGGATTTTGAAGTAAAGCCCATGTGCATGATGCAGCCAGTTTTAGGACACCATGCAATTCCTGAATTAATGAGCCATGTGAGCTGTGTTCTACATAACAAGCATAATACATAGCTTAGACCCTCTGTTTGCAGAAAAATATTCCACACATTTGTTAAACTGAGCATGTTGTCGTTATCAGAATATATAGCAAAAACTATCTTAATTTAATGTTCTTGAGACTTCACCATTCAGAATAAATGTAGCTTTAAAAACATTCTACAATTTTCAGTAAGAAAAAGATCTCATAAAGACAGGTCAATGGCTTGATCAACTCCTTGGAGAACTTTAAATGAAAGATATACTTGGCAATCTTTTGTCCAATTTCTATACATTCTTACGAAGAATTTTCCTTTCATTTTGAAACTCCAAAATTCCTAAACAAAAGGTATCGATGTTACTTAGTTGCTATGCAAATAAATATTCATTACAATGGGTGCATGAATAGCTAATTGAATAGTTTTTGTTAATATTATACTAGATATTCATGGACACGTGCCGTTTTCTATCATGAAAATACTGCCCTAGGCTAGCTTTGTTTTTTTTTGTCAAGAACAATTTGTGTGCTTTCATTTAAATGAATATAAACTCCTATTCTCATGACAAAATAATTCACCATTAATTTGAATGAAGAATTTCTTTATTTTCTTAGGTATGTTTTATTTAAAAGAAAACTCTCAATGCTTTTTGAACTTTCTCTTCATACAATATAACTAATTGTAATATTTGGGTGTGTTATTAGTGTCTGTATGTAAGATATACAGAAACACACCTCTTAAATGCTGGACACATTTCCATTTGTACATAGAACAGATTATATTTTAATATGTCAAAATTGCAAAATAAAAAAAAGTAAGATTGCCTCATGGAAACTAAAACCATTACTCTCCTCTTTGTCATACCACCACTTTTTCTCAAGCTTGGGTTCTTAAAATTATGTTTCTGAAAGACCTGTAATATTTAAAACTACACATTAAAAGAAGGACTAGGGGAGACATGATAGCAGAGTTCCAATATCTCAAGGGCTGCCACAAAGAAGAGGGAGTCAAGCTATTCTCTAAAGCACCTGAAGGCAGGACAAGAACCAATGGGTGGAAACTAATCAAGGAGAGAAGCAACTTAGAACTAAGGAGAAATTTCCTGACAGTTAGAACAATTAATCAGTGGAACAACTTGCCTCCAGAAGTTGTGAATACTCCAAGGCTGGAAGTTTTAAAAAAGATGTTGGATAACCATTTGTCTGAAGTGGTGTAGGGTTTGCTGCCTAGGCAGGGGGTTGGACTAGAAGACTTCCAAGGTCCCTTCCAACTCTTTTATTCTATTCTAGTCTACATGTTTATTTGAAACATATCCCATTGATTTCAGAGTGATTTAAGCATTCCAAGCTTGTTTATACAATATATATAGGATGAAAGGGGTCTTTTAGTTCATCTAATCCACAGATATCAAACTCAATTGCATCATGTGACATATTGTGATATAACATGACATTTTTTGCCTTTGCAGAGCTAGGGTGGGCGTGGCCTGCATGTGATACATCCAACTCATGGGCCGCCAGTTTGACAGGCCTGATCTAATCCAACTTGCTTCTCATTGCATGAATCCACTAAACCAATGGCCCATGGGTCATGAATCCCTCAAGATAAGCACCCACCTTTCTCTCCTGTGAAGTGCTGCCAATAACATGTGTCAAATGAACTAGAAAAAAAAAACCAACCAAAGTACAAAGAGCTTCAAGAATGAATCTGAACCGAATGAGTGACTTTGCTTCCTGCAAAGGTTTCATCATCTTTGCCTGTCCTTTATACCTTATGGGAGGGGCAATCACCTTCCAGCCTATTCCTGAGTCGCCCCTTTTGTTTCAGCTGCTCTTGCCTTCTAGCAGCTCTGCACGCATGTGCACTGGGAACAGGGTCCCCTGGGTCCTCTGCCTCATTGCTACCAGACTCTAGAGGCTCCGAGGCAGCACCTCACTCCCAGATGGTCCTGGCCCCATCTTTGCATCAGATGCAGGACCCTTGTCCGAGTCCTCTCCAGACTCCCTGACTGGTCCCCGTTCTTCCCCAGTGTCCCATTCTGCTGCCGTCTGCGCAGGCTGCCGGCAAACCACAACAATCTCACACATAGATGAAGCAGATGAAGTTTTGCTTACTTGCATGGCCCGATTTCTAACAGTCCGTGGTTTGATAGCAGTCCACGGACCAGGGGTTGGGAACCCCTGTACTAAACCATAGCTGGTTGGTGGCTACCTAATAAGAGGCCATACTCCACTGCCCTGTACTGCTTAATAGTTCTTATCATATTCCGTCTGGATCTTGTTTCCTTTAATTTCAAAATGTTGGTCCTTCTCCTGTTCTCAGTTTCAACAGAGAACGAGTCTGCACATTCTTGAAAGTGGCAGCCTTTTGTATATTGGAAACCCATTATCATATCTTTCCTCTTCTTTTGCAAGGTAATATGCTCAGGTCCTTTAACTATTTCTTATGCAGCCTGGTGTATGTATCTTTTACTCTTCTGTTACTTTTCTACATTCCAGCTTTTTCACATGCTTTTTAAACTATGGTGCTCTTAACTGGCAGATTACTTTAAATAAAGCCTAACCTGCTCAGAATACAATGAAATTATTAGCTCTGCAGATCTAAATACAGTATAATATTTCTGTTAATGGAGACTGCATTGGCTGAATTTTACTAGTGCAGCATGTTCATCTGGTAATTCACAAAATTTCTCTCCCACAGTCTTCAGTCTACACCACGTTGTATTCTTTCTCTACTCATCTTTAATGTTTTCCTACTTTGGCTTTAAACTACTGTTTTCCCTTTACATTGTTTCAAGTACTCCCATTTTGGTTGGAGGATTTTACTTTCTTATATTCTAATTTCAGCAGCAGTTCCTTGCATATCACTGACTGTACACACAACAAAGAATGCCTCCTCCACTGAATCGTTGTCCTGATATTTAAAATCTTCCACAGCTTTCCCTTATTAGCACTCTTGAAACAGAACAGTGACTTTTACCTTTGCCTAGCTTCTAGAAAAGTGTTGGTTCAAATGCTCACAGAAGGGCAAATGACTGGAGAATGATATGGTGCACTCTTGGAGTAATTTTTAAAAAGTCCTGGGTGGGAGATAGTTCTGGAAAAAGAGAATATCAGAAAGAGGAAGTGTTTGAAATTGGCAAGTTTCTATATGGTAAGAAAAGTTATAGCCATAATAATATTTCTGCACTGTTAATAAAGGCATGTACGAGAGCTTTTAGAAAGCAACAAGGAGAAAAAGAAGAAATTTTTATTTTAAAGGAGGTTACCATGCCTGGATATATGGGCATTTGACACTATAACTTGCAGATATAAATTTAACTTTTGGGTTTGTGTGTGCCCGTGTGTATTTCCTCATTCAATTATATCCAATTATCAAAGCTACTTGAATAAGTCCCTGCTGTTTTCTTGGCAAGGTTTTCAAAAGTGGTTTGCCCGTGCTGCCTTCTGAAGGCTGTGAGAAATCACAGGGGAACCATCCAATGAAAAGAAGCAGCAATCTGCAATCCAGGAGTATTCTACTGGCTGTTGCCAGAATGACAATTCCAGAGAGTCATTTCCTAAAACCAAGCCAGACTCAAGCCAGCATGACCTGGGGACAGAAAGAGTTTAATGATTCATTTATAGGTATGTTCTAAATCTCTGCAGCCCTGTTGCTATGCATTTGATTTTTCTTATTCAGATGCTGGATCTTATGCTTGTCACATCTGAACATCACCTTGTATGAAATGATGTTCAAGCCTTTTCAGGTCATTTTGAATTGTGATTTTTCTCCGCTAAGGAATCAGCTTGGTGTTCATTTGCAAATCTGATATAAAGATTCCTTCCATACTATCCTTTTGTTAACTTATAAAGATGTTGAATAGCATAGAGCTTAGCCAAGAAGAACTGTATTTGACAATTTTCTTTTTTGGGGAAGTATTTTCATTCATAGTGTAGATAGACAAACTTGGAAAAACACTGGATTCTACTACTTTCCCAGCCTTACTGGTATATTAAGAATTAAAAAACAGATTCCAGGGAGAAATATACTTAGCAATGGCTTAAACCAGCAAACCTGTATCTGTCTGAATCCAGTCATGTAACATAAGGTTAGCTTAATTAATTTTCTCAAATCAAGCTCCTTGCTTCTATACTTTCTCCAATCCTACATGATAAAGAAGTAAAACCAAACACATGAGATATAGAAAATTCTCACACAGGAGGATTTGCAAACATGTGAAATAATATGACTGGCAGGGACTCTTCAGGCAAATGTTATTGCTTAAATGGTTGTAAAATTTGTTTAACTTAAATACAGGTAAGGAATGAATCTACTTTTAATAGCATATAGAAGGCAGTATGTGTGTTGTGGCTCAACAGTGGCCAGCAGAGCTGGCAGCAGATTTGGACAGTGAGGAGGTTGTGGAGGAACATGAGCCAGTCCTGGAGTCCTGAAGTCTGGGGAAGGTTCTGACGAGTGCTCTGCATCGAAGGCAGAGATGGGGCCAGGGCGGTCTGATAGTTATCAGATGCCTTCAGAGTCAGACATCAGTGAGGCAGAAGAGCTGAAGCCTGTTCCCAGTGTGCGCATGTGCAGAGTTGCCAGATGAAGGGAACAGCTGAGGAACAAGGGCCGACTTGGGAGTAAAGCCAGGTGGATAGTGAATGGCTCTTCCCCTAGAGAATAAAAGAGAAGCTAAAGGGGAATGAGGCTTTGCAGGAGACAATTAGTTCCTTCCGGCATGCCTGCCAAGTATTGCTGCATCTGAAAGATATTGGCCTGGCCACGTTCCAAGCTTGATAAAGGTTTGTAATTGGAAACTATTTTGAAAGATGGTTGGCCAAAACTTTGTTGGATAGGAAATTCATTGTAAATCAAATAAAGGAGGTTTATCAGGACGAGGACTCAGCTTTGTGCTGTTGGAGAAGCCTAGGTCAGAACAATGTGCTTGCTTAAAAGGGACAAAAGGAAAAAGTGCTTAGGATTTTAAACACTTGTGCATGAGCCATGCTTTCATGTTGTTTTCTTGATATTGTTATGGCAACTGTTTGCAATTACTTTTTAATTGGAAAAAAAAATATTTATCAGTCTTTCCTACAGTCCTGGAATTCCCTAGAATTGGTCAGAATTGGCCAGATCCAACCTGTGGGGTGCTTAGATCTGCTCCATGGGGCCACCCTGAAAACAGTGAAGGACCAGCCTGTGGTGCCTCTGCCAGTGAAAACAGAGCTCACAAGGGCTGCAGGCAGCCATCCTGAGGTCTGTTTTTGCTGGCAGAAGTTGCAGTCCATAGCTTGCTCAACCATGAAGCTGTACTGTAAAGGTAACAATAGTTGCCTATATCTGTACTAATCCCCTTCCCTTTTAGCAACAGGCAGAATAAAACAATAGGCACAATGATTCTCTATATTCCTTAAAAAGGAACAATAATAACAACATTCTAACCTTTATCACAAGTTGGTTTTACTGCAGACTCTCTGATGCAGTACTGAATTTGTCTAGGGAGAGAAAAGATAATTTTAACTGTTCACACCTGCCTGGCAAGAGCACTCTTGGGGATTCAGAAATCTGTTGTTATTTTGAGACTATTGTCAGTAAAAATCCAACACTGCCTGTTTGTTTACTAATTGTAAGTAAGCAGGTATATACAGACACGACTGTTCAATGCTCTTTTATCCAAATATAACATCCGTTTAAAGCACAATAGTAATTATTCAGAGTTTAATTTCCAAATAGCAGATTTACATTGGCCAAAGCTATTTTGTATCATAATGATTACATATTTAATGATTATTGTAATAATTCATTAATATTAACACAGTATTGTTAATGTCATAATCACTATTAATTTGCAGGACATCTTAGATATGCATGAGGATGTATCCCTTGCATAATCCAAACTTTCAGGGAAAGAAGATAACAAAAAAGAGGGAAATAAATACAGGGAAATGAATTTTCCAAGGCGATTGTTGTTCAGATTATTGCTTTTTTACATTCATGGAAGAGCGGGATATCCAATGGAAGGGCATCTTGCTGGTATTATTCTATTTTGAGTAGGATGCTCAATACTCATAATTGAGCTCTTTGCATATTTTAAAGTAACCCCACACTTTTATTTCAGTTATTTGCCCTTAAGCTTGCCTACAATAGGACAAATATTCTTGAAGTTCAATTTTTCCTGCCTCCTCACCCTAAGGCAAAGTGCCATATCTAAATATATCTAACAAATTAAAATTATAGATACCTGGTTGATCCTGATGGGATTGTTTTAATCTTGTTAACCACCCAGAGTCATTTATAAAGTCTATTTGAAGAATGCCATCTTTTTACAGGCTTGGAAAAACTACAGCTCCTATTGGAAAACGACTATGTGTTCCTGGAGTGGCGATGACCTGCCATTGATCTCAGTGTCACTTTCAAATGTGCACCAAAGGAGCTGTGCTTTTATCTGCTCCAAACAGGCTTCCTATATACAAGACAAAACAAGCAATATCTAACTTGGAACAACTTGTATGTTCTGTTGGGAACACTACATCTGTGTGAGCTCCTACCCCCTAGGGGGAAAAAATCTGCATGGAAATAGGTCTATGGTATATGTAAAGGAATGTAAATACATGCCAAAGGAACTGAAACAGAATTATGAGGGACAGGTTTTATGGAAATATGGGGCTAGGAGAGGTGGCACTATTATTAAATGTAAAAGCATATTTTCACCTCCCAAACGAATGAATGGTTCCAAGTTCACTTCGTCACCTTTTAGTACATAAAAGTGTTATGCCACTGCCATTTAATTATGTCTTTTATATTCCCAATAAGATATTTATAATGAGAGACTTAGACTTTCATGTATCTTAATTAATGAGATTTTCTAAACCAGTTGCAACCTGCATTTGGCCTTATGATGCCTCCTGGAATAACAATGATCTGCCAGTTAATACATAGAGGTTCACAACTGATTGTTGCTCCTCTTCTTTAGAATATTAAGTAGGTTTGATTAATTATTATTCAGTCTGCTTGCATCTTGCACACAGGACATTATCTTTGCACTAGCTCCCAGTAGACAAAAGAATAATAGTAGTTTAAATGAAAAGCTTTTGAAATCACTTTAACTGAGATTGAGATTATAATTCTGGAAAAGAATGTACACAGGATCAAAGCATTTAGTTTTACTGGAGTCAGAGATGTTCCTGACTTTAAGATACCTTTGAAGGAATATTGCAGAATTTTCCACTATAGTTATTTTTATTTTATTCTCTAAGGTAATAAACTGGGGAAAATATAGCACCTCGTGGACCTGGGGAAGTGTGCACATGCTGAAATATGCTTCTGCAAAGGAATTATTCCACAGTCATAAATGGTGTTGAAATAGTTATGCTTACTCAACTTAAGAGTGATCTATGCTCTCGACATGACAGCAGCTGTCACATTCTAGATAGAAATCAGGAAAAGCAGATATCAGCATGATCCAAAGGCTTAGAAAGCACTGACAGTGCTTTACATGATGGAGAGCTTTCATCTGAATGGGATGGCAGGTGCAAAGTCTTCTACCATATTCTGAGAGTTCTGCCTAAATCAGGACACAATATTTGTGCTGTACAGTAGCCTTGATTGACAGATGATATGTTACAGAACCCCATTGTCCAGGACAACCTATGAACAATACGTTTCCAAACTATATGATGAGTTCATAACTCTGGAGGCTAAAGTATATTATAGGGGGACTTGCTTTCAGTACAGAAATAATATTATAAGAGTTTGAGAAATAGCTCTGTGGTTAAAATGAGCTGGTGTTTTGGCATTTTATCCTTACGTATTTTGAAAATTCTGTTCATTCAAAACAAAATAAATGTGCCTTCTCTGTAGTGAATTTGCTAGAGAGAATCTTCATTTGGAGTTACAATGTAATCTTTCAGAAAGGATGCTGTACTATTTCACAGTTGATCTGATCTCCTCATCATTTTCAACCTGCTTCGTGCCCATTATTCAGGAACTAAGATTCTGGACAGAAGGTTGGTAATAGCACATTGAATCATTAGATACTTTTGTTTAGAAAGACTGCTACGTGTTAGTCATGAAGACAGGCTCAATAATTAGGAGGCAAGGGAACTTCTGGTTTGCAAGCTTTCGGCGGCGGCAGGGGATTCGCGCGCGATCCCTGCTGCGTTCGTCATCAAGGTTCCCCCGATCCATTTGGATCTGGGGATATAGCTGCCCCATAGAGGCAGCTGAAGACAGGGGGGATCTGGCAAGGGGCTTGGGGTGCCGCAAACCCCCTCCCCAGCCGGCTAAACCCCCCTTTCCCGAGGCGGAGGAACGGCGGTCAGCAATGAAGAAAGCTGCAGCCGGGCAAGCAAGTGCAGGAGGGAGAAAGCTGGAAGAACAGTGAAAGTTGCTTCTAACCGGGACAAGACGGGAGAAAGTGACCTGGAACCTTGAAGGCTGCTAAGTATATATTGTTCCTTGTGAGAGTTACAAGCTGCGAATACTCTAAAGGGAAAGTTTTTCTTTGTTCTACTCTCCTTCCTAAAGTGACAGCGGAGAAAAAAAACTTTTTGGCTGTGAGTGGGAAGGGAGAGGGAAAAAATTGGAGCAAAATTTGAAAATAAGGAGAAGATTGCCTAGAATTACAAAGAATTGTTAAACATTAAAAACTTCCAAAAATATATTTGAAAAGGATTTGTGATTACTTTAACCCCAGAAAGAGAAAGTGAAGAAGAAGAAGGTATCTAAAAGAAATAGTCTGTTTGGATTGTTTGGTGATTTTGGAACCTTTGAGAATTACTTCTGATTAAAACATCTGGGTGGTTGTTTGGAAAACTTTTTCTCTACACAATGGCATCATCTGTGGATGGATTGAAACTTATATATCAAAAATATGAAAGAGAAAAACAAGGAGGGAAAGATGGTCTTGGCACTATTTTTCAATACTTAGAAATGGCGGTTTGTACTTATGTAAAGCTGAATGAGCAACAGGATGACTGGGACAAAGAAGAAGAAGAAGCCATCTTTGATGAACAAATGACTTTGATTGGAGAAGGGAAAAAGCAAGAGAAAAAGGAAAAGAGGTCTTTAAGATCTGGAAAACAGCCCAAAAAAGAGAAGAATAAGGTGAAAAGGGGACATTATGTTAAGAAACAACAGAAAGGGGGAAAGCAGAATAAAGGGAGGTGGAGAGACAGGGGGTTAAAGAGGACAAGGAGAAGAAGAAGCAAGAGAGAAAGGAAGGCATGAGAAGCCCTAATGGTGGGGAGCAAGATGATAAGAAGCAAAAGTTTTTTAGAGATAATGGATAAATCTTATTGTTAAAGGGATTCTAGAAAGGTACATAAGACTGCATTTTATACCTGTATTTAGAAGTAATCATAGAAAATTAGAAATAATATGTAACTTAAAATGTGATAAAATATTTAACATAAACTAGTGAAATTTTTGTTAAGAAAAAGGGAGTACTGTAATGAAATATGATTCAAGATTGTGATGTGGGGGGTAATAATTTTGGAAAGCATAAGTGTTCCCACAAAGGCATGATATTTAATTGAAATGGATAAAACGTTTAAGATATAAATGATTGTTAATATTAATGATTAGAATATGGTATATTAGCTAAATTTTTTGTGAAATGAGAGATTTGAAGTAGAAGAAGGAGGAACATTTTAATGAAATATTGAGCTATAATATGTGATGTGGGGGGAATAATTATGGAAAATAGGGCTCCCATAAAAGTATGTGATTTAATTGAAAAGCAATGAGTTAAACGCTTAAGATATGAATGAATATCAATACTAATGAATAGATTTGTATTATTTTTGATAACATAGTATAATTTTAGAATGTACCAGACAGAATCCCAATGTATGTCATGTGTTTTATATTAAGTATTATAAATATAGGGGAAAGAGATAAAGGCATCATACTCCATATAGTGTATAGGAGAAGTTTTTCTTCTTTTTTTAAAGAAGAAAAATAAATGGTTGGCTGGAATAGAACAGACAAAGAATAATAAATATTATGATACGAATTGAGAGGAGATAAATAAAATAAAATAAAATTGAGAAAATTTAAAGGAGAGGAGAAGTCATATAGAAAATTGAAAATGTTAATAAGATATGAAATGGTATGTAAAATGAATATGAATTTGAATTTGTGTCTGTACCAAGAGTTTTAACCCGGGACTAAGCAACTTTCAGAAAAGAGATTTTTTATGTTTTGTGTTTATGTGTATTTATGTATTGTTTGTCTTGAAAATAAAATTTGTTTTAAAAAATAATAATAATTAGGAGGCAAGGCTAGAGAGTGAGAGACAAGACAACCAACGTTTGGAGTCTGAGACATTGTTATGGCCTGTTGACCACTGGCCCCTCCAACAGCCAAATCAGAGGAGGAGGAGGCATGGGAGTCAGGCATCAAGGCAACGCGAGAGCTCTGAAGGGGAAGGGGGAATGGAGCTGGCAGAAAGAGAGAGAGAGAGACAGAGGCGGAACCTGGGCCATCCATCAGCCCTGAGATGGAGAGTCAACAGCCCTCAGGTCTAGAGATGGTTGATGAAGAATAGGAGGAACAGCTGGGTCCAATGCCTGACACACGGTTGCACAAAAGGCAGAGAAAAGGAGAGCAGTGGAAAGCCGTGGGCTGATCCTGGGGAAGGAAGAGCCATTGCTGCTAGCGAGCCACCCCCGCCCCCCCAGCTCTGGGGATAAAAGTTAGGGAGTGGAGATGAATCGGTGTGGCAGACAACTATTCATCTTCTGTCTGGCTGGACTTGTTAGCCTGCGTTTAGAGAGAAACTTTTTGCCAGGTCTGCTGGCCCTCCTAGTAAAGGAATCTTTTGAGTTCATTTCAGAGGGTTTGTCGTGTTTGGCGAGTTGGGTCAGAACAGATATCTTTCTTTCCTTATGAGGCATGGATGAAGGTTCATGGAGGTTTATCATTACAAATACATTTATATTTGTAATTCTAATGCATAATAAATGATAAAGAAACAGAGTCTGATTTAGCATGGTATATAAAATCATACATTGCAATGCCCTACCTGTCAATGAATACTTCAGCTTCAACCATAACAACACAAGAGCACACAATAGATACAAACTCAATGTTAACCACACCAAACTTGATTGCAGGAAATATGACTTCAGCAATAGAGTGGTCAATGTCTGGAATACTCTACCCGATTCTGTAGTTTCTTCCCCAAACCCCAAAAACTTTAACCTTAGATTGTCTACTATTGACCTCACCCCTTTCCTAAGAGGTCTGTAGGGGGCGTGCATAAGCGCACCAACGTGCCTACCGTCCCTGTCCTATTGTTTCTCTTATTCTTCTTTTATTTTTCTTATATGTACCCATTTCATGTATTCACAACTATGTATACACTTATACTTATTATCTTGTAAACAATTGGCAAATCAAATAAATAAATAAATAAATAAATAAAAGAGTCAAAGAAAGATGAAATAGTGAAAAACTGGATGTAGTTAAACTGGCAGCATAGATATGGTTTTGTCTGCTAGTTACTAAAAAAGATTTTTTAATAAATCAAATAGAAAGAATAATCTGTTTAGCCTTGATTTGTTAATTTAATTGTTTCTGAAACTGGTTACTTGTCCTCAAAAGCAGTTGGGATGCCAAACAGTTAAAACACAATAGTGTAGAAATATAGTTCACATGTTTTTTTTTTCAGCACAGATACATTTTGTGCTTTATAAGTTAGCTTACAATTGAGCTTTTGTTTTTCCGCTATTTTGAGGGTAGGTTTTTTTTTTAAATGATAAGACCCCTTCTGGGACATGTCACTTGCAACTTGTGTTTGTCATGCTTATAGTGCAGGGAAAAACACACACTAAATTCAATCTTTAAATTAAGCTGTAACCAAGCTTGTATATTCATTAGAGGAGAAAAATTCTCTTCTGAGAAGTTCAAATTGTTTATTGATTTTCATTTCTGTGTTCAAGTGAAGCTTGAGTAAGTCTGTCTTATGGGAGTCCCTCTGGGGCAGCCTGGCCAACAAGTGCATTACATTTAAACCTAAGTGAGCAGTTACCAACAAAAATCTGAGAATTCCTTTAAAATTATATTAATAAAAAGCTAAAGGGTAAGATTACCAGTTCAATAAAATTGTTTTTGGGACAACAGAAACATCAGACTTGTATTCTAGCCTATATAAACATCCACTTTTGACAATATTACTGATTTTTTTTAACTGAAATCGACTGAAATTAAAAATGGGAAATGTGAAATTAGAGGCATGTTGTACAAAAAGCAAAACAAAAAAAACCTATCCCCCCAAAATTATTTCTTGAATACTGTCAAAATTATAAGAAAAGACAATTAAGTAGATATGATTTTGAGTTTACTAATAAATTTCAAAATTAAAAGGCCATCCAATTATCCTGTTAAGTCTGAATATTGTACCTTTGTTGCCTTACTCTAGTAAAAGCAGCCCTTGATAACTTGATCTGCCAGGGTATTCAAAAGTCCAAGGAATTTTGGCTGGCATGAAAATTTTATTCAGATAGGTTGTTTGTTTCCCCATGTTTTTTATGAAGTTCATAAAGAATATTGTTTCTTACCAAGACATTAATACCTGTGCCATGAACTTTCAGTCACAATAAAAATGTATCAAAAGATAGAAATTTGCCTAGACTGCTGAGCTAGTCTTCATTCCCTGAGGACACACTATTTCTCTCTGTTCCTGGTCCTTCAATATTTTTTTGGCCATCTTTCAAGTTTCATTCAGGCATATCCACAAATCAGCAATCACCTCACCCACATTTGGCTAAAGGTTGTGGCTTCAACATTTTAGCCTTTACTAATAGGTTGTTTTAATTTGCTATTAGCTATTGAGTTATTCATTTTGCAATACTTTTCATGCCAGCATTACTGTTTTTTGGTTTGATTATTTCATGGATTATAGTTTATACAATTTTCAACTTATTTTATATATATATATATGTCATCTTGTTTATTCATGCTGTGTGGGCGTTTTTCTATCTCTTTTCATACCAACCTATCAGAGAAGCCATAGAGATAGAAAAACGCCCACACAGCATGAATAAATGAGATGACACCTCCCGCCTACCAGCCATTTGGAAACCCGCCCTCATGAACAGACGAGTACCTAACATGAAGAATGACACCAGACCCACACCCACAAGGGCCACACAAGATGCTACCACCACACTTCCATGTAAAAAGCAGACTCACACCCACACAGAAGATGAGACATGACCATGGACCAGAAGCCGCACCGTAGCTGCATCACTACCTGCTTCAAACCTCTCCAACCCATACATGAAGGGAACTGACGTCCACCATGAAGATGCAGCATGACCACTAATGCGAAGCCAAACAGCAGGATCACAGCTCACCAGCTCAAATCCCCCAGCAACTAAGACTAACCTGAGCACAACCAAGCCCCCACCTGAACAGAACACACCCCCAGACAATCAGAACACAGCCAACCCCCAGCCAATCAGAACACAGCCAAAACCCCAACCAATGAGAACACCCCCCACCCAATCAGAACACAGCCAAGCCCCCACCCAATCAAGTCACACCCCACTAGCAGTTAAAAGGAAGAAGCAGCTGCAAGCTCACATTACTCTGAGAAGCACAGAGTTGGAGACAGAAGCCTGAAGATGATGAATGAGACTTCATCGAAACGTTGCCTAGATACTTCCAATCTTACGCGGGAGAAAACCCGAATAACCAAAGATCCACATACAAATACCCGCTGAGAACCTCAGAATATATATATATATATATATATATATATATATATATATATATATATATATATATATATATATATATATATATATATATATATATATATATATATATATACTGAAAATTCAAGATACCTGTATATCTTTGCAGAATTAACTGTCATTTAAATGTATATTCTATAACTTCTTCTACCATATATATTATTTGTGCATTATTGTTTACAAATTTTATGGTTCAGAAAAGTTCTTTCAATAACATGGGAATTGTTGTTGTACAATAATATAACCCATCTTATTTGAATACATAATATGAATTGCAGCTTAATGTGGCACACAAAAGTTTGATAAAATTAAGATCCCATATGTGGATCACAGAAGTAGAGAAGTGAGCTTTCTCTTTCTGTTACTAAAATGAAGATTATTTTGAAAAGTACTTGATTTTGATAGAAAACTGAAACTGAATAAGCTTATAATTATATTTGTTATTTGTTATATATTCAAACCATATATTCAAACTTCTTTAGGTTGATTCAAGGGATTGACATACGTAGTTGGATCTTTTCCTCCTTTTGAACATATAGGCTACTTTTGAAATGACTTTTGCCATTATCAAGCAAGAGTTTATCATTCAAAACTGGAAGGCTTTGTTGGATGATTAACAACTTAAATGTCTCATTGAGCATACAGACTTAGCTGTACAGATTTTGGATTCAGACCAATGAATGGCATTCCTGAGAAGTCCATTAAATTATAATGTTTGTACTTCAAATAGATTTGACATATTCCTTTAGGTGACATCTGTTTGGGTCTATATATTAACCAGGGCTGAAACTAGCATTAGATCAGGCAGAGTAAAAGTGGCAGGGGACATTCATGTTTGTTTAGAAACACCACTTTCCCCCTCTTTCAGACATTTTCTCATTTTCTTTCTAATTTTCTCTCACACAACATTTAATCTCTATCTTTCGAACAATAAACTATGGGAGAAACAGAAGGAGGGAGGCAGAGAAAATTAAAATCTCTTAACAGAAGTCTGACCTTATCTCTGGAAAGTAGGCCAAGGGACACAATAAATTAGAGTTTAGGCCACTTAAGAGCTGTTGGGATACAGGTTGTCCATCCATACTTCAATAGATGTAGGATAATTGAGATTGCAATGATAAACATAGTAACCTTTTCTTTGCCTGCTTTGGTGGAATGTATACAAACCTTTAAAACATGTTAGCTACTAATCATTATTCTGTAGTTTTTATAGCATAGTATTGTTTTATTTGAAAATTATTAAGCCCAGATCAGCTACACTTTTGAGTTTTAATGCAGTGTGGCAATTAGGTTTAAGGTTAGGTTTCCTTTCTAACTAAAGTAATAGCCTTTTTCTTATATATTTTTTTTGCCAGAAGTTATAAACGGGACCTGTTTATTATCGCAAAAATTATGACAGACATAAAGTTGTGTCCTTTATTTGAATATACAGTACATAATATTGTTTCTCTCAATTGGGTAAGTAAATAAGAGAATAGAATGTAATCTAGCTATTGTAAGATACACAAGTCATATTCAAAATTCTTAACTATGCCTGATATTACAGGAGGCTCCCCAAAAGGCATCTCAAAGGAAACAATTCTGAAGAAGTTGTCCTTAATCCATTGAATTTTTCTACTATCCCCCCGAGTTCATGCTTAGTCATTCAAAATATTTTGATACTATTGACCATGATATAGTCATGGATCAATTCCATGAATTGGAAAGTTGTTCTGATCCAGACTGAACAATCATATACTAGCAAGTTTGCAAATGATTGAATAATGGCGATGTGACTCAAACATTTGGGTGAGCAGTCACACATAAGTTAAAGGAGGAAAAAACCAGAGGAGATAAGATCTGACCTTGCAATCATGATGCAGCACCAGTAGTGCCAATTTAAACAACAGAGGAACAATAAAATGACACTGAATCCCAACAAGATAAAGACCTTGTGAATGAGTGATTCCTGGAGAAAGCAATTGTGGGATAGTTTGCTTGTTCTAAATGGGACTGTAGTCCCTCTGAAAGAACAAGTATGCACTTGGGTTTCATGACTTTCATGGAGGCCCAATGAAGGACATCCATACCAAGGCGCTGTTCAGGTCTGCAGGATGGTATATGCAACATTGTTGATCCAAGCCCCCATTTATTGATTAGCTTTGATTGATACACCAACTGTGCCAGCCTAACTATTTGTTCACATACTGGTAATGTAGTACTAAGATTACTATCATGTATACCACCATATCCTTGTTTCAGAAACTACAGGTAATGCAATCTGAAGAGACTAGGTTCCTGAGCCATATATTTGGTTATACACATGCATATTAAAATGACTAAACTATTTATCACTAATGCGCATATTGTCTAGATGCAGGCTTTTGCTTAAACATATAAAGCCCTAAACAATTTTGGATTATGTTCTCTGTTACATATAATGACAAAGACAAATGTAATCTGTCAATGAAATAGGTAAGGTCCTGTTTGCATCTGGAGACTGTGTGTATCAGGATCTTAAAGTGCTGTCTGATGATTATTTGTGTGGGCCAGGGAAGTGCAGCTGTTTCAGTCCAGCATGGTGTGCTTGCTGTTATTTGTCACTAGTTCCTTAAAGAATCTGCATGATTACAGGGAACTGCAGCTTTGGGTTAACGAGCTTTCTTGTATTTCATATGGTGTAACAGAATACTGTACAGCGTTTACTGTTGTTTTTATTTTTGGTATTCATGCTGCTGCTTCTTGCTGGGAGATCCTTGTGAGGTCCAGTAGCCATAATGTGTAGCCTATTAGCTGTGACAAAGTCATGTTGCCCAGGGTGCACCGTGAGGAGGCTAGTCAGTCAGTCAGTCAGTCTCTATCATCTGTCTGTCTGTCTGTCTGTCTTCTATAATCTATTTCTAGGATGTCACAGCTACTCTGTGACCCCCTCAAAAGGCATAGGTTCTTTAAGGAGTAAGTGACAATTATAGTGAACATATCCTTGTTGGATTCAAAGCCCTCTTGCTTCTTCAGCTCTGAGTAACCTCAGAGGCCTTCTTTGTCATATGGGAAGTTGATTGCTTAGGTATGCTTTTCATATCCTTGGTCACCGCTTAAGGAGGTCTTAGTAATGTTCCTGGAATATTCCTAACTTTAAAAGTTTAATTGAAAAATAAAACTGTAAGAAAGGATCCATAGGTGCCCTTTGATCATCGTGAAGATTATTCTGCTGGATAGGTGCAGTCACAGGCTTATAAAAAGATTTTTATTCTCAAAAAGTATGGCCTTTTTTTCAACTGTCCAGTTGAGCCATAACTCACTGAATACAGGATTCCATAGGACTATGGCAATTGGTGTGGTTGTGAAAACAATGTCCTGATTTTCACATAGCATTTAGAACAAATCTAACTCTCAAGCAGCATCTAAGTTTGTAAAACACCGAGTTTCAAGGTGTTTGTTTTTAAGCCTGTATTTCCAATTTACTTTAGTGGGTAGATGGATATGCTTGGAATGGCATTATGTAATATCTGGGATATTTTGGATTTTATCTGTAAGTCGTCTTTTAGCCCTTTCTGGTTTTTTTTTTTTAATTATGGCTTGCCGCTAATGAAGGAGCCCAATTTGGCTATAAATATAAATGACCATTGGCTACTTTCTCAAAAGGCAAGATGTAAGATTACTGTTAATTTCAAGGACTACCCAAGGCAGCTGTGCAGGTAATAAACATCAAATCAAATAGAAATTCCCAGAACTGCTTTCATTGTAAGGGGCACTTAAAAAATGCAATATGATATCTGAAAGCACCCTAAAGGGAGTCTTCTTTTGGAACAAAAAAGAAAGAAAGAAAGATAAATCGCATTGGAAAAGATCATTCCATCACTTTTCTGAGATATCATAAAAAGGACAGAGGGAAGTCAAACATTTAGACGGATGGGGATTTTTTTTTTCACCATTTAATAGTCACTAGAAATATGGTGGTTGACAATAGATAAATGTGAAGAATGCTGAACATGACCATCCTCATACTTCATGCATTATAAGAACAGTTCAGGAGCTGTTTATCTGTATTAAAAACATCCTGCCTATAATATTGCCAAGAAGCGTGTATGCTGTGACAGTTAACAACTAAATGAGAGTAGCTGTTCACTTGCTCAAGTTTACATGCGCTACAAAAGGGAAAACATGTAGCTTTCTGTGCTGTTTTTATTAAGCGATCATAAGAGAAGTAAATAAGTATCCAAATCTTTGCAAATGTTATGTTAACAGTGGGACTGATATGGAGACGATATGTGGGATAAAGATTTTCAGGACAAATCCACCACAATAAAAAGCCTTCCAATTTTTTGAGGAATGATTAGAAGCTCTGCTAAGAGTTCACTAGTTTATTTTATTTGTTTGTTTCATTTCCCTACAAATCCCATACCAATACATACTCTCATATTAGCAAATGTGGGGCTGGTGAGAACATACGTTTGCTAAAATAATTACAGTTTAGCTCTGATATATCTTTCTCAGCTGTTAGACAAGTCTTGAACATGATCCATCTAATTTGACAAGTTACAGTTTATTGTTGTTTTTTAAATAAACATTTCACAGTTGTCATTAAGACTAGTAAAATAATTTGCAAGCTTTTAATACCATTAATAAGAACACACCTCATCTCCATCACATCCTTAATATACATTATTTATTTATAATTAATATTAAAATGAACTTAAATGATTACTGATTCTTCTTGAGATATTAAAAAATGTAACAATGGCAATGACTAATATTATAATTGCATTCTACCTGTTTCTGACTGGCATATCTACTATAAGATCATTCATTTTTATTTTTACAACATTGTTTGATCTTGAGCAGCAGTAATTGGCTCAATGCCACCTAATGAATTTTATAGTTCCATGGCCAGTCAGTAATACTGACTGGCCATGTAATTCATGTCTAGCTCTCTGGTCACTTTTCTATAGATTCTCATCAATGCATGTACTTTATTGTAATGCTTGAACATCTTAACATGATCTAGTGTTATTTATCATTTTTGAGCATTTGTTCCATCAAGAAGGAAGGTTTATGGGATGTGCTTTAAATGGGCCAAGGGCCAAAGTACAGTCTCTGCACTTCTGATAGAGTTGCTGAAACATTAAAGATTTGATCACTAAAGGTTGATGCAAACAATATGTGTGATTTAACTTTTTATAAGGTGCCTTCCTATCTCTTTAACAATGTGTTAATAGTAAATCTCCAGCAATTTATGAGAAAATCATTATGAATCAAACAAAATAAGCAACTTCCAAATGCCTTAAACATGTTACTTTTCAATGGAGCCAGTTTACACATTTATTTAGAATTGCTTTATTTGCTTTGTGCATGATTATAAAACAATATATAGTCTATGCTTTTTAAACTAGCTTTCCCCAACATAATACCCACCAAATGTGTAGATTTAAGTTTCCACAATCTTTTGGTCAAAATGATCATAGCTGAGAATTCTTGAAACTGAAATCAACACATTTAAGGTTTCAAATTTGGGGAAATTTAAATTAGTCCAAGATCTATGAAAGAGGCTTACATCTTTAGAACACTTTAATTATAAAAGATCCATCAGGGAGGAAGAGGTCAACCTCAGGGAGGAAGGGGTCAAGCTATTTTCTAAAGCACCTGTAGGCCAGACAAGGAATAATGGATGGAAACTGAACAAGGAGAGATTTAACCTGGAAATAAGGAGAAATTTTCTGACAGTGAGAACAATCAACCAATGGAATGGCTTGCCCTCGGAAGTTGTGGGAGCACCATCACTTGAGACTTCCAAGAAGAGATTGGACTGCCATTTGTCAGAAATGATGTAGGGTCTCCTGCTTGGGTGGGGAGTTGGACTAGATGACCTACAAGGTCCCTTCCAACTCTGATTATCTGTTAAATCATTGAACTTGAGAGAATGGATCTTGAATTAACTGAAGAGTGTCACTAAAGGCAAAAAAATAGTAACTATAATTTTATTTTATAGTTATCCTGGAAATAAACTGGCCTTTTTATTTATTTGGACTGTTAAAATCCGAGGAAATTCATTTTAATGTATAGCAATGTCCATCAAAGTTATTATTTTTATTTAAAGTCTATTAGTATTTTTTCTTTTGCTAATTTCCAGTGTTGAAAAGGAGATTTGTCTTTCTAGAATCTATTTGAAAACAACATTTTATCAAAGAAATTGATGTTACCATCTCTTCCTTTTTTTGCAGGATATTCCACTGTAAAGATATATTATTTAACTTATTCCCATTTTAAATACAATATATCTCTGCTTGGCCCCTCGGCTTTTCCCATCTTTGCGGGCTTTGGCCCCCTAGGCCAAAGGAAAGCCACTTTTTTTTTTTTCCTTTTCTTTCCACCCGGAAGGCACCCCACCGCACCCCCTCCAGGGGTGGTCCAGCCAGCTTAAGCCTTGTCGCCAAGCCGCCCCCACCCCCCTCCCTCGCGGGGGCTCCCAGCCCCACCCTTTTTTTTCTCTTGAGACCCCACCCAGGGCCAAAGCCCCAGCTTCCCCCCCCTTCCCCCCGGAGGGCGCCAGGGGGCCCCCACCCCGCCCCCCCCCAGCCCCGCGGGGCCCCAGGGGCGCGCCGCCCATATATCTCAACATTCTTAAACCACTTAGTTTTATACAGTTTTCTTTTTATTATAATGTGCTGCTTCAGGGAAATTAGTTTGGCAGCTGCAGGTTAACTCCTTTGTAGTAACATAGCAAAAGTTACATTACAACAAATCTTGTTAAATGGCTTTATTATTTTTTTCTAAGATCCTATATAACAGTCAGTAATGACAACAAAAGTTTCACATTATCTATTTTGTCTACATTTCCTCAAAGATCAATATGGCTAAGTACATCTTCTGCATACTTCTATAAGAAGATAAATATAAAACTTGCATCAAATGTAGCCTAGCCACCAGCTTGCATTTAATGGGCCGCACCTCCTCCTCCTTTAAAAACCTGCAGAGAAATATCAATACTGTGCTTGAATTACATTAGTTGGAACAAGGATGAATGTGATGGTATAAAGTCCAAAGGATTTACTCAGCAACTTTCCATAAATGGTAAATGATGCCTGCAAAAGCATGGATTCGTTTAGAGTATTTAACTAACATGTAAAAATCTTTCATTTTGATATTATGGATTTGTCACTGTGTTAAATTGCTTGGCAGGCTTTACTGAGTGAAAATATTAAAAACTGAGAAGATTTTCCAAGAAACTTTCTTGGACTTGCATATTTTGAATGGTCCAATGCTACCAAGGAAGGAAAACTTTTGTCATTTTCTTTGCAGAAGAGCCACCAAGTGAGCCCTCTAAAGCTGTGCCTATTTTCTGGTGTCAAAGAGTCCATTTTCCATTTCTGACTATATCATTTTTTTAAAAAAGCATATCTTAAATCATTGAATATTTAATTGCCAGGTCTTTATTAATTGAAAAGTAACAACTGCTTGGATTGACAAGCAATTAAGAACTAGCTTACAAGTGTCCCTATACATCTTGGCAATAGTTAGAAACTGTACCACTTGTTAGTATCATAATGTAATCTGGAAGACTACAACCTAGGTGCCACCCTAGATTTTCCTTCTGCCATCATTCAATCCTTCAGAATGCCAGCACCTAGGCTATATACACATGTCTTGCTTGTTCCTAGATTCCAGTTTTCAGTGCTCAGCTTCTCCAAAATGCCTACATTCAGACCACACTCAACTGCCAACTCCTGAGTCATCTTTAAGGACCCAACATCTCAGTTGTTTAAGGGTTGGTTAAGCCTGGTTATGATGGAGAAACTGGGAAGCTTTATCATAGTTGCCAAATCTCCCAAGTCTTTTTAGGCTCCATTGGTTTCACTTTGCCAGCATGCATTCGGGTTGCAAAGAGGGTGTCAGTTGATATCAGATGTGACATTTTGTTGCCTTAGTTCCATATTGCACCGACCAGCCATTGCCACTCTTTTGTTACCCTTTGCAGGCAGATATATCACTTTTCTCATTTTATCTTTTTCAGCATCCCCTTTCTTTTTCTTCTTTGTCTCTTCCCTTCTTTCATGTCTCCATAGCTTCCATTTCAGTTGAGACCTTAAAAAGAGGCCAGTTCTCCAAATAAGGTAATGGCTAGGCCCTTCAAGAGAAACACAGGTTTTTCCATCAATTCATGATATTTCTCTGTTGCTATTTTACTTCCAATTTTAGCATTCCACTCTCCTATAGTCAATATGATGTCTTGGTTGTATCAATAAGATACTGCAGGTGGCTGAAAAACCATTCTGTACCTGTTTCTTCTGTATCTGTGATTGGAGCATTGATGTGGATCACCATAATATTGATTGGCTTGCACTGGACTCTGAGATCATTCAATCATTTTGAGGCTCGTCTCTGAGCTCTAACTTTGACACTTCTTTATTAATAATGATGGCTATTCTATTTTTTCTATGATTTTCTTCTCTCCAGTGGATTATCTGATGCTTTCCTATATTAAATGATCCAGTGCAGTCCAGTCCAATAATAAATATCCATGATCAGTCTTGATACTTTTTCTCCAGATACAACATCAGGCTTGTTTTGGTTTGCAGTTTTTACATTCCACATGTCATCTGCACATCTATAACTGTCTGGTTTGGTTCTGCAACCCAACAGGACAGACACAGACTCCAGAGAGTAATTAGGACTGCAGAAAAAACAATTATTACCAACCTGCCTTCAATCGAGGACCTGTATACTGCACGAGTCAAAAAGAGGGCTGTGAAAATATTTACAGACCCCTCACATCCCAGACATAAACTGTTTCAACTCCTTCCCTCAAAACAATGCTATAGAGCACTGCACACCAGAACAACTAGACACAAGAACAGTTTTTCCCCGAAAGCCATCACTCTGCTAAACAAATAATTCTCTCAACCTGTTCACCTATTACAAAGTCTGCACTACTATTACTGTTAAATCTTGTCATCACTCCTTATCACCCATCCCCTCCCACTTGTGACTGTATGACTATAACTTTGTCGCTTGTACCTTTATGATTTATAATGACTGTTTCCCAGTATGACTGATTGCTTATTGTACCCTATGACTATCATTAAGTGCCGTACCTTATGATTCTCAACTCCTGACAAATGTATCTTTTCTTTTATGTATACTGAGAGTATTTACACCAAGACAAATTCCTTGTGTGTCCAATCACACTTGGCCAATAAAGTATTCCATTCTACATTCCACATATCATTAATATAGATTTCTGTACAGCATCAGACTTCTCTTTGCCTTTGGCAACAATAGCTGACGTGTCTTTGAATATTAGGAGCTCGGGTTGGTAGTTATGTTGTTGGTTTGAGCTCTGAGCTTGGCAATTTGGTTGCAAACATTTCATCCCCATTCGAAACCTCTTCAGTGCACTTGACATCTGAACAACAACACCAGGACCAATTTACATCACACAGATGGTACTTAAAACCAAGGACTATGATTCAGTAACTACAGCCAGCCAATCACATAACCCAGGACTCAGAAAGGTATTTAAAGACCAGTGCTCCCCCAGACAAGCACAATCTATATTCTAAAGCACACTGAAGATGTCTCCTTGAATGGGGATGAAATGTTTGCAACCAAATCGCCAAGCTCAGAGCTCAAACCAACAACGTAACAACAATAATTGTTCAGTGCAGCTACAATCAGGGGTCTCCAACCTTGGCAACTTTAAGACTTGTGGACTTCAACTCCCAGAATTCCTCAGCCAGCTATGCTGGCTGAGGAATTCTGGGAGTTGAAGTCCACAAGTCTTAAAGTTGCCAAGGTTGGAGACCCCTGAGCTACATCATATGCACAAATATTAGTTGTGATTGCCCTCTGCTTTTCCTTGATAGCTTCTGGTAGGACAGAAGAGGTGTGAGGGTCAGCTTCCAGTGTTTCTTGGTAAAATACTGGAGTGAATTGCCATTTGACTCTGGTGGGACATGCTTGATTTGAAATACACTGAAACATGGTGTACTTCATGCCATGTACATCCCTGAGGCTTGCTGGAAAAGTCAGAACTTAATAGATTTCCTAAAGCCATACTCAGCTACAGAGAAATACTATTTTTTTTAAAAAAGGGAGCAACAACTGAAAACGTTTACCCCAGAGGTTCCAGAAAGTAAGACTCCTAAAGAAAGCCTTTTCTATATGATATCAGGTAGATAGAGACAATTGAATGAAAATGTTCCTGAAGATGCCTATGTTCATGAAAGGCTTTAAATATAACAGCTTGATCTTTGCAGACCTGTGAAGCAAAGGAAAACTGAAGTAGGATCATAAATACAATTGTAGTTTCATTTAGTGACTATTTCATTGGTCCCAAGTGTTCTTACTAAATGACCATTAGACAAGACTATTTCAAACTCCTCTGCATTCACTTTCAGCTTAGTCCTTCATAACGGCAATCTCTGTTTTCACAGCAACCCTTAAAGATTAATATAATGTAAATGCAATTATAATTTTAGTCAACATTATGAATGCAGCATATACATTTTATGCAGAAATCTATAATATCCTTGAGTATTTTTTTTTCTAATATAGAAAGCATAACTAGGATCATCCTTAACAGGTTAAGGTAAACAATAAATGTTAAAGGTACTTGTGTGGATTCTTTTTTTAAATCCATGCCTCTAAAGAAACCTTCATTGGGGTCATTTAGATTTTCTTTCTGTATCCATGCAAGCTGCTAGTCAGAACTGTCTGTATGCAGGAGAAAGATAAAAAATTCAATTAGGGTGAGTGCTGTCATAAGCAAGCTTCATGAGAAGGCTGGAGATCATATGCATTACATATTGATGCCTATCAGCAGAGGGAACATACCCAAGTTTTATTCTGTGCCCCTTTTGTAGGTCTGGCAGTAACAGTGCCCAATAAAGGCCTAATCATATTAATTTATGCCTCTATCAATTATGCATTCAGATTCCCCTGATAGCTTGTCAGTTTTTATTCACAATTTTCTTTAAAAAAATACGCCTCTTAGAGTTACTGAGCAAATAGTATGAATGTCAAAAAGTAAGATTTAAAGAATATTACTTAAAAGGGGTGGTTTTTTAAATTTATAAATCTTCTATTATATGTCATGCAATTGTTAACTTTAAAACAGGTGACAGAACAGGAACAGTTAACGTGTTAAGGAGGGTTTTTTTTTGATGTAAGAATGAAACATATTTTTTTCATTTTAGGCTTTTGCTGGGTCTTTTTTATATATTCAATTTTTCATAAAGCCAAAATGTTCTGGAATCTTCAAAGTTTCTATTTCTCAGTTGTTGAACATTAACTGATATTTTAAGAGTATAAATAATTCTATAATTATACTATGATCAGGCCTATTTTCTTGTACAAAAGTTAGTAGGGATGATTTTTGTCACACATCAGAAATTCAAACCACAATAAATTAGTTGGATCTGGAAAGAGATGCCAATACATGTACTGCAAATGGTGCTTCTTAACTTGGGTTATTGTGGCTGATTAACTTTCATAGACATCACAAGCAACCATTTTTGTTTCTGAAAATAATTTCATAAAAATCAGGAGTGGGAATCATGGTCCTTTTATAACTTATGGATTTCAACTCCCAGAATTCCTGAGCCAGTCCACAAATCATAAAAGGGCCATGGTTTCCCATCTCTGATATAAATCATCACATTTATAAATCATCATATTTGTCAACTGTTAACACTGTTTTAAAAAACATGGAATGCACCAATTGGTAGTTTTCTTCAGTATTCTAGGATTCCTGAAGATGAGTGGAAATGACAGAAAATTAATCTGATTGGCTGGTTGAAATGACATCATGGCTATAATCTATCTTCAACAGATGCATCTGTAAAACAAGCTATTAATCTTTAGAATGTGGAATAATGTACATCAGTCATTTTTCACATAATAAAATACGAAGGTTTTTTTTCCCGAAATTGGTGGCTTGGTATTTTATAACAGCTCAAAAATTCAAGTAGTTCCCATAGATGACTGACATTCCCTCTAGTCCCAAGTTCTGTGTGAATATTTAGTTTGCAGGTTCTATTCAAAAGCAGTTTGATTGTGTTTCCAAAGTGAACTAATTCTTTGAATGGAATCAGAAAATCAATTCAGACTGTTAAACTGAAGCCTCCAAACTAACTCAGACAATTTTGGACATTTCCATGCATGAACTGATGTTCCTTTTGATTTATCAGTTAAGTGCAGTAAACTCTTGATTTACAAGACTTCAGTTTAGTAGATGTCAGTGCATTTAATGGATATTTGGTTCTAATAGACATAGCTTTTTTCTCATTAATTGATTAAACTGAGGGTTTACTAAAATTGAATCATATTGATCTGATTTGATTATCCAGTTTGAATAAGTAAAAATACACACTTAAAAATGCTTGCAATGTGGTGTAAATTCATTTGTTGAATTTATAAGAATGCATTATAATATTTTTTGGTGAATGATCTGAAGATTTTTTTTAGAACTATCAGGCTTATTACAGATGTGAATAGCAACGTATTTGTCACTAGCGGTTTGTCTGAAGTTTTTATATGCACATAGGGAAGAAATTGTATCATTATTTGTAAATCATTTATTTATTTATTTTTATTTATTTGATTTGCCAATTGTTTACAAGATAATAAGTATAAGTGTATGTTAGGTATAACATTGATACCAAATATGGTTTGGGTGAATAAATATATAAAACTTAGATATCATGGTTTAAGTGCTTATCACTTTAAGCACAATGCAGCAGGCAATTAGCCGATTAAGAGTGCGGTTAGAAGTTACAATATAAGGAAGCATTAGAAGCTGGAAAGCCTACTGTGAGTTACTGTCTGTCTGTAACTGTGTGCTGCTGCGACTAACTGAGATTACTGACTGTGAGTGCCTGTGACTGAACTGTTATTGTTTGCTACTGTTTGCTGATTACTGCGTAATTCTACTGAATATCCAGCGTTGTTTCTCTGGAGAGTGAAACCGGAGGAGGAGAAGATATCTTTATCGGCTGATAAAGATATTGCAAGGACTCTTGACTTGAACTATACTAGTGAGTCTTACTGGATGGAAATACTGTGAATGACTTAATGGACTGAATGACAAATGCTTAAACTCTAACTGGATTAAAAACTATTTAAACTACAAACAGTATTTGTGTTCAGTGTGTGTATACTCTGGGGCCCTTCCGCTCTCCTTTGGCTGCCTGGCTTGACTACTGCTGCAATACTCTGCTAGGGTTAATTCCTCAAACCCTAACATTGGTTATGGGCCCAGCAGCATAGTCTAACTAACCAGGATATAGCAGAGAGAGTTGGTGTGAGTTGCACATTACTGTAAAAACAAACTGTTTTAATTAGTTTAAAATAGTCAAAATATCTGAAGAGCAATGGCACAAGTAAATTTGTCACAACTTTCCATGATATCCAGGCTGGATGGAACAAACTATGTTTCATGGTCAATGAAATGTAGTTTACTTCTACGCAGAGAAGGTTTGTGGGACATTATAGCAAACCCACCAGATGTGAGTAGATGGGATCCTGCTGATGATGATGATAACGAAAAGTTACAAGACTTTAAACTGAAGAATGAGCAGGCTTTATGCATCATAGGACTGACTCTCTGTGATCAGCAGCTTGTCCATATTCGTGGAGAAGAAAATGCTGCAAACTGTTGGAGAACCTCAGGAAGATTTATGTTCGGGACAGTGTAGGAGCACATATAAATCTTACACGGAAGCTTTTTCGAACGCATCTTCAGAGGAATGGAGATATGTTAGTTCATTTAAACTGTATGAAGAGCATTTTTCAAGATTTGCAAGAAAAAGAGCTTATATTTAATGAACTGCAACAAGTCTACATAATATTATCTTCATTAGATCAAAGCTATGATGACTATGTGACTTCGTTAGAGGTATTGCCAAAAGAAAGCCTCTCATTAACCGAGATTACAGGCAGGCTACTAGAAGAAGCCAGAAGAAGGCGTGAGCGTGACGAGCTGAGAGAAGATAAGAAAAAGAGAAATTATCTTCAAAGCTTGAAAGAAACCAGATTAGCAAAGTAAAGCACCGGAAGAAGAGAATTTATCTTCAACGGCATACACAATTAAAAAGTGTTTTAATTGTGGAGGCAGAGGACATTTGGCAAGATTCTGCAAAAAGATAAAAAGCCAGAATATAAAAAGCCAAAGAAAGCATTTGAACTAGCCACGTTTAGCAACTCTGATGTGAAGAATAATTTATGGGTGGTTGACAGTGGCGCATCCCACTGCATCACAAGAGATAAGACAAAATTTATAAAAATGTCTACAAGTTCTCAACATATATCTCTTGCTAACGGCTGGAACTTGAAAGCTAAAGGTCAAGGTTTTGCACGTTGTCCGTACATAAACCAGGATATAAAAATGTTGTATGTACCGCAACTAAAGTTTAATTTGCTTTCAGTAAGGGTATTAGATAAATTAGGTTATGTAATTACTTTTAAAAATAATAATTGCATAATTGAAAAGATAACAAAAGGGTAACTGCAGCTTTAAATGGAACATTATATGTATTAGATAATAGTAAGAAAGGGGAGGCTCAAACTGTATTTAATAATATAAAGCCTCATGATGAATGTATCCATTTATTGCATAGGCGTTTGGGGCATGTAAATTTTAAAATGCTAAAACGTACAGTTGAGTTATCTGAAGGAATAAGGTTAAAACCTTGTGATAAATATTTGCGTTGTAATGTTTGCTGTGAAGATAAGAGCAAAGTATTGCCTGCAAATAGGCTAAATGGTTTCAAAACAAAAGAACCTTTAGAAGTAGTATTTGCAGACATAATAGGTCCAAAGAAACCCAGTATGGGGGTGCTAGATATATACTGAGCATTATGGACCATTATTCTAGATATGGGTTTTGCTATTTAATGAAAAGCAAAACTGAAACATATCAACATTTTTTCAATTGGCTTAGGTTTGCTGAAAGAAAGTCTAAACGACAACTGATAACCCTGGTGACAGATAATGGCACGGAATTTGTTAATAACAAATTCCAGAACAGACTTAAAGTAGCTGGAATAGAGCATAAGAAGTCTGCTCCATACAGGCCAGAACATAATGCTTTTATTGAAAGAAGAGGCCAAACACTACAGGCAATGGTTAGAACAATGTTAAATGATTCTGGGTTACCTGATTCTTTGTGGGGAGGCTACAATGTGTGCTAATAACATATTGAACAACGTTGTTAATACAACAACAGGTGAAATACCATTTACCAGATGGCATGGCAGGAAACCTGATCTAAGTTACCTGCACACATTTGGTGCACCAGCATGGGTGCATATTCCTGCACAACTCAGAAAAAAAGGGCAACATAGAGCTAAAAGATTTTTCTTCGTTGGTTATCAGGCAAACCATAGGCATATAGATTTTGGGAGAAAGGCACATCTAAAGTGTTATGTAGTGCTAGTGCCCAATTTCTAGAACATGAAGGATGGGAGAAATTAGAACAGGATGCCAATAAAGATGTAATTATTGAATCCTATAGAAATCCCATTAGTTATCCCTGTAATTTTAAAAATAAAGTAAAGAGACAAATACAGGATGAAATAGTGCCCATAAAGGAAGAAACAGATTCAATAGCTGAACAGGATGAGGAAGATGAACAGGTAGTAGTTCAACAAAGTCCTCCTGTAAGCCCTGTAATTCCCAGAAGAACTACACGTGTATCTAGACCGCCTGATAGGTACCAGGCTAACACAGTGTGCCAGATTAATGAAGTTCCTAATTCTGTTGAAGAAATTAAAAAGTATCCTACTAAGGAAAAAGAAAAATGGTATGCAGCAATGAATAAGGAACTGAATTCATTAAGAGATATGAAGGTGTATGAAAATGCCAAATTACCTGTAGGAAAGAAATCCATTGGCTGCAAATGGATATTTAAGGTAAAAACAGATAAGGATGGTAATTTAATCCATAAGGCAAGGTTAGTAGCCCAAGGTTTTAGGCAGAATGCTAATGACTATGATGAGGTGTTTGCACCTAGTCTTAAGGCAGCAACCTTGAGAGCAGTTTTAGTGTGGGCAGCTAGTAAAAACTATATAGTTAACCATCTAGATGTGGAAACTGCTTACTTGCACGCCCCATTAAAACATATTATTTATATGAAAAAACCTGTTAGTATTAAAAGTGAAAATAAGGATAATAATGATTGTTGGTTGTTAAAGAAAAGCCTCTATGGTCTTAAACAATCAGGCTATGAATGGAACCAGTATATTGTAAAGGAACTAGACAATATAGGATTTAAAGCTGGTTTAGCCGATACATGTCTGTTTAAGAGGGAGACAAATCGGAAAGTATCATTATTATTACTATTCACAGATGACATTGCATTGATAACTGAAACTAATGATGAAGCAAATAAAATAATAGCATCATTAGGAAAGAGAATAAAGATCAAGCAATTAGGGAGATAAAGAAGTATCTCGGTTTGAATATAAAGAAAACACGGAAAGGTTTTAAGATATCTCAGGAAGATAAGATAAGCAAATTACTAAAAGATTACAAGATGGAGCTTTGTAAGCCGGCTAAGACTCCAATGAGTCAGGAGTTTTGCAACACTGATGTACAAAGCCCTGAGTTTGATAAGGTGATTTATCAATCTTTAATTGGTAGTTTGAGTTATATTAGTAATTGGTCTAGACCAGATATATCGTATTGCGTGAATCAGTTGGCTAGATTCAATTCTGCACCATGTGAAAGACACTGGAATGCAGCTAAGAGGATATTAAGATATCTTAAAAAGACAATGAATTATTCATTGTATTTAGAACCAAAGGGTGATTTAATTCTGTGTGCATATGCAGAGGCTAGCTTTGCATCAGAAAGAGACACTAGAAAGTCGACTTCAGGAACAGCCATAATGCTGGGTAAGACATTAATAGGCTGGAAGTCAATAAGACAACAGCATATAAGTTTGTCTACTATGGAGGCAGAATTCTCCTGTTTATCATTGTTATGTACAGAATTAATAATGTATAAACAAATGTTAATTGATATAGGTATAACAGTAGATTATCCTATAATTATACATGAAGATAATCAGGCAGCAATTCAAATGGCCACAAATATTGGAGTAAAAACAAGGAGCAAGCATACAGATCTAAGATACCTAAACGTGAGACAATCTGTAAGAAGTAAGATGATTCAGCTAGAGTACTGTATGTCGGAGGACAATTTAGCTGATAATTTTACTAAAGCCCAAGGTGCCAGTAAGCACCAGGAGAGTTGTGAAAATATGGGATTAGATTGTAAGGTATTATATATTTATTTCACCCAAAAGGGAGTATGTTAGGTATAACATTGATACCAAATATGGTTTGGGTGAATAAATATATAAAACTTAGATATCATGGTTTAAGTGCTTATCACTTTAAGCACAATGCAGCAGGCAATTAGCCGATTAAGGGTGCGGTTAGAAGTTACAATATAAGGAAGCATTAGAAGCTGGAAAGCTTTCTGTGAGTTACTGTCTGTCTGTAACTGTGTGCTGCTGCGACTAACTGAGATTACTGACTGTGAGTGCCTGTGACTGAACTGTTATTGTTTGCTACTGTTTGCTGATTACTGCGTAATTCTACTGAATATCCAGCGTTTGTTTCTCTGGAGAGTGAAACCGGAGGAGGAGAAGATATCTTTATCGGCTGATAAAGATATTGCAAGGACTCTTGACTTGAACTATACTAGTGAGTCTTACTGGATGGAAATACTGTGAATGACTTAATGGACTGAATGACAAATGCTTAAACTCTAACTGGATTAAAAACTATTTAAACTACAAACAGTATTTGTGTTCAGTGTGTGTATACTCTGGGGCCCTTCCGCTCTCCTTTGGCTGCCTGGCTTGACTACTGCTGCAATACTCTGCTAGAGGTTAATTCCTCAAACCCTAACAGTGTATACATAGTTGTGAATACATGAAATGGGTACATATAAGAAAAATAAAAGAATAAGAGAAACAATAGGACAGGGACGGTAGGCACGTTGGTGCGCTTATGCACGCCCCCTACAGACCTCTTAGGAAAGGGGTGAGGTCAATAGTAGACAGTCTAAGGTTGAAGTTTTTGGGGTTTGGGGAAGAAACTACAGAGTCGGGTAGAGTATTCCAGACATTGACCACTCTATTGCTGAAGTCGTATTTCCTGCAATCAAGTTTGGTGCGGTTTACTTTGAGTTTGTATCTATTGTGTGCTCTTGTGTTGTTATGGTTGAAGCTGAAGTATTCACTGACAGGTAGGACACTGCAATGTATGATTTTATATACCATGCTTAAGTCAGACCGAAGACGACGTAATTCAAGGTTTTCTAGTTCTAGAATTTCAAGTCTGGTGGCATAAGGTATTCTACAATGAGTAGAGGAGTGGAGAACTCTTCTTGTGAAATATTTCTGGACTTCCTCAATTGTGCTAATATCAGATACGTAATGTGGGTTCCAGACTGATGAACTGTATTCGAGTATTGGTCTAGCAAATTTATGTCAGATCTTGGAGTACCATGAGCTTCTCATCAAAAGTATTCGAACATTCGGCTACTTCCGGTTTGTCGGCTTCGCGAGCGGCAGGGATTCACGATACAGCGCGATCCCTGCTGCGCTAGCCGTTTCTGGTGCTCCAACCCGGACGGGTCTGGAGCTAAGGCTGCCCTGCAGGGGTGGCTGAAGACAAGGGGGATCCGGAGTGAGGTTTGGGGGTGTTGCAGACCCCCTTCCCGGCCGGCAGAACCCCCTTTTCCCAAGACGGTGCAGCGGCGGTCCGTAATGGCCGCCACAAAGAAGCTGGCAGCCGGGTAAGAATGCGCAGGAGGAAGTGGAGAAAGCTTTTGAAAAGAGAAAGTTTTTTTGGTTCCCGGGACTCTGAGATATATTTAACAAAATTCCTGGAAATTATGGCTTTCTGAATGATACCTTCTAGAAGAGAAAATAAGCGGCAATTTGGTGGTGCTGAAAGGAAAGTTTACTCTCCTTCTCTACGGAATTAATAAGTGGATATTAAGAAACTTATTTTTTTTTAGGCAAAAACTGGCTTTAAGTGATAAGGGAGAAGGGAGAGGACTAAAAAAAATATTTGTATGCTAAGATTTTGTTGGAGGAGATGCCTTAAGGATTTGAAGACTGAAATATATTGCAATAAGACTTTAAGAAACAGATTTGGACTTTCTTTTTTTTTTCTGATTGGTACTACCCCAGGAAGAGAAAGTGAGAACTTTGCCTTGGCTTGGACTGATTGATAACTTTGGGACTGTTTTTTTTTTTTTTTTTTTGAAATATCTTGGTTGCTGCAAGAAGAAAGAAGGGGAAGAGAAAAGAAAAGATTTATAATGGCTTTTTCTGTTGAGGAACTGAGAAAAGAATATGAGCAAACAAAAAAAGATGGTAAAGATGGTTTGAAAGAAGCCTTCCTTTTTTTTAGAAATGGCGCTTGCTAACTATCAACAAACATTACAACAGATGAAGACAGCAGAAGAAGAAGGAGAGGAAGAAGCCATTTTTAATGAATTTCAGAATTTAACCAAGAAAGAAGGAAGAGGGAAAGGAAGAGAAATGAAGGACTTAAGATTTAAAAAAACACTTAAGAAGGGGAAAAATAAGGTGCAAAATCAATATAATGATAGTAAACAAAAGGAAAAAGGAACACAACAGAGAAGGGAAGCCAGTAAGGCAGAGGCTAGAAGAAGGGGGGGGGGTAGAAAGGTTTGGTGGGGGAAGAAAGGAAGGAAAAAGGTGGAGAAAAGCCACAAAGTTTTGAAACTAGATGGGAAAAAAGGAATCTTTTTTAGGGATAAAGGGTAAAGTATAAATTCTTCAAAAAAGATTTTGCAAGGTACATAAGATGATATCGTAGCATTGTATTAGAAATAGAAAACTAAAATGGTTTAAGAGTTGAAAAGAGATCAAAATGTTGAAATGTTTAGTAATGATTGATTTTAAAATTTAATAATATTAAAGGGATTGTTTAGAATATGGAGTTTTAATTAAAGAGTTTAATAAGATTATGGTATTGATGTTATTATAAAAATTTTATTATAGCATTTGTTTTTGGAAAAGGCAATGGGAATGTTATAAGATTCAATATTTAGATCTACTGCTTAACTATGCATCTAATTATTTTGGATTTACTATTTAGATAGAATGTACCAAGCAGAATCGGATTGGGTATTTGGTGTTATTTTAAATGTTAATTTGATTAATTTAGGGGGGAGATAGAAAGGCATCATACTCTGATTAGTGATTTCAGGAGAAATTCTTTTTTTTATTATTATAAGGAACGAGACAAAGGGACAATAAAGAATGGACAAAAGATACAAATATAATGACTCAAATTAAGATGGATTAATTAAGATAGAATTAAGCAAGAGTGAAAGGTGTGGAGAAGCTAATATAGAAGACTTAGAAAGGTAAATAAAATAAGTAATGACATGTAAGATGAGCATGAATATAATTGAACTCCATGAAGAGAGAGATATCTGGGGCCAAGTTACTTTCCTAAAAGATCTTTTTTTTTTTTTTTATGTCTTGTGTGTTGTGTGTTTATGTTTCTGGGAGAATTAATAAAACCTTGCAGAAATATAGAATGAGAATAATGGTAACCAAGTCAGAAAGAAATAGATGAAATAATAATAATGAAATTGAATAAGAGTAAAGAGAAGTGAAGAGAAACTGGATAAGAGGTTTTTGTATGCTTATATGGAAATGGTTTAAAATAGAATTATAGGTTTTATCTGACTTGTTAAATTTATAATGGAAAAAGGTTCAAGTATGTAATGGTTAATGATGATTTGTTTGTTTCTGAAAAATTAATAAAACTTGTTTTAATAAAAAAAAAAGTATTCGAACATTCTAACACTTTGTCTTGCACATTTTCCCATGTTCAAAGACAATCTATTGAAAAACTAACAGCTCACAATGAACACATCTGCCATTAATTTATCCAGCTGCCATTTAAATCTATCCATGTGGTCATCAATTTTTGTGAACGCCACAGGCTAATTATATGTTTATATTATAATAATACATTATAATTTTTTATCTGTTCCAAAATTTCTTCCAATAAACTTCACTGGATAACTATTGGCCCTGGTGCTTTTTCCAACCTAAACAATCCTAAATGTTCAAACCATTGTTTATATATTAGAATGGACACACAATACAGAAACACACAAATATGACCACCAAAATTATGCAAACTTTTCCAGGTGCAAACAACACAGATTAATGTTGAATAGATATCTTCACTGAGATACCCAAAATGACCCTTCAATTTTTTTCTTTTTTAGTCATACTCAATTCCATCACTGTACAGGTGAAGTTAGTATTTTCTATCCCAATGCACACTCCTTTACACTAACTGAAACTGAATCCCATCTGGCATTTCATTGACCATTCATCTATTTTGAAGAGATCCTTCTGAAGTTCTTTATATTTACATTTGCTGTTTAGCAGCCAGAATATACATCTTTTGCAAATGTGGCCAACATTAAGCATAGATCTGAACATTAACCCTTGAGAGACTTCAGCATTCTTTTTTTAAAAAAAACCCTCCCTTTTTATGACTCTGTAATTCCTTAATTTGGGGTAGAGTTGTGGTGACTGGATGGAGCTGAGATTGGCCAAAGTTTGCAGCAGATATTTTTTTCATTGCATTCTCAGAGAGAAACATCTGCAACTGCTTAGGATTTAATTCTCAACATATTTCAACATATTCTGGTTTTCCCCCCTAGATTATTAAAATAGTTATATGTCATCACATCCCATTTCTGAGATATCCCACTTTTTCCTTGCCACTGATAAAGTTATAGCTGCGCTTCCAATCTTACTTCCAAAAATTGCAGTGGATAAATCAGTGCAGTTTTTTTATAAATGATGATTTCACTATATATTCCTTTCTTCAAACATGTCTCTTATCTTTCTTTTTATTTATTCATTAGATTTTAATGAAAGCATAAGGGCTATGTGCAAACCTGCCTATTGGGATAGTAGATGTTCAGCCCAATGAATATGATAACAGCCATAAAATGACATACCTTGGCCAGAACAAATAAAAACTTTGACAACTTCTGGCAAGGAGAAATGTGCCAGTTAATGGTGCCTCCAGGTAGCTTTAGCATATATGACTGGCAATTGTAACACAGTATCTCTCAGTGCACTTGGCAGCATTATAAGGATCACAGTCTAGCAAGGATGAACAGTTTAGCCAATGTGTGGATTTTTCTTTTACATTTGGCATAGATATCTTTCTGCTTCACCTTTTGTTTTCTGTCAGAAGAATATTTATTGTAGCAATGTGCAGTGCAATCCAGCTCTTCATTTATGTTTGAGTTCCCTTCTTATTGTATTTCATGGTATTAATCGAGTACACATTTCTCTCTGCACCTCTGCCTTTTTAAAGATCTCCATTCAAGACTACAGTGCCCTTGGGCTACTGGTAATGTTTAATAACTTTCTACACTGGTAGTTCTTTCTTTGTCATTACACCAAGGCTTTTCTTACTTTAGTATATAAAGATCTTAAGTGTTCGCCTTGACTAGTGGCCCACACATTATGTAGCAGTATCATCAAGATTATATAGAAAATCTCTCTCTTTTTAACTGTTACAATGGATGTCTTGGCAAGAGCCACCTGAGGGGGAAAAAACAGAACTGGGAAAGTTGAGCTACTTTTTCTCAAATATCACTACATCAAAATGTTATTTAAAATAAAATGTTAGTGACTATCATTCTATCAAAATTATCATAAAGGTTTATTTAGCATTTTAACAGAATCTTGATATAGGTAGCAATTAATAGCCCTTTACATTTATAGCAGAAATGGAAATAAGAAATAATTTATTTTTTAAGAAATGCACATCCATCTATATCATTCAGAAATACTTTAATTACATCACTGACCTGATTTATAACAGACAATAAGTTAACACCACTCTGGACATGTTCACGCAAAGACTTAATACCCATTCAAAATCAGTTCTAGGCCTGTCTGATGAAATGACCTGTGTGGTAGTGACTGTTAGAGACTGAGAGGTGGGGAACCACCTAACAAGTAACAGATTAGATTTAATTTCAACAGTGATCTCTTTGATAATAAACACAGTTGACCTTTCCTTCTTCTATGCTGAATCCTGCAGGCAACTTTTCTACCATTACTGGAGATTCATGTCTTGTTACACTTCTGTGATTCTGGACTGCAGTTGTGCTAGCAAATTTTTATTTGAGAAAAGTGGTTTGATTGTCAGTTTCCCCACTAACAGAACTACTGAGAGTTTTGGATAGGCCATGAGACAAAAGTACTCAGTGTAAACTAAGGGTGTACATAAGGTGCTGCACATGATTTAAATTATTTCATTTTAGCTTGGAGTGGGCATGGGAGTCTTTTGTTATCTCGAGATCAGACAGTGATCTTCATTCCATGTTCTTAGTGTTTCTAAACTAGAAGTAAAGATGTTATGCCTTCAAGTAGCTTTTGAGAGTTTGGGGAGGAAAAACTGCCACAGTGAAGAAAAAAAACCTCTGTATGTCTTTCACAGGTTGTTGTACAGAATCAAGTAAAACTTCTATTAGGTCTTTAAATTAATATCTGGAGTTAACCTAAAGAAGATTTGAAAATGCATTGTATTATTTATAAAAAAAATGATTTGATAAATGAAGAGATTTGGATTTCAGATTTCAGATTTTTCTTATTTCTAATTCCAGAAAGGTAGTAAAATATATAGGGATGGATACCCATTTGGCATGTGCATGGATATGGTATATCTGAAAGATGTACCAAGAGAATTTGAAGAAGTTATTATTAGATATTGTCCACAAAATTCTTCTAATCAACTGTGGAATAGTTTTTAATAGGAAATAGTAACCTCCTTTGGAAGATGGTTTTACTTTAAATTATTGGAGAGGTATAGGTTTAGTATAAGTTCATTCTTTAGTTTTTCTTTGCCATGACCTAATATATAGAACGAATTGAATTGTATCATATGCCTGAAACTATTTACTGTATTGAAGTACTGCATAGAAAATAAATAAATCATACAAAGGCCTAAGTGAAATTACATCTTTGATATACTTTACCCTATCTTTACATGCTGACCTTGTTTATATTTTCTGAATCAGTGTAGAGAGTTGTTGAGTTGGTCAATAATCTAATCCAGCCATCAATAAAACACATTTTCTTGTTTATTAATATGTGATTAAAATGTATATGATAAAAATATATTGACTGCAAGCAGAGTTTGCATGACAAGAACAATTATGCCTTCCAAACTTAATCACTACATGAGTCCTTTAACCCAGTGAATGTCAATAGTCTATTTATGAACAACTAAGGGAGGGGGGAATGTTATAAGTACAATATTGGGATTTCCCTGTGTTTGTTTGTATTTCATTTACTATTTCAGCTTGTATAAATCTCCAAACTTCAACAGTCAGCAGATAAATGTCTAGTCTTAAATTTATATTTGGTTCTGTGATAAAGCTAATATATATGTAATGGTGATATAATGGTTGATTACACTGTCAATCAGATCTTAAACCTGGATTTGGCATTTTTTTACTATCTATCAAGACTTTCCCAAGAATCAGGGATGAGAAGTTTGGAGAAAGGAATATATAGTGAATCAGGGATAAGAAATTGCTGTTTAATAATATTAAACGTCTAAATATAGAATGTAAGTCATTCCATTACTATTTGACAATCTTTATATTCTGTGTAGTAACTTTCTAGTAGTTTCTCTTTAGTCTGCTGTCTGCAGGTATTGCAATGGCCACTATCCTTTTGTCTTTATTATCAATAATTGTTACGTCTGTCTGAATTTTAAACTCTCAGAACATTTAGTTTCTTCATTTTTTATTACTTTGTCTATATTGAACTCCAGCCAGTTCTTGCTTTCGGGCAAGTGGTATTTCTAGCAGATAGTATTTCAAGGCACCATTATTGATAGTTTGTCAAGTCATTGCTTGTGTGATCTTGCAGCAACTAACTAGGTTAGGGTTCAGCTGCAGGACAGATGCATCACACGCTGGCCACACCCACACCCAATTTAGTGAAGGGGAAAAAAGTCCAGCTATGTCATGTGATGCCGCTGTGACGACATGAGTTTGATACCCCTGAACTAGGTAGTGCACTGTTTCTTCAGTTTCTTTGCACAGATGACATTTGCTGGCTTTTGCTGTTTTTTTTTTTTTTAAATTCTGACTTTCTATGCATTTGTTATTATGGTTTGGTCATCATTTTTTTTCCAAAAGGCAACTGGACTTTTTTGGGTTTTTTTCCTTTTGAAATGTTTCACTTCTTACCCAAGAAGCTTCTTCAGTTCTAACTAAACTGGTGGGAAATAAAAGGATTTATATTCTTTGCAATCATCCACTTGTTAGCACTCTTATCCTTTGTAGTCATTCAGTCATTAGCGCTTCTGACAGTCCTTAAGGCCACTTGGGGATTTATCTGTATGCTCAGAATCACCTGAATCAGGGTGCAAATGGATGTGGAACCTTTTTGGAACTGCTGAAAGACCTGTATTGTAAACAGGAGATAGGTGGTATTATATCCTTCCCATCCCCCTTGTTGAGGGAAGGCTGTTCAATTTTAGTATAGATAGCCTCTTTGATTCCTCTTTCAAACCAGTGGTCATCTCTGTCCAGAATATGAAACTTGCTGTTTTCAAAACAGTGACTTTTGTCTTTCAGATATAGCAAGAACTGGTGAATCTGGTCCTGTTGAGTTTGTTCTCCTGTGTTCTGCTATGTGTTTGTGAAGTGGTTGTTTAGTTTCCCCAAAGTACAGGTCTCCACATGTTACCCCTGCCCTGTGTTTATGTATCAAAAGTTTTTTTCTGGAAAAAAACAGAATTTTACCTTAGGATGATGTTCGGGGGTGGGCTGCTATTGGTTTGCACCGGTTTGGATAAACCGATTTTTAATTTTATGCTGGTTCGGCAAATCAGCAAATCCCACCCCTGGCTGGCTCTGCCCTGCCCTCCCCTCCCACACAGCCCATTTTGGATTGCAAGTAAGTGCAGGGCCCATGTGGAGGTTCGGGTAGGGTGAAAAATGGGCCTCTCGGAAGTTTTCAAAGGTCAGAAACGGGCCCATTTCTGACCTCCCGAGATCCTCCACAGCCCAACGAGGGCGAAAACGTCCCCCTGCAGCTTGTTTTTGCTCCCAGGATGGTGCAGGAGGCCGACTAGGCCATGGCCACTGTGGCCACGCCCACCCAGAAACCAGGCAGAGAACTGGTTGTTAAATTATTTGAAGCCCACCCCTGATTATATTTAAACCTGAGCTATACTGTAAGAAAGAAGTACTATAGTACATTAGAATCTAAAAGATATGTAATATTTTAAGATTTGGTATATAAGCCACAACAGGTGCTATAATCAGAGATGGTATTTAGAATGGCATATCGTATGTCTGCTACGCTCTTGAACAGCAGCCTACCACACAATAAAGTGTGCATTACTTGTAATTCTGATAGTTGTAGTTAAAGTTCTGTAGTTTCCAGTGCTTATACTCAATGTTCTGTCCCTAGCAGTATCTATAAGTATATTCATTGAAAGTAATGTCAATCAAACCATTTTAAAAGACAAAGTGAAAGAGATAAAATTTATTCAAACTGTTAAAGAGCTGCCCTCACAAGGAAAATTATCATGACATATATCTGATATGTGAATTGCAAACTAACATTTGTCTGCTTGTCTGTGAATGAGGGCATTCCTAACAGTATATTTTGTTCTAATCCTTAATTCATTGACATGTTTTAAAATATTAGAACTTTGCATAATTTTTGGTACATTTTATGAATCTCATTAGAGATTTGAATGGTAGATCTTTAATTTCTTATTAGTAAAACAAATTTTTCAATTATTTCATGTTTTATTTTTCTCTACTGCTTTTGACATTTGTGATGTCTCATGTTTTGTTAAGACATAATATTTGATTAAACAATATTAGGTTATCAATAATTGAAAATGCTAGCATTAACTCCCTAAGGATATTCTTCAACATTACTAGCAATTAACATAAATACAATAAAAATATTTTAAGCATAGCACAGACTTGTCTCTATTGAAATCAATATCATCAGAGATTTTTAAATATATATATATATATTACCTCATCATTGTTTTACCTTTACCTTTCCAAATAGCCATATGTCTCAATGGTACAAAACCATTAGTTTAAAACTTTCCACTGTCATCTTTACAAATCTGTACTATAGTATCATTTTTGCCTATTTAAATAGAGTGCATTTGTAAAATGATATCAAAAACGTAAAAGCAGTATAGAATTAAAATATTTTTGTAAAGGAGGAAGAAAATGGCAAATCAGAAATACAGGGCTTTCACACAAATAGTGCTGTTCCTAATACTTTTCTACTCAACCACTTTTACTGGTGAAAGAGAAAACAATGTTATGGATGCCTTTTCTGAAGTTTTAGCAAGTATATATTCTGATATATATTAGCAGTGTAAATTTCACAAAAAAAATATGAATGGGCAGCCAATGTAAAACTAAACACTATTAATAAGATGAAATTATAAATGTAATAAATAAGTTTAATGGTACAAAACTGATATAATAACATAAGTATCTGGCTTCTACATATGTTCTTGCTACTATATTGTATGCTGAGGCTTCCAGGTTATCTCTAAAGGCAAACCCTCACTGAATTTACAATTAGATTCAAATTCCATAATTTTAATATCTTTCTTTTTTCACCATTCATTTTCTGTGCTCAGTTTTCACATCGTATTTTATAACCGGAATGACCATTTTTTAACTGTTCTAATCTTTGTTATCATAGAAATATTCATATTTCTCATAATCTTATAATTGCTTTTCTCCCTAGGTTTAATCTTTTATTTACTTCTTCAGTATACAATCCATCTTAAGCAAAAGAAAACAAAATTATCATTTTCAGTTGTTTGCTGTAAATTATGTTAACTAAATTTGCTGATTGATTTTACTTTTGTACTCTTAGTATTTAACATTAATTCTAATTTTGCAATTCCCATTGTAAATGGCAAGTGGTATCATCTTCATGTCAAATTGTTAGTGTTTCCTGTAATTTTTTTATTGTAGCTGTCATCTTACATAAACTCCCTATACATTTTAAGTAAACATGGGAACAACATACTACATGTGCTTATCTTACTTCCTTTCCAATTCTGAACCACACTGATTCCCCAAACATAGCTCCTACAATAGTTTCATATTAATTTTAAAGGTTACTAGAATAATCAAATAATCAAATATTCTGGCACACCCATTAGTCTTATAGTCCCCCATTCATGACATGATCTCTGAATTCAAAGTCAATAAATCAGAGGCACACTTTAAATTCTCTTGTTCCCTTCATCGGATGTTAGTTCTGGTCTCTACCTTAAACCTGCCTCTTCACTTAGCAAACATTTCTCAATATATTACTGTATTTTTCTTTGTAAAAACTTCAGGGTGGAAAAAAAACTTTGCCAAAGAATCTGTGGACTGGTTTTGTAATTTGCAAATTATCTTGCATCTCTCTTTTATGGTATTGGCATGTATCCAATCTTTATCAATCCCTAGTCCACACAATCTTGCTGTATATTTGTTGACACATAGTTATCAGCACTCTCACAGACTTCACTCCTACAGTTTTAAATAGTGCAATAGTGCAACCTCGGTATTGCTAGGCACTTTCATAGTTGCCAGCTTCATCTTGTACCACACTGTCACTGTACAGTAATATTTATAAGCCGTTGGAACGCAGTCTTTCCAACTTTCTTTAGTTCCATTTGCCTTTATTAGATATTTTCTACTTTTATTTATAAATGTTCCACTTTAGCAGTAATTTACTGTGATTTTTCTGATCTGAAAATGATCTGTGGGGTTTCTTTTTTTGTGATTTTTATTGTTATTTTTCTCTATTTGTTGATGTTCTTAATTGAAATTTACTTCTTCATCCTTTCTTATCTGTTGGCAGAAGTCTGCATCTAGTTTTTATACATCCTTCTTGTTTCTCTTGTTACTTTATCTATCTTTGGCTATTGCTGATACATTGTCTAAAAACAACTTGGATGTTATTCTCTTTGAAATTTTGGCAAAAAATTTTCTTCTTCAATTTTTACAGGCTCTTTTATTCATTCCCATAGTTCCTTAAGTTCTCTTTTACATAGGTTAAATATACTGAATCTATTCCTTAGATTGATTTTATATTCTAATTAAATATTCTCTAAGTCTCTTTAATCTACTATGTTTAACCTATATTTTTAATGCCAGCAGTTCATTGTCTGTTTCACAATCTGCATCTGGAAGAGACTCGGCTGATTGGATGCTACCTTTATAACATCTGTTTTCTATTCCATAGTCATTTTTTCTGATATTATAAGTACAGTGAGATCTATGTGTACAATCTGAATTTACATAAATTGAAACAGTTGTTTGCAAAAAAACATTTTCTGCAGGATTCTCTTAATTTATATACAGCATTTAACCAGTCCAAATGAGAGTTAGTAAATGACTTCTACCACAACATTGATAGCCAGTGAATATGTGCAAATTTTAAAAGACATGGTGCTCTAAATTACTTGGTTATAGCTAAGCCCTTCCATGGGGTCCAGACAAGGAACAAAAACCATCAGTTTCGTAAGTTTCCCACAAACCACACTGCCCTTATTTTGAGGTTACAGTAATAAGTTTGAAACCACTTATCCCACTTTCTTTATTTTTACTATTCAGAAATCCAGGGAAGGTTTGCTTCTGTGGCTGGAGTTACTGTTTGCATGACAGTTGTCTTTGCTCTGTCTCCAAAGTCATTCCCTCATACCATTATGTCATTTATTTAGCTATGTCCTTTTTTGAACACCTTTGTTATTCCATTCCTTCAAGTGTTCTCATGCCCTGAAAATATCATGTAATTACCTGAGTTAAACTGACCCATCTTGGTCCATCTAACTTTAGCTATCCCTGAAACATCTAACTTAATATGCTTTATTTCTGCTTTAAAAATGTTTTCCTTGGATCATTAATATTACATTCCATACGTCAATTGTGTGCACCTTTGTAAAATAAGAAATTCTTCTATCAACACTAGCCTCAACAGGGATCAGATTTTCGTATAACTTTGGTCTGGCAATATAATTATTTCCAAATCTACTTGTGAATGTTTGACATTCTTCCCAACTAACCAGAGGGGCAACTTTCATCCCAGAGGGGCTTATTTTTGGGACCCAAACATGTCTAAATGATTTAACCATGTCCTTACAACTTTTCTTAAGAATGGAAAAGCAATTTGTTTTTTAATATCCACACTCACTGTAGTTTATTGTTAGCTTCATTAAGTCATTTTCAACTGGCCAGCAAGAATAATGCTACTACCATATCAAAGTTGCCATCTCTTGGAATTCCACACTGATTGCATTACAAGTAATTACACCTGGATATAAATATTTCATGTGCCATTGATGGAAGATGTGTCTTTTTCAGTAACAATAAGCACAACTGATTAAATGCCTGGGTGCTAATATTACCTAGGCTTACAATAAAGATATTAATGCTCAGAGTACTTCTATACTGACCTTTTAGAGTGAACTCCACTTCTCTTAAATTGTAAGCCATATTCTACAACCATAGATTTCCCATTCATAGTGCTTCAATTTAGTCTGGATTAAATTTCAGTTTGTTTGCCCTCATACACCTTGAGATTGCCCCTATAGTTCAGTATTTCTTCTAATTTCTTTAAATTATTAACAGCTTTTGTGTAATACTTCAGTCTGCTTCATTTCACCCAATAGTTTTATGGAGATGCTTAAGTGGGTAACGGATAAGATTGAGGTGTAGTATTTTTTTAAGGGCTAAAAAGTGAATAAGGAAATATCTAATAGCTCCCAAATCCAGTCTCAAAAGCATCTATATTTGTATCCTTGCGATGCCTCTGAAAGATGTAGGAGATATTTCTTCTCTCCCTATTGTAAGTCATCCATGAAAATGTCCATGGCAGTTTCTCTTTCTCAAAGCTAGCGGGAACACTAGATTCCAGAATGGAATGGATTCCTCATTCCTCATGATTGTACTGAAAAATGAAATGGTACAAGATATCATTATATATTTCAGCATATCTGTATATGATAGAAATGTTCGATATTGTATTTCCTGGTTATGTGCATTTTTATGGGACAAAGAAAGAGATAAATAAAGATATGGGTAAAATTTAAAAGCTGAAAAGAAAACAAAGTATTTCATTTTTAAAGCTATGTCTTGTATTGATGTATGAACATTTTCAATAAAGCAAATATATTCAGCTGAGACGAGGGCTTGCGTTATAAGAACGGCAAGATCCTGATCTAACAGGAGGCCTGTGATGCAATGTAACTTTGGGACTGCATGGAAAACAGATGCTTCTCCTAGGTGACTAGTTTAATCAGAGCAGCTGACTTTATAGTGCTCTCAAAACCCTTCGCCAAAGATGAATTTCCTGGAGTGGTTGAACTGCAGGTGCTAAAGGCCTGGAGTGGACAGGCTGTCTAAAGAACTTCATGCCACTGTCTCAAAAACGAGCTAACTGCTGACAATAATTGATGAGCCAGAGCAATGCAGCGGAGAGTGCACGTTTAGAAATACCCACAATAACAACAAATGCCTATGTTTTTAAATGTGCAGCTATTTTCAACAACAAAGGGCTTCCCATATCAAACTGCTGACTCTTTTTTTTTTCTTGTCATGAAAACACTTCAGCATACCTCTTAATAACCTGAAGTAAATCAAATGGGGGATCAGCTGGAGCTTAACAGCACTTGTCTCTCCTTGGATATATTCTGTTTCTCTGGAAGATTAATTTATGATCTCTGGTGAGTCTGTGCCCCTAAAACTTGCAACATTAGGGTGATCCTGGAGTTTTCCTATACAAAGACTTACAAAGACAGATCCCTAATTTGTGCTATGGATCTGAATCTGTGACTGTATATGTACTTGTGAAAAGACGATAGGTTATATTTCTGTGTGTGTGTGTGTGTGTGTGTGTGTGTGTGTGTGTGTGTGAGAGAGAGAGAGAGAGAGAGAGAGATCAGTTGTTTTTTCCTTCTCTTCTTCCCAGGTATCTTTACTATGTAAATATGTATTACACTTAACAATTTACAATTTGGCAGTGGCACAAAAGAAAAAATTGAAATAAATACATCACAGATTTATATATATAAAAAACAAGTATAATCCTTAATAATGTTTGGAATCTATGGTCAAGTTATCACCACAAGAATCTTATTACACCAACAATTGATTAATTCTGCATCTTAATACTATGACAAATATATGGCTTGCAATAATATTGTGGCGTGCAGATAAACCTCTAGGTAGATGGAAGGGGGTGATAATCACACATTTCTAATGAAGTAGAAGGCTTTATTACTTATTACCTCCAAGAGCTGTTACTATTTAACTCCTGAGTTATACACTCCAATAACTAGTTGTGATTTGGAATGCGCTTCAGCTGCTTAGGTAATGTGGATAAAAACAAAAAGACAATAAAAATCTGTCTTGGAAAGTATGGGGTAAAGCTGTTGCTGCAAAAAACCTGCTGGTTCCAAGAAGGGCTTTTACTTAGCATTGTATTGTCTGCCCCATGAAAATGGGCATAAAGGTTTTATTTTTCAGGTCAGGGGATGAACTGGTAGTAGGATTCGGAAAAGGAATGTAGAGTGACAAACAAATTCCATCTCTCCTCTAGGGTAAAGCTAGCCAGCATGCTGCACATAAATTAACTAATAAATTGCTGTCTGCTAATCTTTCCACTGCTTTCCCTCATGTTGTTGAATCTAAGCTTGTGTATATGCTTGTGTGTTGTAAAAAAGCTTGACCACAAGAGCAATATAGCTAGAGCAGGAATGAAATATAGCCATTGGAGATTGTCCTTGCCTCTTGCTCTGGCTGGACAGGCAGACCTCAGGGACAGACCTTCTTGGTCCTGTCAGTTTATGGAGCTTTACTGCAGAGAAGTGCTGAAGAAATGACTAAAGTCCTGTCCGATTTGAGAAGTTTTCTGTAATTCTTTGCTGCCATCTAGTAGTCATCCAGAATTTTGCAGCCCAGATCTGATTGTCCTAATCTTGATCTAACTTTGGGGTCAGCAGGTCACTATACTTGGCAAAGAGGCTTCTGTTCTAAGCCCTCTTCTTGGAGTGTAAATTCCATATGAATTTGTTGGGAACTGTGCAACATTATGATGTAATTAAGACTTAAGACTCAGCCAATTAATCAATGCAAAACTTATTTTTTTCTTTAAGTGAATATAGGAGACAAAGTGTATGTATCCTTTTCAAGGTATTTTGCTGTTCCCAGATCAGATAAAGATGTGTGGGACTTATACGTATTTGATATGCAGACGTTCCTCAAGTCAAGGTGATTTCAAAAACCGAGTTGTACATAATCCCTTGTGCACTTAATAATAACTGGATTTACAATTATTTGTTAATTATAAATAATAACATAATTATTGGGATTTTAAAAATGCAGTAATGCACACAAAATCTTCATTACTTCACCCCCTTCTTGGTCTTTCTAAATTACATCCAATTCCATCTGCAAAGAAGGTCATTATGTAAAGTTTAAATTATATCTTTGAAGAATACCTCATTTCATTACCTGTCTGGCCCTCCAAACATGCACACACACACACACTATATATATATATATATAGTAGTAATTTGAATTCTTTTCTGTAGGACTCAAGCTCTTAGCTGTGGGTTTTCCTACCATTTCCCACACCATGTATATTAAACAGCCAAGAACATTGGCCTATTCCTTGAAAGTGACCTGAGACTTCACTCAAATAATTTTGTTGCATGGTGTCAAAATTGTTACATGTTAATGCATCTCTCCTTCTCTTTCTCTATTTTAAACCCTCCTAACGACCCCTGCAACAATTTTAAAGCCAATATAACAAGATACAAAAAGAAAAGGGAAATTAAAATTGGGACCTTGGTATTTTACCATCAGGATCCTCTTGTATGGTAGTTTTGTCAATTGATGATGTGTTACAAGATCTTTTGGGAAAAAGTATACAGAATGATGCTTTCTCTTTCTGTATCAGGCAATCAGTCTCGGTAATAAGGAAACCAAGCAGGACTATGCTAACTAAAAACACAGAACTACTGTGCTCAATGCTAATCTTTTGAAATACGAAACAGAGAAGTGGTCAACAATCCTACTCTTCATGTCTGCAGCATCAAAGCATCCAAGATACTTCTCTACTCTCTCCCCCCCCCATCACATTATGTTCTACCTAGCTGCTGATTCTCGCTCAGAAGACAAACCAATTACTTCCTAGAAGTGGCATAATCCAAATGCACAGCTGAGCTAGTTTAGAGTCCTTAAAATGACATTCCAGTTACCTCCTAGTCCCATTCCTCTGGTTTGGCTTCCTGGACAATTATCCTTGCAGTAATAATCTGAAAGCAAGAATTCTGCAGCACCGAAGGATCTTTCAGATCCACGCCTTCAAGGTCAGTCAGAGTCCTGGAAGACTAGTGATAGTTGCCTAAGCTTCTTGTGCTCTTTTTTTTTTTTTGATCAGCGACATGGTCCACTTGCAGAGCCCCTCCTGTGTCTCTAATAACTAAAAGGCAAAGTTCTTCCTTCCTTTGTAGGGAAGGAGTGCCATTTGTAAAGCATTCCTTCCCTCTGAAGGAAGCATGGATAGATGGACTTAGGGAATAAAAAGGAAGGCAGTGGCAGCTTACCTCCTCAGCACTCTGAGATTTAAACCTTGCTTGGCTCTAACTGGAGTGCTACTTTACCCCCTTGTCTTTTGTAGGATGCAGAAGGTGAATAATGAAATCCTTTTGCTAATAGTTTATGAGCCATGAGATTGGAAATGTATGTGGATAGACCTGAGCACCACCGTCCTCAAAATCACTTGAGAGCCTCTTGGAGCCTGCCAGAAGTAACCATTTAATATCCCCTTGAGCAGAGGGGTGCAGGGTTTAATCGATGCATTTTTCCAGCTACTTTTTAGCCCCTTCCTACCTCAGATGCACACATATTGCAAACGTGGAGTGGATGGGCAGGTAAAACCCTTGCTGTGTGTGTGTGTGTGTGTGTGTGTGTGTGTGTGTGTGTCTGCCTGCCCTTGGGTGTCCAGCATGTGTTTAATTAATCCGAATCCCTATGGGGGGGCAAAAGAAACGAGACCTATATGCTAGACACCTCACAGGCCACCCTTTCTGATCACATGTGCACAGCAGCAAGCGACCCTTCCATTGTATATCATCGGGAGCTGTCGGCTGGCCACTGATGTGTCCACGATCCGGATGAAGACAACATCCAGGGCGTCACTGACAGGATGGCAGACGAAAGCCTGTCGGGACGCGAGGGGACAGTTCAGGAAGATGCAATAAGCACTGAAGGGAGGGAGAAAGCGGCCCCCGAGTGGGTGTTCCAGAACTAACTCCGCGGCCTCAGGGAAGCCGCCCGGGCTGGAGCGCCCAGCCGAAGGGGGAAAATCCGCGGGAAGAGAGGCTGAAGGAAGCTGGAGGGCGTTAGACGGGCGAAGGGCGATGGGGGAGAGAGGCAAATGGCCTCAGAAGAAAAGCAAGAACCGGGTGCTCCAAGAGGAAATAAAGCTTTGAAAAGGAGCAAAGTTGATCATTAAAGCGAGGGGCGAGCGGAGGGGAACTCGTCGAAGTCTTTCCCACTGATTTTGTACTTCTCCGGGAGGGGGGCGCTTGGGATTTCAGGCGGACGGCTGAGGAAGCCGGGCAAGCCATACCCAGAGGGTCAGGGCGCACCTCACGCCAGGCGGCATCTCAGTCACACACACACACACACACACACACACAAATCTCCCGCCACTTTCTCAGGGCGCCGAGCCGGGTGAGAGCTTCTCGGAGCGAACTGCTAAATTCGCAGAGACGCAGCCGGTCCCTCGACGGGTCAGCACTTCCTCGGCGGGCAGCTCTGACAGTTCCTGCCGGAGGGTGTGAGAAACGCTCTTGCCGAGCGCCAGAACTGCGGCCTGTCCCCGCAGTGGCCCTCCGAATCCATAGGCCTTGGTGGCGAGGGAAATTCCCTCGAGTGCCCGCCCTGAAGCCAATGAAGGGGCGAGGAAAGGTCTCCTCCAGCCCGGTCTATGGTATCTTTCTACCATCCTGCAATTCTGGAGAAAAGCGTTAGATTCCTGCGCAAACTTCTTGACCGCCCTTGACATTAGCGCGTCTGGTTGCCTTTTGACGACGTGAGTGTCGGCCTCCTCCTCACGTTTAGTCGACGCCGAGGGGCATTTTTTTTTTTTTTGTCACGAATGGTCTGGGCGTTATTGGAGCAAAAAGGGCAGAGGAATGTGGCTCAAAGCGCCGCTTATCCCGTCCATTTTGCTTCGGCAAGGGGTTTTATAGGAAACCGTAAAACAATTCTGGACTATAAAAATAAGTTGTCCATCCTGATGCCCAGGTTTGAAGGGCTAGATGTAAAGGAGGCGGATTTCAAAATCTGATCCGCACCAGAGGTGCGTCGCTGCCTATACGCGATCTGCCTCTTCTACTCCAACTTCCTTTATATCACTCTCACACACCGCCCAATTAATAACTTTTTTTTAAATAGAGTGCGACCGCTGGTAACCCTAGCCAGGTTTCAGTAGCCCAGGCAAGCCAATTCCAAGCATATGTGGGCAATTAAGAATCCACCAGCGCCCTAACAACACACAGTAAACATAAGCACAATTACAGCCGAACTAAATCCTTCTGCGTACAGTACACCCACACTTTTCAGCCCTGGCAACTGCCTTGGGGGGGGGGGGTGTTAATCTTCCGAAGAGAAAGGGGGGCTCCCTGCGCAAAATTACGCCTTCTCTTCTCATTTGTTAGCTGATTCCATCAAAAAGTTCGCTATTTATAGGCTACACACATGAACCTGGAGTAATGCAAACCCTCCCGTGTTTGTTCCCTTTTGCAAAGTGACCGGTGCCGCAGCTTTTGATTGCCTCTCGGACAGCCGGAGCAGCGGAGAGGACGAGCTGCAATCAAAGCAGGCTGGGAACAGATCTCCAGCTGCAGGGAGTCCGGGCAACGCGCTCGCCGCACAACCTCGTAAGTACCATACCGCGATCCCCCAACACCCACCCCACTCCTCTCCCCGCACAATTTGTAGATTCGTTTAGGAAAACCCATTGTGATGGAGAAGGAGGGGAGCCTTTTTTTTTTAAGGACCAAACAACTGGAGGAACAAAGACTTCGAGCAGGAGAACAGGGCTGAGACTGAGCCCCACCGTTGTCGCAGGGTGTCCCTCAGATTCAATTATCTGAAGAGTGGCGTTTAGCGATTCTCCCTAAAGTCAAACAGGGTTGGATTGATCCGTCTGGGAATCAAACCAGAAGGGAAAGGATCTTTGCGATTCCCAGACAAAAGTGATTGGTGGACAGCTGCTTCCCAATAAGATCGACAAGCAGATAGAAAAGCAGCCTAAAAGAAGAGGAGTCTACTTCATTTTTTTTTTTAAATGTAGACAGAGGGCCCTAGAGAGCCCGTAGAAGATTGAAAAAATTAGCTACTGCCCCCCCCCCCCCTTATGGATTGGCGGTTGTTATAAATTTGTAATATTTCCTTCTCGGGAATTCCTTAAACTGCTTCACCACAAATTAATCAGATCCTCACTTGAGTCGGGCTAAAAAGACCGGTTTGCGCGTGGGAAAGACCGGAGGGGATGCAAATCTTGCAGGGGCCGGGAAATGCAGCTTTGGTCAAGGCGGGCGTGGGACGGAACTGCCAACCCTGGACTGGGGAAGGGAGGGACGGGGTGGCTCTCTGCTAGCGAAGGACCCGGGCTTGCAGCCCACTGAGCTGAGCCTGACCTAAAATCCACCCAGGAGCGGCAGGGTGCCCTGGATCCCAGCCCAGCTCTCAAGAGCGGCCGGAGCGGCCCGCGTGCTTCTCTTGCACGCTCTCGGCAAGCGAGAGGATGGGGCTCGCTTGGGCTCGAGGTCCGGCCACCAGCTCCCGAGATGGGCATTCCGCGCGGGAGGAGGGTCTCCTGCCTTAGGCGCATAGCGGAGGGGCCAGCGCAGTCCCAGAAAATAGCAGCAGCAGCAACTTGCTGGGGCTCCGCTCGAACTTTGCTGCCTCCAGTGGAAAAAGTGACTTCGCTCCAAGGCCATTTATAGGCGACGGAAAAAGCCTCCTTTTCCGTGAGCGGAGGCCGAGCGAGCAGGCAGCCTGTTCAGCTTCCCCGCGGCCCCCTGCGAGCCCTCGCCTGTCCTCTCTCGGGTGGAGAGGACGCGAAGCCGGGGCGTTTGTTGACCCGTTAGAGAGGCGAAGCCGGGCTTCTGGCAAAACTTTCTTTCGCGAATCTTTGGGGTCGCCCTTATTAAGATTTTTGTCCAAGGACGGGGCAGAAATGGGGAGATCTTTTTTTAAAAAGGTTGTTGTTATCGACCCCACTTTTCACCCATAAAATTGAACCGTTAGAGATATTAACCCATTTTTCGAAAGTCTTCTATAAATAGGGCTGCGTGGTCCATATCTTGTATTTTGACCTCACTTCTTTTTCATCAGGTTTTCTAAAGTAAGAAAGCATATTAGCAATTCATTCAGTATCTTGGAGGCAGATGCTCTCTCTTGAAACAAAGAGTCCTTCAAGTTCACTTCATTTATTTTTTCTTTTCACATTTTTTCTTCCATCATCAAAATTTGAAGAGTAATGTAAAAGAGTGATAGTGTCAAAAGAGAAACAGTGTCACAAACCTGGGAGATGGATGGGAGAGTATCCCTTATATAATATTTGAAAAGGGGAGACAACATTAAATCATTTACATCATTACTGTTTAACTGTAGGAAAGTAAGAGTTTTAATTGTTTGGCCCCAATAAAATATTTTTTTTTCATTTACAATACAGTTGCAGTAGGGCTCAGACAACTGAAATTATTTACAGTCAGATCTTTGTTCTGTATTCTGCTGCTTTAATTTGAGAAGCTACTTTATTGGGCTTGAAGGTGATTACAAATTAAACTAGGGTTTGAAATTAGTTTGGCATATCTGAAAAGTTTTGCCTTTACTATAAAGTTGTTTTGGGAAAGTATATGGTTATTTCCTAACCAACTGAAATGTGTAAATAAATCAGTTTTGTGTTTTTATACTCTAATTTTGAAAAGAATTTCTATATGCAGCTATTTCTGTGTGGGAAAAGATTTTACAAAATATAATTTTCCTAGTTGTTCCATCCATGCCATTTTCATAGTTTCTTCCAATGGTAAAGCCTGTTCAGAGCAAAATTGCTGAATAGTAGGTATATTTTTCTATATGTAAATTAGGAGATTAAAAAGTTTTTTTAAAAATTCCCAAGAATAGGTTGATTTTTGAAGTATAAGGAAGAAGACAGTGATAGGAAATAGATTTCAAGTTAATTCTTTATAGGAAGAGTACAACTAATCATTAAATTGTAAAGTATTAGTTATCAAGAGTTAATTTCCTAAACCTACAAAGGATGTTTCTTTACCTTGTTTTCTACTGTTAGTTATAAATTTATTAGAATGATTATCTTGGTAAACAAAATGAAACTGGAATATTCTATATGCCTTCCCAGAAAACTCTCCTTGTGGTTCAGAACATTTAGAATAATTAATATTTTGTAATATAATGGGTTTATAACTGTATAACTGTATAATGCACGTTCTAGTCTGATTTCTCATTATTTACTTCATCAATATTTTATTATTTATGTATTATTTCAATGTATATATTTGACACCCCACCTTTTCATATTCATAACTCTGGACCACTAACAACAGTTAAAACACCATGAAATTAGGCATAACTGTAGAAATAATACATATATATCTATCTATCTGTCTGTGTGTTGTGTATATACACACAGAGAGAGAAACACACACACACACAATATGTTTAATTTTTTCAAACAGAACAACTTTGAGTACTGTTTGTTGTAGTGGACTGCCTTTTTCAGCATTTGTGCATGTCTGTACATGGAATTAATCTCTGATAACTAGATTCAATTTAATCCAGATAGTAGCCTCTAATTCCACCAAACCTTCTTCCAGTTTTCCTTCCTCGCAGAATTCAAGATTCTTCACATACTAGCCCAATCTTCACATGTAGCACATTGTTTTCCCTTTACCCCTTCCACAAACTACTCCATCTAGATCTGTCTCGAATCATTTGTCTATTTCAGTATTTCCATGCTTTCTCCTTTCCAAGAGAAGTTGCCTCCCTCAGCCTCTTATCTCTTAAGACACTGGGTTAGGCTATTCATCCTATTTGATCATTAGTTAATCAGATTGACAGTAGATTTCCACCACTCTCAAAGTGGTCTTTCCACTCATAATAACTCTTGTCCATTTGAGCAGGAAAGTTTCATCCCACTTTTTTTTCCTTCCTAGTTTTCCCCCACTTTTTTTCTCTTCACAGATCAACCAAGTATTGATCCATTCATGTTGCATGGCAAAGTACTTTTAAAAGTATCTGCTTTTTCAACTGCTGATAAAAATAAGTATTGTTAGAAATGTTATTATTGGGCCTCATATACTATTTGTAAATATCAGCCTATATACAGCTTCTGTTAGGGCTATGTTGTCTTGGCACAGTACAGGGGATTAAAATGTAGGTTTCATAAAGAAAGTTCTCTATGCATTTTTAAATTTGAACTAAACAGATTAATAGGCCATTTCTTTTGTAAGCTTATCAATCAAAATTTATACATCTCCCAGGTGTTATGAGATGATATGCATTTAATCTGAATCTTGTAAATGATAAAACATGACTAGAGAAACAACTTCACTGAAATTGTAAATAAAGAGTACAAGGATGCTTCATAGAGATTAAGTTTGTTCCTGGATGAAGGAAAAAGGTGAACACCAAAGGTGGGAAGAAGCATGCACATTGTTTCATTGTGAAGATTTAAACACTGCTTTAGTTAAGGAACAGAAATCTGTTTACTTGGAACTGGTGGCATTTTCTTCAGAGTTATAAGTTGCCTTTTAGTTTACTTTTGCAGCCTCTTGACGTAATAACTATAGATAGTTCAGCATATATTTAGATTACAATAAGCAGAATTTTCAGTGAAAGAAAGGGTCTGATGTCTTTCTGGTGCCATTACTTACTTTTCCAGTAATGCCAAAGATAACTTCGTGCTAGATAACTTAGAACTGTCAATATTATTACCTCCCTCCCTTTCCCTGTTCTTCAAAATTATGCATGTATTTTGCATACTAAAAATATATGTGTGAACTAATATACTATACTATTAAACAAATAAAGAACAAAGTGGTCAAGGATAGTTTTAAAAGCAAAAGTTAGAATTTCACAATAATTTTACATTTAAACTAAATACATTTTTTTTTTACCAATTTCAACTCTCTTATATACAAGAGGGTCAGAACATATATTATTCAGTGTTAGTGCCATATAGGCAGAAGTTCCAATTTGAATCAGAGAGAAAATGGAGATATAAATAGAAATATAGTGGGAAACAGGAACACATTAGAACATCTCTTACCAAGTTTTATCTTGCTTGCATGTTCATTTTAGCAGCTACAGAAAAAAGACCCTTCTAGTCTTTTTTTTTTTTCATTAAATATTCCACATATAAACTGTTTTAAAAGCAGTTTATCTCTCTCTGATTCCCAACCCAGACACTTTTGCTATGTATGTTAAACTCTTAGTAAGTGTCATCCAATCATTTCAAATTACTTTCAGGTTGTAATCCTGTTTAGAAACCTCAAGTACTTGCAACAGAAGTACAACTTTGAAATAATTTAATTTGATAATTGGAGTAAAAAAAATAACCCCAAGTGTTTTTTTTTTCCTTCCTTCCTTCCTTCCTTCCTTCCTTCCTTCCTTCCTTCCTTCCTTCCTTCCTTCCTTCCTTCCTTCCTTCCTTCCTTCCTAGTTTTGTACATTTGTTGTAAAAATTCTGGTAAATTACTAAGAAGCAGGAATATGACAAGGCCATAACCAAATAACTAAAATCATACTGTTTAGGGATTTTAAAATATTTTAGTCAATGACCTCAATCAAAAGCAGAGTAATAACATCAGTAATTCAGCACACAAGTACAGGATCTCTTTCACTTGAGAACTGAAATTATCTAAGGCAGAAAATAAAAATGAAGAAACCCCCCCAAAAAACTTAAGAGAAGACAAAAATACAGAAAAATAGATCTATAAAACTTTTTAAAAGTGCAAAAGATAAGCGAGAGAGGGAGGAAGGTAAAGGAAAGATGAGAAAAGTGGAACACAAGAGAAAGAAAAGGGATTCCTTTTTAGAATGAACAAAATTGACACTGAAAACTAAAAGGGAGGAGAGCCCTTTCAAAGACTTTTCCACTGACTTTGCACAACTGGAATGGGTGATTGGGGTCTCAGGCCAACTGCTGATGAAACTCTATGAGCCCTGTTCTGTTGGGGTGGACATTTCCAAGAGAGTCAGGGCCACCTGGTGCCAGGCAGCATTCCAGTCATATACACCTCCTGCTGCTACAAAGCCAGACAGTCTCCAGCATTTCTCTGCTGGATCAGAGTCTCAACGAGTGAACTGGCAAATTCACAGAGATGCCAAATTCACAGAGAATTTGGCATCTGGCTGTCACCTTTCTCTGATGGGCCAGCACTTCTTTGCCTGGCATCTCTGACAGCTTCCTGCCCGAGGGAGAAGGAAATTCTTTGCAGAGCTTGATCTTTGGTAGCTATACCTCCAGAACACCAAACTCTCAAGTTCTAAAAATGCAGTTTAGATCCCTAAGTTCCAGAACCTTAGAATCAACAAACACCCCCCCTCCCCCCATGAATGAAAAGGACAGGAAATATAGTTAGAATCACACTCAAGCTAGCAGCAACTTCCTTCCTGTCTGGCTAATAATGGGTGCATAACGGTATGTTATATATTTATGCTTTACAGTACCAGAACAATGGTCTAGTTGTACATTATTATCTTTTCTCCCCCCTCTTCACTTCTTGGGTGCATTAAATAAGTGCAGCAATTAAGAAGGATCAGGCCAGAATTATAATAGCCATATGAGGTATAGAACATAGAATAGTAGAGTTGGGAGGGACCTTGGAGATCTTCGAGTCCAACCCTCTGCTCAAGCAGGCAACCTTATACCATTTCAGGCAAATGGTTGTCCATTCTCTGCTTGAAAGCCTCCAGTGATGGGACGTCCACAACTTCTGGGGATAAGTTATTCCATTGATTGATTGCTCTCACCTTTATGAACATTCTACTTAATTCTAGGTTCATTCTGGTTAGTTTCTTCTTTTGCCTTTTGGTGAGTTGGAAAATAGTCTGACCCCCCTCATCCTTGTAGGAGCCCCTCAAATATTGTTTTCACCCCGTTTTACAGATTGAATGACCACACAGTGAATTCAATTAAATCAATATAAGATTTGAATTCATCCCTTCAGGGGTTCAGGTAAACACCTCCCTCCCCCCAAAACCGTCTTTCAAATTCTACTCCTTTATTATCCTTTTCCCTTTAGATTGTGGGCCTATTGTTACATTTCAGTGGGATTCCTGTCATGTTTTCCCAGATTCAACAAGGAACAACTACAGCACAGCATAGCAAAAAGTTTGTTCCATTAGCCACTGGCCCTCTAACCCTTCCCCCACTGCCAGAAAGGCATCAGATCTATTTTGATCCTTCTGTTATTGCTTCTTCTGAGATAAATCAGGGATACTCCCAATTATTCTTGGCTTCCTAATTCAAATTTATTTTTAGAAGTGTTGAGTGGGGGGGGGGGATGCTTTAATAAATATAGCCAAGCTAAAAGTAGGCTTGGTTATAAGCATGGTCATAAATCACAATAGTTCAACCAGATGCCAGAAGCACATCTGGGGATTTTCTAGGTCTTCCTCTCTAGGGGGCCAAGGGAGAACAGACAAAGGTTAAAGAAGGGAAGGTTACAAGGTAGAGAGGTAGTAGTTTAAAAGTATGAAGGAATGCTTTGTATAATTTAATAATCTGTAGGCACAAGAATCACAGCTGACAAATTATGGGAGCACCCACAACCCCCAAAATATCATCACTAAATTTCCCCCCGTTTTCCTGTCCTTAGTTCAGATAGACAATAGTGTTCTTTGTATGTTTTAAAAAGCTGTACTGTCTAATAATCGGTAGACACGAGAACAACAGTTGGCAAACTCTGGGAGCACCCCAAACCCCAAAATTACTTCACTAAATTTCCATTTCCCTGCCATTAGTTCAAGTCTCTCTCTCTCTCTCTCTCTCTCTCGCCCCCCCCCGCAAAATAATTCTTTCTCTCTCCTTTTGCAGTGCAAAAATAGAGTTTGCTAGAACCTTGAATATAATCAATCTTCCCGTATTTCTTCCCCTTCTCAAAGTAACCGGGAGTGCAGCTTTGTCACCTCTTCGCTGCGGAAATAGCTCGGAGGAGCCACGACCCCATTCAAGCCTAGAGCTGCAGAGGTTCCGGGCCGAGGCAAGTTGCTCATCCCACAGTCATGTGAGTACAGCTCCGCCATCTACCGCCGGATCTTGCGCTGACTTGCAGCTCGCGCTCCTACTTGACTTTAGGACTTCTTCCTTGCGGTGCCCTCAGCGACGTTTAGAAACAGCGCGGCTACTGGCTTTGATCTAGTCGGGAAGCAGCGTGGCGGAGAGCAGAGCAGGAGGGATGGAGGGGGATGGAGGGGACGAACAGGAAGTTTGCGAAGCGAAATGCTTTATCCAGAATCCACATCGATTTAGAATTAGCCCGAACATTGTTGCATACTTGCAACAAAGTTTGCAGTTTCCAAGAGCAGAGCTTTTCACTTCTTAAAACCGAACGTCACAGGGCTGGAAAAAAAAAACATCAGAACCTTTGAAGAAAGCTGCCCCGGGATGGGAGCTACAAGGCAGGATAAGGAATTTTAGCTAAGGAACTTGGACGATTTATTTAAAAAGGAAGAAGGGGGCATTAAAGTGCCTCTTTCCAGGCAAGGGGCACGAAGGTGCTCGCTGTGGGTCTTACTCGCTGTCGGTCTTACATGCACATTGCCGGTTTGCGCGTGGGAAAGACCGGAGGGGATGCAAATCTTGCAGGGGCCGGGAAATGCAGCTTTGGTCAAGGCGGGCGTGGGACGGAACTGCCAACCCTGGACTGGGGAAAGGAGGGACGGGGTGGCTCTCTGCTAGCGAAGGACCCGGGCTTGCAGCCCACTGAGCTGAGCCTGACCTAAAATCCACCCAGGAGCGGCAGGGTGCCCTGGATCCCAGCCCAGCTCTCAAAAGCGGCTGGAGCGGCCCGTGTGCTTCTCTTGCAAGCTCTCGGCCAGCGAGGGGATGGGGCTCGCTTGGGCTCGAGGTCCGGCCACCAGCTCCCGAGATGGGCATTCCGCGCGGGAGGAGGGTCTCCTGCCTTAGGCGCATAGCGGAGGGGCCAGCGCAGTCCCAGAAAATAGCAGCAGCAGCAACTTGCTGGGGCTCCGCTCGAACTTTGCTGCCTCCAGTGGAAAAAGTGACTTCGCTCCAAGGCCATTTATAGGCGACGGAAAAAGCCTCCTTTTCCGTGAGCGGAGGCCGAGCGAGCAGGCAGCCTTTTCAGCTTCCCCGCGGCCCCCTGCGAGCCCTCGCCTGTCCTCTCTCGGGTGGAGAGGACGCGAAGCCGGGGTGTTTGTTGACCCGTTAAGAGTGGCGAAGCCGGGCTTCTGGCAAAACTTTCTTTCGCGAATCTTTGGGGTCGCCCTTATTAAGATTATAACGCAGAGAACCCGACGGTTCACAGGGATGAAATGGGGAGATCTTATTTGAAAGACTCGTTATCATATGAAATAGTTCCTAGCCCAATACTTTTTTTTCTTAGCGTTGTACTGGCGTTAAATAGGATGAGGCCATTTGATAGGATTAGTAATAATGTCTGTCTTGCGGTATAGACATCTAGCTGTCAGGGCCATCCATTATAAACGTTTACATTTTAGTAGGATGGCAAAACAAGGTGGATTTGTGAGTAGCCTTTTCTCTTAAGCTGAAGGAGACAGGATGGAAAGTAAGCATGTCAACTTGAAATATATAGAATAGTAAATAGCACTCTCTGTTTTACCAATAAAAAGCTAAAGGTTACAGCAAACAAGGAAAATTAATAAAGCAAATTGCATAGTTTCTTCCCCCCCCCAAAAAAAATAGCTTAGGGTACACAGGCAAGGAACAAGATGTTGAGGTCATGTCCCCACTTGCACCTAAACATGGCACAAACATGCCCTGGAAAAGCCTGTTTTCTGCTTTGACCCAGTGAGCTTGCCTTTATCTCATCTGCAGCCAATGGTCTCAATTGTCCTTAGCTGGACTGGTGTTAAAATACTATTTTCTCCTTCATTCCAATAATGTACAAGGGCAACCTCAAGGTGTATAAGATCTGTTAGGTTTTGTCACCTTGGAAGAAAGTCAGGTGACTGGCAGTAACTGTAAATAGAAGCAGGATAGTGATCAGAAGTGGGAACAGCAAATTTCATGCCAGTACATTTTTCTGCCAGCTAAAGAATAGGTGGATAGCAGTGTAATTCAGCAGAGGAAAAGGCCTTTAGATTCCATTTGGAAGATTTTTTTTTCAACTCTCCATCCTAAAGATTAACTAAGAATTGTCCCTTAATTCTTATTTAGCAATACAAAGTCAATGTGGTCCAATATTTGTTAAAATTGTAGTAACTTTTGTTCTAAGTATTGTGTGCTGCAGAGCATCTAATTAATACTATTTCAGATTTGCCCAAACACGAGTGAAGTGTAAGTCCAGAGTTGTGGCAGGCAAATATTATGGGATGGGTGACATATAGCCATTAAGCCTCCATCCTTTTGTCAACTTTCAATACAAAGTCACAAGAATGACTTATTTTGATAAATGAAACTCTGAAAGGTTTTCAGTATATATCTTTTGTGCTTTTTAAAGACGTAAATATATATTCTTACTTTTAACTATATTTGCAAACTTTTAAGCTATTTCTGGTTTCTTCTTGATTTAATGTTAATGACTTACAGACAAATGTGTTTTCTCTCAACTGATATATGTTGCCATGTGACGTTGGACAGTAGGAAAGTATTATTGGAAGGTTTATGTATTCATTGCTTGCTGACATACATGTGCAACCAGCCCACCCAACCTCTTGTGATTACATGCAATCCTGTTATTGGGGGCAATTTTACAATTTTATTGTGCAACGAGCAGATGATCTTTAATTTGTAATAAAGTGCAAAGAAGCAAAGAGATAACCTTGGGGAACATATGCAGAGACTGTTAGCAAAATACGAATTAAGCCTGGGAAGGAAAGAAGGCATTAAAAAGAAATTTAAAATGATTCTACTTTGACTCTCTTTGATATAAAAAGGAGCAAATGAGAAAGACTGCCAGCTTTCAAGTTGCTGTTACTCTAGCCTATATCAATAGATGCCTTTATTTGTTGTGATGTGTTTCCTGAACTGGCCTCCCTGAAAGGGCTGACAGCAATCTCTCTCTATATCTTCTCCAAAGTCATTTCTGTGATTCCCTACATCAGGTTACCTCCAATACAAAATATTTCACTTTCCAATTGTTAGTTCTTATTTTACATACATGTTAGTAGTAATCTTTGCCAATTCTTCTCCGTTTTCTCCATCCCTTTTGATCGACTTTCTAAAACTTTGGTTTTCCTGCAGAAATTTATCAATCTTCTTGGAAGCTTGTCCTTTCCAATTCCCTCCTCCTCCTCTTTGCATGATATCCTTTTCTTATTCCATTTTAAAATCAGTTCCTAAAAAGCCATCCTTTTTCCAATCACTTAAAATTTCCCCTCCCAAGGCAAATGGCAGTTTCAAAGGGCGGTTTTCATTTGTGCATTTCAAGACCTTTAATACTTGAATCAGAGGAACATAATTACAGTTATTCTATCATCAACAATCCACTTCTACATGTTTGTAAACTTTTTAGTGTGACCATTCTGAATGTATGGGGTTTGGAATATTGGGCTTTTCATACATTTAAAATTATAGATTGATACAGCACTATGCCCCCCCCACATGTACAACTATAACTTTGTATCATTATTAAGATATTAAGTTAGATGTGTTGGATGTTGTAAGATGTGTGGTGATGCATGTATAATCCAATGAGTTCAAATGAAAAGACATGGGTGAAGAGATATTTTGTGGAATTATCATAAGGTATTCTTCACTTAATCAGGAAAAAGTGTTTAGGAGATATTAACACTTAAAGAAAGACATAAGTGCAAAGGTCTCTCATTTGTCCAGCTGTTATTTTTGTTTTTATGTACTGTCCATACAGTTTAATGGGATTTGGGATAGTTAGTTAGAAATTGAGAGCTGTCCCCTTAAAGGGGGGGAGTTAAATATGGTAAATATAGTAAGGTCATGGTAAATATAGTTAAGGTATCCTAGGAAATGTAGTCCATGTCATGTGGTCACATCTGTAATCCTGATTGGTCAGTAAATTGACCCTTGTTGGGTTGGGGGTGGTGTACAAACTTTACTTAGAACCTGTTGATGGCTGATCATAAATATGTGGAACACTTTTTTGTGAATTTTTTTTTCAAAAGAAACTAATTTTTTAAAAAGAAGTTCAGTCATAATGTCAACTGGAATGTAAAACAAGCCTCCTCATTCCTCATTTTATGTCCTGAGGCACAAAAGTAAGACAAATGTGCTCCCTTCCCTCTCTCACCAACCCCCCTCCCAAAAAACACCCCCCCCCAAACCAAGGGAATTATTTCAGAAGTTTCTATAGCAAGCAATGTCATAAAAAAGCATACTTTTTGCAATTTAGTCTGCCTTTATCAATTCAATAACCAAGAAGTAAGTAAGATATTTCAATCAAATATCACAAATGAGCAGTATATAAAACTGTTCTCTGATATTTATCTGAGGCATTTTACAATTACACACACAATTTTTATGTTTGGCAATCTGCCTTCAAAGTCCAACAAATGAACAAAATAACTGGCTTTTATTTTGGCAACCAGAATACTTAATGCTTGCAATTTTTATAAATTTCCAAATTTTGTAAATGAATCCATCATACAATTTTGTTTTTCCCCTCTTATTCCTGTATATTGTCAAATCAACATTCAGACTCAGTACACGTGGCTCCAAATGACCAATATGTTTTTTTTAAAAGATTTCTTATGTCTTTAAATGTAACCAATAGGACTGCATAATATTGGCTAAAAGTGCATAGATAAATATAGTAAAAAAATTCTTTAAAAGAAAAAAGTTTAAAGGCAGAGGTTCTGGAGGGCCCGGGATTTTTCATGAAATGATTAAATAATATCCAGTATAAAAATCTAATATTAGTGGAAAATTTCCTATTACTGAATTGCCAAAAAACATGTAATGAATTACTGGAAACCCTTACTGAGAGGACAAGTGGGTATTTTGAAGAAAAGGAACCTCAAAGTGTACCATTACTGTACATGCTATTTGTATGGAGGAGTTTACCAAGTGCTATAATAATTGCAAATATATGGTATGGAAACAAAATAGAGCTGATATGTTTGTTGGCTTGACAATTGGACAGTTTCAAATAATTGCATCTAATTGCTGAATATGACTGATGCCATTGGACAAAAGATCACTTAATTTCTGAATGATCAATCTGTAAATTTTGGTAAGAACTCCAGATATAGATAAAATAACTTAAATGCATATGGAATTTTAAACTTTTTTTAAGTGAAAGGTTTTATATATCTAAATTGAGGCCTTGCAACACACACACACACACACACACACACACACATACACTGAAGCACACAACAAATGCACAAAATTCAATATGCCATGTGGTATGAGAATTGCAAAGGGTATCCATTTTATTTCCATCAGTCTGAATCAACAGAGAGGAATATGGGTCAGGAGAAAATATTTATTAGCAACAACCTTTAAACTTATTAGCCGTTTTCATCTAGTACAGGTTATCCTTGACTTACGACCACAACTGAGCCAAAATTTCTGTTGCTAAGTGAGTTTTGCTCCATTTTACAATCTTTCTTGCCCAGTTATTCAGTGAATCATTGCAGTTGTTAAGTAAGTAACACAGTTGTTAAGTGTACCTGCCTTTCCCATTTGGCTTTGCCTGTCAGAAGGTCGCAAAAGGTGATCACAAGACCTGCAACCTTCATAAATAGGACTCAGTTGCCAAGTGTCTTAATTTTGATCATATGACTATGGGGATGCTGCAAAGGTCATAAGTGTGAAAAATGATCACATCCCTTTTTTCAGTGCTGTTGTAACTTTTAACAGATACTAAATGAACTGTTGTAAGCCACAAAGACTACCTGCACTATTTTTATACATGATACAATGTGGTTTTGATAAATAAAAAAAAAAACCCTCATAGGGCAGACTCAATGGACCACTGGGCCTTTTTCTGCTGTCAATTTTCTATGTTTCAAGGGTGAGGGGTCCTTGGTGCTCTCTGAGCTTGGCTGTTTTCTTGCAGATATTTAATTATCCAATCTACCCATTTCTGCAAGAAAACAACCAAGCTCAGAAAGCACCAAGGACCCCTCATTTGTAGCCCCCCCCGAGCTACAAATATTTTCCTTTATTGATGTTTCTATGTTTCTGTTCTTTAATATACAGTGAGCCAAAAGAAGTATACAATATGGCTAATCTAAACTAGGTGTGTTTATATATAATAGAAAGTAATGTTATTATTTTTATTTTCATACTTTATTATAATACAACATGATTATTAAGTTAATCCCACTGGCCCCAAAGAAGTTTACATTTGTATAATTCATTACAGATCATTATTTAATTCTTTGGACAGCATAATGGAAGGTGAGATATATCACACACATAATTGATTCTGGGGACTGGGACCATTCCATTTCCAGTTAGACATTCCAAGTATGAGGTCATTTATTCGAAAACTCTCCAGGGTTGAAATTATATTTTTATCCCACTTAATCTATAAACCTAAAGCAAAGCAGGAATGAGACATTACAAAGGTGACAGCAATAAATTGTCTATATTACATCACTTTGCCATGTGTAGCATAATATAATTGTTGCTGCATTCAAAATGTACTTATTATCTCATTGTTTTAATCTGCATAAAAGTCTACATTTTCCTTTCACATCTTGGTTGCCACTGTTGTGTGCTTTTTTACTCCTTCTTCTGGACAAAGTTAAAATTGCTTCTTTGTGCTGCTTGCTCTCTCGCAATGACAACATTGCTAAGAAAGTGAGATGAACCTTGCTTGTTCTTTGATTGTGGTTTGCCATTAGATGTTTTCTATGTGCATAGTAAATGCTGCAAACTTTTGGAAACTTTTTTTCCTGTAATTTTAATCCACAGATTTTAACCAGAGTTTAGACACAATCTTTGCCTTAGTAAATGAAAATAACTCCACTGATATTTTATGAAACGATACGTTAAAATTAATATTTCATTCATATTAATAAAAATAATAAGGCTAATATTTCATTCAGATAAAAGCAGAATCAACAATATCTGGATTCTACTTCTGTCTTTATTGATGGAATATGCAGAAAGTCTTTGTCATTCTTATTTGCCTCCAGCATCTTTTTACAGTATATCACTGCTGCCCAATACAGATGCTTACTTGCTGCTAAAAGTTGACACAAATTCATGACACATGATCAAAATTAATTGGAAGGTTCCCCCCCCCCCCCCCGATTATGATACGTGTGTTAATGTTACAATTATAAGATGTAATAGGAAATCATCGTTTGGTATGGAGTATCTATGGGGATTCTCAGTCATCCAGGTCATGGTTGTCCCACAAGTGCTTTTTCAAAGGCAACTACTTTCTTTGTTTTTGCTTGGACACATTTCACTTCTCATCCAAAAAGATTCTTCAGTTCTGGATGGTTCTATTCATCCAGAACTGAAGAAGCTTCTTGGATGAGAAGCAAAATGTGTCCAAGCAAGAGCAAAGAAAGTCCAGTTGCCTTTTGAAAAAGCTTCTTTGGGACATTGTTTGATATAAAATATAAAAGGACAGAATATCAGACTTGTGAATACCTTCTTCTTTTCCTTAACATGGGTTTTAAAGATATTTCTAGACTTACAATAAAATAAATTTTGAGCTTCATATTATATAGCTTCAACTAGAAAGCATGGTAATATTACAGGTCTTTGCATCAACATTATAATGTTTACTTGGTTAATTTGTTTCATTGACATGTTATTTATAACCCTTCTGTGACATGCTATTATTTGTTCCCTCTTACCATCCTATATTTTTCTTGCTTTCAGTTTTATTTTTGCTTTCATTTGAAGCAAAATGTAAGCATTAGCTCACCAACTTTTTTTACCCTATTTTGTAGTGTTATCCTTTATAATATTGCACTTTATAATATTGTTTGATGTCAAGAAGGCCCTAAATACTTATCTCAAGCATACCAGACAGTTTCAAACATCTGATTCTTTGCTTGCTATACTTCAAGCCTAGCACCATGAAAAAAGTGGTCTTCAAATTTATCCCAAACAAAATAGACTAAAGTATATGAGATTTCTGTTTGTATTGCTTCAGGGGAGGAGGGGATATTCATATTTTAACAAGTATTTCCTGTATTCTGTTTTGCAAATTTTAGCACCAGCACTCCTTGATTTTTGCAGGGCAGCCAAAGAAATGGTTCTTTTTGAGTCACTGCGTTCTGAATACTTCAACATTAGCTGCAGCCTCTTTTAGTCAATGCGAGCTTCAATAAGACATAGCAAATATTATTATTTTTCCTTTACAGCAGCAAGAGATCCACCCATATATTTCATATCCAGTTATCCTCATTGCTGCATGGGGTTATTCTTATAAAATTGAATATACTGTATATCTGTGATAGGAAAAGGGTTTCTTTTTATTAATTTCCCCCCTATATGTATCACATTTTCTCCAAGCTTTAATTGGTTTCAAAAATGGGTATATCTTTTAGAAAGAAGCTTTTAATAGTCTAAATAACTCTTGTATATTAAAAATAGAAGCAGGTTGCTTTTCACTCCAGAATATGGTATGTGTTGCATCTGCATGTAATCGCTCACTGATATGGGTAGGAGGAACATCCTGGTCATGGATATCCCCCACTACAGAAAGTTAACTATGGCACTAAAGACTCAAAGTTACTACTTGTATTCAAGAGTTTAGCAGAATTCAGGGCTGCCAATTAAATATAATTTAGACGGTTGACTATCATAGCTAGGTACCTAGACAGATACATATATCTGATAGATGCCAACTATTTTAGATGTAGAATTACAAAGAAGCATTGTGCTTAGTAATTTGGGGGCTTAAGATTTTATCCCAATATAAATCCATTAACATATTTTTTGCATTTGGCTATATCCAAAAATCATCAAAAGTAATCTGAGCACAAAAAATTCAATCTAAGATTTAAAGCTTGGATAGTGAGATGGAGGGGCATACAGTTTTAATAAATAAAAATAAAATAAAATAAAGTGGGATAGGAATGGTAGGCCAACATATCTGGACCACAAAAATTCAGGTGACCAATCAATGGCAGCAGAGATTGGAATTTTCTATGTGATTTTATAGCTATCTACTGGTCCTCCAGATAACTGCCACCTACTGTACATATGGGATGCTTAAGCTTGGGAAATTTTATGGTTTTGGTTTATAAAAGAAAATTTCAGCCTTAACCTACAACTACCCAAGTTGAGCATTCACAGCAAGACATACATTATTACTCCTTAAACAGTTCCTTAACTGGATAGAAGACAATTTAACCTATCAGAAACAAGCCTAGACAAAGCCTAGATAAATTAACACAATTAATTTATTTTCTCAAAGGAAATTCTAACTGAAGGGAAAGTTTGAACTTGCTTGTTGTGTTCCTTGGGCATGTAGCTTTTGAGTGATATTTTCATGGGTATTTCTCCTAAGACAAAACTAACAGCTGTCCATAGATGATAACTAAGACAAGTGTTTATATTCGTTCTAAATCACATTTTGGGTTTTAAACATGTTAAATAAAAAATCTAAAAAATGGAACCAACTGATTTTTGCTGCAAATTGAACATTTTATGCAATGGATTTGGGGTTAGAAATTTAAACTATGTTCCTCAGCTTTATTTATATAGCTACTCTAAGTCAGACTGAAGTTGTTGTCTGGTTGCTACTGGTTTTAGCCTTTCATTTGGTTGAAAAATCTGGAAGAGAAATAAAGAAGCAATGTTGTAATATCCATTTAAAATTAATATCCAAGTTATTTTGTTACTTTATTGAACCCAGCACTTTATAAGTTTCTTCCTAATTCTTTCCATGCTTTCTTCCTTGCATCTTCTACAGTGGCATTTGGCAAGTTTCAGACTTATAAAATGTACTTTCCTTTTTTTATTAGAATACTGTGAGACACCAAGTAAAACCTATGTAAAACAGATTACACATAAGAAATCTTGAGCCCTGGAATTTCTTTTGAACGAGCAGAACAAGGACAGTGCAGAATGTATGGTATCCATATACAGAAAGTTCTTTTTAGCTACCACAGTTGGGACTAGCATATATTTAATATTTGGACACATAGTGTTGAGGTAATTCCCCGTTAGGAGAATGAGTGCATACAGGAAGACGTATTTGAAAGTAGTGTTTGAATAATACTCACACAGCACACAGATACACTGTACAGTAAATGTAGATTTTTAACTTCCAGAAACATTTAAGCAAAGTTCAAACAAACAGTCCAAAGTCATTCACAGGTAAAATCAGTCAGTTTTCATCCAGGGATAATCCAATAACAAAGTCTAGTATCAAAAACAGTTCAGTATCAGACTGACATCAAATCCATGAATAACAGTCAATTAGGAGGAACGGCAATACTCTCCAACAGAAGGAAAAAGAGACTCACTGAGACACACTCTCTTCTGAGACTAAGACTAAACAACCCAGGTTTCTGGCTCCATTTTATGGCCGTTTGAGAAACCACACCTAATTACAGTTTTGCATTTTCTTAAAGAGACAGTATTAAAATGTCTATCCTGGTTTATATATTTCCAACCCAAATAGCTGTTAGGTAACTTACATTCCTAACATTCTCCCCTTTTGGGTAGGACAATATATACAACCTTACATTCTAAGTCCATAATCTTCACAGCAAGCCTTATGCTTTATAGAGCCTTGGGCCTTTGTAATATGATCTGCTATATTGTTTTCTGACATCAAGTATTCTAGCTTAATCATCTTACTTTGTACACATTGTCTCACATTTAAATATCTTAAATCTTTTTTTTCTTGTTTTAACAGCAATATTTGAAGCCATCTGTATTGCCGATTGGTTATCTTCATAAACAACAATAGAATCTGTTACATCAATTCCCATATCAATTAGTAGTTGCTTATACAAAACTAAATCTGTACATAATATAGACAAACATGAGAATTCAGCCTCCATTGTTGACAAACTTAGATGTTTCTGTCTAATAGACCTCCATCCAATCAATGCCTTTCCCAATAATACTACAGTACCCGATGTAGATTTTTGTGTATTTATGTCTGTAGCAAAACTTGCATCAGCATATGCAGTTAAACTCAGTTCATCTTTAGGCTCCAAATACAATACATAATGCATTGTTTGTTTCAGATATCTTAACACACGTTTAGCAGCTTGCCAGTGCCTTTCAGTTGGTTCAGCATGAAATCTTGCTAATTGATTAACACAGTATGTGATATCTGGCCTTGACCAATTACTGAGATAAGATAAACTACCAATCAAGGACTGATAAATGTTTTTATCAAAAATAGGACTTTGTACATCACTATGGCTAAACTCCTGGCTCATTGGTGCCTTAGCCGGCTTACAAAGTTCCATTTTAAAACTTTTTAGTAATTGGTTAATTTTATCTGCCTGTGAGATCTTGTATCCTCCCCTAGTTCTATCTATCTTTAAACCAAGATATTGTTTGATTTCTCCTGTTTTATCTTAAATTTCTTCTCTAACAGTGAGGTTATTTTAGTAGCTTCTTGTTCAGTTTTGGTGATTACTGCTATGCCATCAGTAAACAATAGCAACAATGAAATTACACCATTACTTTCTCTTTTAAACAAACATGGATCAGCCATGCCAGCTACAAAACCTATCTTAGTTAATTCTTTAACTCTACATTGATTCCACTCATATCCTGATTGCTTCAAACCATAAAGACTCTTTTTCAATTTCCAGCAATCAGTTGTATTATCATTTTTGAGACCTAAAGGTTTCTTTAAATATATAGTGTGTTGCAATGGTGCATGCAGATATGCCGTCTCTACATCCAAATGATTTATAATGTATTTCTCCTTAGCTGCCCACACTAAAGCTGCTCTTAATGGAGTAGCCTTCAGACTAGGTGCAAACACCTCATCATAGTCATTTGCTGTCTGATTGAACCCTTGTGCTACTAACCTGGCTTTATGGGTAACAGTCTCATCTACACTAGTCTTAAGTTTTTATATCCATTTACATCCTATGGCATGTTTACCTGGTGGTAACTTAACATTTTCATATACCTCCAGTTTTTTTTTAATGATTCCAGTTCCTTATCCATTGCTATCTGCCAAGGAGTCTGATACTTAGCATGATACATTTTTAGTTCACTATAATTACTTGGAACTGTATACACTTGGCATACAACACTAGCCTGATATCTATCAGGTGGTCATGTTACACAGGTTGAACGTCTTGGTAATACAGGGCTAACTGGTGGACTTTCCTGTGCCACCTGCTTTGTTCTTCTACCTCCTCCTGTTCTTCCTCTGTAATGGCTATTCGTGGTTTACTTATTTTATCTTTAGGGATTATTTGGGTGTCAATAATAATAATATCATTTCTGGATTCCTGTTCCAGTTTATCCCACCCAACGTTCTCGAGAAATTTTGCACTAGCACTACAATAAACATGAGCTGTGCCTTGATCCCAGAATCTAAATGATCTATGGTTGGCCTCATAACCCACAAAAAATAACTTCTTAGCTCTATGTTGCCCTTTCAGTCTTACTTGTGAGGGAATATGCACCCATGCTGGAGCTCCAAATGTGTGTAGGTAACTTAAATTTGGTTTTCTCCCATGCCAACGAGTGAATGGCAATTCACCAGTTGTTGTATTAACTACATTGTTTAAAACATGATTATTATACATTATGACCTCACTCCATAGTGTTTCAAGCAAACCTGAATCAGATAACATAGTGCGAGCCATGGCTTGTAATGTTTGCCCTCTTCGTTCTATAAACGAGTTATGTTGTGGTTTGTAAGGTGCAGAATGTTTATGCTCAACACCAGCCAATTTCAACATAGTTTGGAATCTTTTGTTAACAAACTCAGTCCCGTTATCAGTAACTAAAGTAATTACTTTACTTTTCATTTTTCTCTCAGCAAACCTTAGCCAGTTAAAGAAATGTTGGAATGTTTCTGTTTTGTTTTTCATAAGATAGCAGAAACCGTATCGTGAGTAATGGTCCATAATACTCAAAATATAACAGGCACCTCCTAAAAAAAACAACCTCTAAAGGTTCTTTGGTCTTAAACCCATTTAGTCTTTTTGCAGGAGTAACCTTACTTTTCTCTTGACTACAAGCATTACAGATAAAATACTTGCTACAGGGTTTCAATTTTACTCCCTCTGACAATTCAACAATTGGTTTGAGCATTTTGAAATTTTGCAGTAAATGTATACATTCATCTTTGCAGTAAATGTATACATTCATCATGTGGCTTAACATTGTTATAAACTGAGTTAGCCATCTTCAACTGGTCATCATGTATTACATATAAATCATTATTTAATGTAGCAGTAACACTTTTACCCTCTTTCTCTATTATACATTTATCTCCCCTAAAGGTTACTACATAATCAAGATTAACTAAAGCCCTTACTGATAGCAAATTAAATTTCAGTTTAGGTACATATAACATAGTTAAATGTTCGTTTATACAAGAACAATATGCAGTACCTTCACCTGATGCTTTAATTTTCCATCCATTCGCCAATGATACATGTTGTTTACTTGTGGACATCTTTACAAACTTTTTTCTATTTTTAGTGATGCACTGCGATGCTCCACTATCAACAACCCACAAATCATGGTTTACAGTTGAATTGCTAGAGATAGCTAAACTAACATTCTTCTTGGCCTTCTGATGTTTACTAGTATTCTGTCTTTTTTCCTTCTTACAGAATCTAGCTATGTGTCCCCTAGCCTCACAAGAAAAACATTTCCTAACAGTATAGGCAGTTGAAGACAAATCCTCTTCTTGTGGTTGTTCCTTCCTCAGTTGGTCCCTATCCAGCTGTCTTCTTGCTTCTTCTAGCAACCTTCCGGTTATGTCAGTCAATGCCAGTTTATCTCTGGGTAGGACTTCCAGTGAAGATACATAATCATCATAACTTTTATCCAATGTGGAAAGAATGATGTAAACTTGATGCAGCTCTGAAAATATCAGTTCCTTTTCATGTAGCTCTTGAAAAGATCTTTTCATGAAGTTCAAATGAGCTAACATATCTTTACCTTTCAGAAGACGTGCTCTAAACAGTTTACGTGTAAGATGTATGTGTGTACCTACACTGTCACGAACATAAATCCTCTTCAAATTCTACCAACACTTAGCAGCAGATTCTTCTCCACGAATATGGACTAGCTGCTGGTCACTCAGTGTTAGTCCAATTATACAAAGAGCTCATTCATTTTTCTGTTTAAAGTCAGCAAGCTTCTTGCCATCATCCTCATTTTCTGGATCCCAAGCATTTACATCTGGTGGGTCTTGAACTACATTCCATAAACCTTCTCTACACAGAAGTAGACTGCACTTCATAGACCAGGAAACATAGTTTGTTCCATCCAACTGGGTTATCAGTGATAGACTTGTTGAAGTGTCTTGTGCCATCTTTACCAGGATAGTAAACCACAATTAAACAGTAAACAGCTGTCTGTATACAGTACTGTGTATTCACACCAACTCTTAATTATCTGAGCCTGGTATGGCCTGGGCCCATAACCAGTGTTGAGGTAATTCCCTGTTAGGAGAATGAGCACATACAGGGAGACATATTTGAGAGTAGTATTTGAATAATACTCACACAGCACATAGTTACACTGTACAGTAAATGTAGATTTTTACTTCCAGAAACATTTAAGCAAAGTTCAGACAAGCAGTCCAAAGTCATTCACAGGTAAAATCAGTCAGTTTTCATCGAGGGATAATCCAATAACAAAGTCCAGTATCAAAAACAGTTCAGTATCAGACTTACATCAAATCCATCAATAATAGTCAATTAGGAGGAACGGCAATACTCTCCAACAGAAGGAAAACAGAGACTCACTGAGACACACTCTCTTCTGAGACTAAGACTAAACAACCCAGGTTTCTGGCTCCATTTTATGGCTGTTTGAGAAACCACATCTAATTACAGTTTTGCATTTTCTTAAAGAGACAGTATTAAAATGTCTATCCTGGTTTATATATTTCCAACCCAAATAGCTGTTAGGTAACTTACATTCCTAACACATTCCAAAACAAGCCCTATTATTTCATTAAAACAAGAAAACCATAATCCAACTCAGCATATGGCAACAATCTTTACAAATCTAAGACTCTATGTATATAGAGATGTAGAGATGACCTTGGAAACCATTAAAGCAAGTAAAACTAATTCAGTCCTAGGAAAGTAGAAAGCCAAAGGAAAGAAGTTCAAACTAAGTCCACCATGATTCCTTTTGCTTTAAGGGCAAACAGAGAGAAACTCTGACAGGTTTTCAGTATTCTGTCATTGTTCCCTATGTAGCTTTCCAGTAGCATTACTGGAATCCTTGTGATGTCAGTTTCCTGAAGTGGTCTACCCCAAAGAGCTGATCCTATGGAAGAGTTCTTTTTAACTTCAATTAGAATAGAGCAGGAAGGGACCTTGGAGGTCTTCTAGTCCAAACACCTGCTCAGATAGGAGACTTATTTTCTTAAGTGCTAGTAGGGATAGGTACCATCCAAACCTTAAGGAAAGCTGCTATAAAGGTGAGACAATTAGAATAAACCACAGCACAACATGACCTCCTAGCCCCTACCTAGGTAGAGATCCTAGTTATTTCCTACCTGAAAAGATAGGGACTGAAGAATATGCTTTTGCAAATATATGGTGAATTTAATCTTTAAAATTAAGAAGCTCTATGCACAGGCTGGTAATATTAGAAGAAAAAAATGCTACAAGCAAAATAAAACTCAGAAAGAAGCTCACTGAGAGCTCTGCTTAAACAAAGATAATAGAAAGTTTGTGGTGAGTGAGAAAGCATAGAAACCCAGAATAGAGAAGGAAGTGGAATCTCAGAAAGAAAGTAGAAGTGTTTTTCTGAATAGGGTTATTCCACTTGCCTTGGATATGGATTGCATATGCTTTTTCCCATGGCTTTCCTAAGTGACTGCTGGCCATGTTGCTTGAAGAAGGCTGCCATGCTTTGTAACATTTTTATGTCTCTTTAAACATTCAACTTATTATTCTTGGTTGCATCTTTATTTGGAGATGGCAGATATAGAGGACAGAACTGCCTATTTAGTCCTAGAAGATAGTTTCTGTTTCTTCCTCATTTTCTATTGTTTTCTCATAGGCTTTTACCTGGATAGAAAATACAATAATAGAAAATACAATTAAGGAATCCATGTCATATACAACAAATTATATTTGCATCATGTTCACTAAGTTTATAAATTACAAGGCATCAAGGTGAGACACATTTGTTTGGAAGGATACTTTTGCTAATATCAAAGGATGTGTTCATGTGCCATTGAGCTTTCTGGGAAAGTGTGCATGACCTTCAGTCTATAACAATGCTAAGGAAGAATCATAATTTTCAGCCTCCACAAAGACAAAAAGATCTTGTGTTATTTCTGATGGTCTTGGCTCAAGATATTTTGCTACCTGATGTAAGGAAGCAAATCCCTCCCCAAAGTGAAGGTCCACTATGCCTAATGCCAACCTCCCCCCAAAAAAATACTTGAAAGAGAACATCTCACAAGTATTTTTGGTCATCCTTTCAATACAAATCAAATCTATCTCCATGATCCTTTTTGAAGACTCATAATCTTCTTGCCAATAACAGAAGCAATGTGGTCCCTGAAAGTATATATTTAATTATTCCTTATCTTTAAAGGCACCATTTACACCTAACAGAATAATTCTTCTTCCCACATCACTTTGAGGAAGTAGTGCAACCATAATATGGTTCATATTATTCTATCTCTGAGGGAAGAAACTTGCCAATAGGAATGATGTAGCTTGACCATGATATGCAAAGTTCACACCTAAGTATTTCTTCTTCTTTTATATGAAAATAATTTTTATAGAGCATTGCAGAACACTAAGCACTAGCTTCTGGTTTCTCTTTCAGCATAGAGTAGAACCCGCCATTTTAGTTTATATGGAATGTTATCAAAATAATGAAAGTTTATTAGCCAATAATCATTATTTTCCCCCCTAACATTTAATGGCAAAGAGCACAATATCACTTCCAGTCTAATTTTTGAGTTTTAATCCATCTGTGTGATACATAATTTTAAGTCAATAGTTATTTGTACCTATTTGTTGTTCCAGGTACCTCTCTGTTTGTCACAAAAGTACATAAACATTGATTATAGTGGGATGATTATAGTGAGATAATCTGACTATAGGTTGATTATGACAGCCAGATTGGTCTAGTGGATAAGGCATCACTAAATTAGAAATCAGGAGACCATGTGTTAAGTCCTGCTGCCATGAAAGCCAACTGAGTGACTTGGGACCAGTCATTCTCTCTCAGACCAACTCACTTCACAGGGTTGTTGTTGTGGGGAAAACAGGAAGAAGGCGTGTTGGATATTTTCATCACTTCCAGTTATTTGTAAACATATATTTTAGAAAAGGTAAATGATTAGAATCCTAAACAGGATTTCTCCATATAGCCGAATCATTTTAATGCAGGTTCATTTATATGTGGATTATGAATTTGTAGACATAAGGAGGGTAATTTACTTTTTCCTCGAACTATTGAAATTTGGCATAAAACAATATATATCTGATATGTGTTTCTTTTTTTTAAAAAAAATTAAAATAAAGTTTATTTAAGTTTCATATATTTAAAACATTTAAAAAGAAACAAACATATAAACAAATATATATACATATATACATTTTGCAGCAGGTATTGAGCATTGGTTATATTTTTCTTTTCTTTTTTTCTTTTACCCCATAACATTGACGTGATCTACCTTGTTACAATACCTTCCTCATTCTTTTAATGTTTTAATTTCACAGAATACTTTGTGATTAAACGCACGTCCTTCATAGTTTCATAACTTATTCAGTTATGTGTTTCTTAACATCTCTATATTTGGTATTTGAAATGCCTTTCTCTTTTCAAATTTCAATGGCTACAGTTTAGCATAACAGTTTTAAAAATCTTACAATTGCTCTTCCATGTACAGACCTCCATGTTACATGCAAGTTTTAGTATTTTAGTATTTATTTGATTTGTCAATCGCTTACAAGATACAGGTATAAGAATAAATATAGTTTTGAATACATGAGATAGATACTTATAAGAAAAATAAAAAAAAAACAATAGAACAGGGACGGTAGGCATGATTGGTGCACTTATGCATGCCCCCTACAGGCCTCTTAGGAAGGGGGTGAGGTCAATAGTAGACAGCCTAAGATTAAAGTTTTTGGGGTTTGGGGAAGAAACCACAGAGTCAGGTAGAGTATTTCAGACATTGACCACTCTGTTGCTTTTCCTGTCGGATTTCCTGCAATCAAGTTTGGTGCAATTAACCTTGAGTTTGTATCTATTGTTTGCTCTTGTGTTGTTATGGTTGAAGCTGAAGTATTCATTGACTGGTAGGACATTGCAATGTATGATTTTATATATTATACTTAGATCTGACTGAAGGCGGCATAGTTCTAGGTTTACTAGGTCTAGAATTTAGAGTCTGGTGGCATAAGGTATTCTGCAATGAGTACAGGAGTGGAGAACTCTTGTTGTGAAATATTTCTGGACTTTCTCAACTATGTTAATATCAGATACGTAATGTGACTGTATGCAGTCAAGCCTAAATTAAGACAGTGGCATCCAAAGATAAAAGGCTTTTAGATAACAGAACTGACAGGCACATCTGCTTAAGATTTGGAAAGCCACTGCTTGTCAGAACAGACAAGGCTAGATGAACTGAGAAACTTCATATAGTCTCTACAACTAGCGCTTATGTAGGTATCCCATTGTATTTCGACTTTTGATTACAGTCAGGCATTGGTATAATATGGATCTTATTCTCCAATACAATAAAACAATGTAGGTCCCTAGCACACAGGGATTTATTTCCATTCTCATGTGTAAGCCACAATGGATTTGTGTGTCCTTGAAAATCGAATAAAGACTTCACTTTTTGTGGTAAATAAAATTGCTATTTAAAGTTTTAAACAATGCCACACATTGGTATAGTGTAACCAACATATTTTTAAAGTCATTATATTTCCTTTACCTATTTTAATTATTTGAATGTTTGCCCTATTTTTCTATATTTTGATCATCTTGTTTTGTACATCTATTGCAAAGTATTTGCCTCACATCATTTTCACAGACTCTCTTCAGTATTACTTGATTTTACTTTCTACAGCCCATTTAATGACATACGTGGCTTTTTAAGAGTTTGCAAGGCTCATGAGTTATTTTCAGTTAAAATATACAGGCTGCACAGCTGCACACTTTCTATTTGAGATTGTGCTTAGATATATTTATATTATGGTTACTATAATTATCATTATTAAGCTTTTTCAAGTTTTGTTCATTTTCTCTTATCCAACTAATTAAGATGTTCAATTTTTGGATGGTATGTATTAAAAAATAATAAAACTTACCTACTAATTCTGAAAAACAGTAAGCGTTTGTCTCAGTAAATTAAGTCTTTCATTGGCTGTCAACTGGCTTCATCCATTATTTGGTTCTTCTGATAATTAGCTGATTGTGCAAGAACTTCTTTCTGAACATAGGAAACTGTAATGAAGAAATGAATTTAAATGGATTTAAGAGATGTATAATTACTGCATGTTTCAGATTTCAGTAGCTTCTTTTGCAAGGCCATCTTCACATACCTCTTAAGTGATTTTTTTTCTTTAACATTGGCAGCCATTAGCAATAGTCTGTTTTTATCTGTGTTGTTAGACGCTAACTACAACAGCAATATCTATAAAGCTATTCAGGATTTTCCCAAATAAGCATCTGCATTGGAATCAGCATTATCAATTTACAGTTAGGGGCTAAGAGATTGAAAGTACACTGCTATAAACCTGAAACCTTTTCAGTGGTGCTGTACAAATGTTGATTTCTGTTATGTATTCTTTAACCATGAAGAAAATACACTGCTTGCGGAATGCTTGATAACTGAATAAAAATGTAGTTATCTTCTATAAGATAATCTCTACTCTAACTTAAATATGCATTACAGGTAGCATGTGAAGGCTTTCCCTCCCTTCTTACACTCATTCCCTTTCAGAATGAATTTAACTCTAGTGATTTGTTTAACATCTTCTGGAAATATATAATTCCTACTAAAGTTTGATTACTGTGTAAAATACATCAGCATGCTTTTAATAAAGATTCTACTGTGCTTTAAATTGTGGCCAATGATTTCTTCTTTAGACTGAATCAGACTTCCAATTTTATAATGTTCCCATTAAGCAATGTTTATGTGAGCTGGACACTGATCTTATTCAAACTCTTGTTCACTATGGCAATACTTCCCTGATTTCAGCAATCTTATTCCACTTTGTCAGAATTTAATCTCATACTGCAAAACCTCTTGTATTCCACTGGCATTCTTCTCTAAACCCTTTCTTCAGATTGCTGTGAAGTTCCTCACTGAAGCAACCACCTGCTCAATGCTTTGGTTATATATCTCAATTTCTAGTGAAACAGTGTACAAATTGTAAATAGAGTCTATATTTTTAGACTAGTGTATTTGATGTCTTAAAAGTATAATTCTCAGTGAATATTCCAAAGCCAGCCCTAACTTAATGAAAAGGAAATATGGATATATCTCAAGGAAATAAACAGACCAATGAGGACTGACCTTTGATAAATTATGTTCATGAAGGCCACTTAAATATTAAAGGTGCTTGCTTAAACTGTTTTTCTTGCATTCTATCTACTGCAACACACATTTTGCCTCTGACATTAATATATATATTTTTAGAAAATATACGTTTCAGTCCAAAGACCCCTGCACAAAAACATTTCTCCTTGTACCTGTATGATATACAGTACATATAGTCTATCTCCACATAAATACTACTCATATGCAGATATCTATATTCTGTTCCAAACGGTTGTAACTGGATTTCATGGGCAAATTTTAGTACTGGCATCACATCTGCAAATTGGATCTAATTGGTTTTCTTCACATTTTTATTTCTGTGAACATCTTGTGTGGTCTTTGTCCAGACAGTTGCTATAAGTGCAGCCAAAATATAACATATATCCAGCAAGATGTTTAACTTTTTTTTTTTTTGCTGAGGCACCAGATGCTCAGGTTTGTAACAGAAACTGTTTTCAGGTTTCAAAGCAATGAAGCATGGAGATATGAATTCAAATCCCCATTGGACAAACAGAGCTACAGTACATACAGCTTTCTTACAATTTTTGGTTCCAGTCTTCTACATTCTTGATCATGAATACCTAAGTACTATTGTTCACCATACACAAGTTTGAGAAGTTACACATTTTATGATTTCTTTCACATCAAATTTTTGATTGTTGCATATAAAACCATGTGAATTGAAGGTAACCAATGTTTGTTTATTAATCATTGTAATTTGTTAGTTTGAACTTATAGAAATTATCTTACTTTCCAGGATATGAAATATTATGCATAGGTGATACAGATAAATTGATTGGCTTCTACCAGTGGAGGTCAATGAAGATTAGATTATAAATGTACAGATATATGTTTAATATGGGTGATTTACTTTCATTAGGAATGTATTTCTATGTACATTATTGTCAAATGGAGCTCTAAATAAAACTATATATTTAAATATGTTGTTGATTATTGTTTTCACAGGTATATTGGGATACTGGAGAATATTTAGAAACATTAAACAGTCTGAAAACTAAAAAATCTGATACATTTTTAATAACAGTAGCTCTTGTGATACAGAAAAAAAAATCCCATTGTATTCTGAATTCTTAGGATTTCACTGCATATTCTCTTATTTCTTGAATAATTCCAACATTTATCACTTAAATATATAGATAATCTTTGATGACACCAGCTTCTAAACTGATGTTTAAACTAATATAACTAATATAACTTTTATAGTAAGTATAAAGAAACTAACATTATAAGAAAAAACTTTTACAGCACTGATTTCCATAATTTATTTTTAAATGTTCAGCTGTCCCCCTGCCCCCCCATCAGTTAATTCAAAATAAGTTAAACTATATGATTAATAATAAAAAAATTAAGAGTGACATTTCTCTTTCATCATGCTAATGGAAATTAGACATACCCATGACCTTTTGGGGATATTGTTTCAGAGATATTTCCTTAACTAAACAAAGAAACTGAATGACCATGGATGAGCAAAAAAGCATGGGAGAGAGAATGATTTCCAACATCCTGCTGGCTTCTCCATTGGTCTTCTTTGTCAAGAAGCATCCAAAATGATGGTTGTGTGACTGTGGCTGACCACAGAAGTGTGGTGTCATGGCAGCACTAAAGCAGCCATTTTCAATCCCTTGGGAATGATTGGTCCCAGATTTTGGACCCATTCTTTAAATTAGCCCACTTAAGATACCTTGATTCAAAAACTGTTCCCCTACAATGTACCATTTTGCCCAATTGAAAGTTACAAATAATCAAACAGACATGAGAGTTTTAGTAGTATATAATTTGGATGGTCTAAAGCAAAGACCATTTATGAAGCAATTTTGTTTTGCAATAAGTGGCATCTTATACCCAACTATTCGTATTTCCAGTACGGCTAGATTTCAAGGCTCTGAAAATGTATTATATAAGAGGATCTTCTGTAACAGTTCCCATTTGATAGGCAATAATTTAATACCAGTATTTGGATTTTTTTACTTGTTCTGTTATCTCTCTTTTTCTCTCCCCTTCAACCCCCATTTTGAGTTGGAGCTGGAGTTGGCTGAAAGCGACATTATAATTGCTACAAGTTGTACCATACAGGATAACCACATTACAATTGCTATAGGTTGTACCATATATGATGACCAGTTTAATTTTTTCTTATAATATATAAAGCTTTTATTAAATAAAGTTCTGCCAATAACTTACAAGTCAGTACATCTTTGCTTTGTGGATCTAATGGTTAAAGTTGACATCACTACTTAGATACACATTGTGAGGATGGGGCACCACACATAAAATATTTCTTCAGGCAAGTAGACAGACCCACCTTTCTCTGGAGTAGGGCCATATTCCTGCAGCATTGTCTCCAATGCTCCAATAATGCTCCAATAATGTAAATCATTATGAGGTGTCTAAATGTTAGACTAGAACTAGAGAACTAGGTTCAAATCCCCTTGAACATGAAGTAAGTTCAGGCCAATAACCTTTCTCTCCACTGAACATATTTTAGAATTCTCAGAATAGCAATGGGGAATATATGAATTTGAGACCCAATTTACCTCTTTGCAGTCAATGTGAAATCAAAAGGGTATGTTGGCAAGTTTCTATGCTCTGTCCATTTTTATACAAGGAAGTTCCAGTTTGGTCCCCTGCTTTTTAAATACAATGATGTTCTCCTTGATTTTCAATGTACACAGTGCATTGGGAAATTAGCCAGCAATTCAATGTACACAACTACTTCTGCTTTCCATCTTCTATCCAGAAAGGTGCTGGACTTCTCAAACAAATATATAGTGGTAGCTTGGATGAGGGCAAACTAGGTTGCTCAGATGTGCATGGTGGAACAGAAATTTACAAACAGTTCTGGATACTGGTGGGGTGTTTCTGGAGGAAGACTGCAATTGTGTAGGTTCTGTTTGTGGGGTGTAGAAGGATCCATTATAAACCTGGATGCTTTGAGAAGTTATAGTTATGGGCTATAAAGTAAAGTCTTTAAAAATGATAGATAAGATAAACAAATTGACAGTATTATCCATCTTTTTGTTTTATTTCAAAGAAAATGGAATTTATAAAAGGACCACCAGCTCTTTGCCCAGCTCCTTTAAGGACAGCAGCAAGGAAACCACAGATACAGGCAGGCAGACTCAAACTAACGCAAATACAGTCGAGAAGTAACTCATGATCCCCTGAATATGCACAACCGTGTTTTTTTTTTAAAACAAAACACCGACCATGTACGTATGTATATTTCGGAATGCATGCGAGAAAATACACATACCAAACCATGATCTCAGCGCGAAGTGGGGGGAAAGATCGCAGCTTTTCCCTTCTCCTGCCAAGTTATCATTGAGAAAACAGACAGGCAGAGTGACGTCCTGGGTCAGACTGAGTGCGGCTCGACTCTACCAAGGAAACAGGGAGGCCCGTGTATTCCTCGGATGCCCACCGCCGCCTTTCTTCCCCTCCCCAGCCTCTCCGCCTGGTGCGGAGCAGCTGTTTCAATGGGTCCTGTCCTGCAGGCAAGCTTACCCATCCCCAGGCAGCTGCATGAGCAGGGGGGCTCGGGCTGCCTCGGACCAGCATCTCCCCCCTTCTCCGGCTGAGGTCGCGGAAGCCCAGTGAAAGGAGGCGTGTGTAAAGATTTTGCAATGTCCCTGCATGGGGTTGTAGACTTTCCTAGCAAAAAAAAAAACCCGGCTTCGGCTTCTTTTCAATCCCCGGCGACTCACCTGATTAACCCGCCTGCGGTTCTGCCCTGACCAGGTAAAGCGAGTCCAGACCTTATATCATCTTACAAATCTGGAAGCAAGCATCGCACTCGGAACATTTTTGTTTCCTCCCCCCCCCCCTTTATAAATTGGAGAAGCTGATAGCGCTGTTAACAGTCCTCTTCCTCTCCTCCGCTTCTACCCCCATACCCTCTTGCGTGGGACTTGCTTAGGAGTCAGTTCTTTTTCGGGGAAATCAAAGGGTCAAAGCTGTCAACCAGGCATTATTGATCTCTCTCTCTCTCTCTCTCTCTCTCTCTCTCTCTCTCTCTGACTGTTCGCCCTCGCTCTTTGCCATTTTAAGGGATAGCGCAGTTTTGTTTTGTTTTGTTGTTTATGTGTCTCCCTGACAGGTTCGGTTCTGGCTGGTTTCCCCCCCCGATTTTGCCCTTTGTGATAAAAGCATTGATTTATTAAACATACGGTGGGGGTGGACGGTGAGAGTGGGGGGGGGGGGTAAAGTGCGGGTGTGTGGGGTTAACAGGATGGGAGCGAAGGACGACTTTAAAGCTACTACCAGTTTGGTATGCTGGCAATCGTACCTGTGATTTTGTTTATTATTATGTGCTGCTGCCCGGAATGTACCCGTCCCACTTCTCCTTGAGCTCCTTTCAAAGATCTGAGAAGTTCCGTTCCCTCCAGTTTTGTCAATCGGTTGCAACCTTTACTGTCTCTCTTCCACTACTGCCAAGGGCAGCGCGGTCCGTCCGAGGACCTTGGTACGCGGAACAGTGCACGAATAACTACGAATGGGGCCAGTAATCCGGGAAGAGATAGTAACGTCTGTCTTCCCTCCCCTCCCTTCCTCTCCTTCTTTCTTAAAACACTTTGTAAGAGTGATTTATAAGAGCCAAAGAGGCCTGCCAGTTAATGCCAGGAAATTTATTATCATTTGTTATCTAACAGTCTGTCTATCTCCATATATCTTTCCATTCTTCTGCTTATTAATAAGATTTTGCTACATGACGCTGCTTGTCTGAGGCTGTTTAGGCTTCTGTGCTGTAAACTGAGGAATAAACACCATTCAGTGCAATGAGCTTTCAACTTAATATGAACTGAGCTGTACACTGGAGAATAAGCTTTTCTGAAGTGGGACTTGGTTGTGTGTGTGTGTGTGTGTGTATGGTTTGTGAGTGTATGTGTGTGTGAGAGGGAGGGAGGGAGGGAGGGAGGGAGGGAGACAATGATTGAGCGCTGACAATGGTGCAGAGCTGCTCACAAAATCAAGAGTTGGGTGGGATTCTAGCATGAAGTTCTTACACCCCCTTCTAAAGTAAAAGCTTATGGTATGACATGGACAAAAAAAATGGCCTTACCACGCATATTAATACAGTGGCAATATATCTTCATACTTCTCCGATGCACAGTATATCTTATTTGTACTAATTTGAAGAGCATTGCTGCTCTAAAAAGCAGAAAGAAAAGATGGACAAAGTACGTGTGCATGCACAGTGAACCCTTTTTTATGAGATGTGAGTTGGGGAGATAAGTACCTTCCTTCTGTGGAGTCTTTGGAGTCAGGGTGCTATATGATATGCAAGCATGCATTTTGATATGTATATAATTTACATACAGTGCAACATAGGCATGGAGTGTGCAAAAATGGGAGTTCAAAACATTTTTAACCTGTCGGTTTCACACTTTTCTAACACTGAAAGGAAATTATTTAAAATCTCAAACTTCAGATCACATCTGTGTGTACAGTAATTAATCAAAGAAATAAACAAGCGTGCAAAGGATAACACCCTTTGTTTATCTAGGGGAAACCCAATGTGGTCATTTGTCTCTACCTTCTGAGTAACTTGAAAGGAGGGTTTTTGGTTAATGGTTTTTAAATCTTCATATGAAATTGGACTTGGAAGTTACCCATGGACTGCTGTATTGGGCTCCAAAGGAAAAATGATGGTGATGGTTGAGGAGGTCAAGGGTGGTGATTACTCAGGTTTGTGTATTTTATAAGCCTTATGAAATGGGCTGCAGGGGAAAGCTCTGGCAAAGGGTTACAAGAACTGTTAGCAGAACCATTAGGAGGTAATAAGGATAAAGTAAAGACAACTTCATCCTAAGGAAGCAGGGAGTGTGAGAAAGAGACTCCAAATAACCCACCTTGGTTCTACAAGGTGTAAGGGAGGACTCTGACAGGCTTTCCAGACTCTGTTATTATAATCTACATCATGTTTCTCAACCTTGGCAACTTTAAGATGTATGGACTTCAGCCCCAGAATTCCCACAGCCAACAAGGAAATTCTGAGAGTAAGGCTGACTGAGGAATTCTGGGAGTTGAAGCCTATACATCTTAAAGTCTATGGAGATTCTCAGTCAGTCATCCAGGTCATAGTTGTCTGTCCCAAAGGTGCTTTTTTTTCAAGAGGAAACTGGACTTTCTGGTTTTTCTTTGAAGACATTTCACTTCTCATCCAAGAAGCTTCTTCAGCTTTGACTGAATGATCAATCCTTCCATTCCCCACCATCCAGTCAGAGCTTCTTGGATGAGAAGTGAAATGTCTTCAAAGAAAAACCAGAAAGTCCAGTTGCCTCTTGGAAAAAGCACCTTTGGGATATACATCTTAAAGTAACTAGTAAAGAGAAACACTGTCCTATAACAAGATTTTCAGTAAGTCCTTGAGATTTCTGTATCCTGACCTGACTTACCTTGAAGAGCTGACATTGGCTTTATTTCAACATAGATATAGCTTTACAGGTATATGAGAACAGTAAATAAAATATCAATGTTTTTCAAATAATAATATATGAGATATGTTAACTGAAGATGCTACATTAGAATAGTAATAATTAAGAGCCAAGATTCTAAAGAGCCAGTACAGATTTCATGTGAAAAGGTTTCAAGGAAACCTTTAAACTGCTTTCTCTAAAGCTATGTTAATTGATGTGGGTTTCATCATACCCTTCCTGCAAAATGCCAGAGGGCTATTGGGTGGCAGTGTTTTCCGTAGCCCTGTGATGTCTCTAGTAGTTCTCTGGAGTTTTACAGCCCACATTTGTAGGTCTAGATTGAGTTATGTATGTAGTTACAGGTAGTCCTTGACTTATGACCATAATTGAGCCCAAACTTTCTGTTGTTAAGTGAAACATTCATCAAGTGAGTTTTGCCCCATTGTACACCTTTTCTTGCCACAATTGTTAAGTGAAACACTGCAGTTGATAAGTTAGTATCCTGGTTGTTAAGAGAATCTGGCTTCCTCATTGACTTTGCTTGTCAGAGGGTTGCAAAAAATGATCACGTGACCCTGGGACACAGCAAAGGTCATAAATATGAACCAATTTTTGATCACATGATCATGGGGATGCTGCATAACCATCATAAGTCACATTTTTCAGTGCTCTTGTAACTTTGAATGGTCATAAACGAACTGTCATAAGTGGAGGACTACCGATATTAGTCCTCCCAGTAAACCAGGCAGGAACACACAATGAGATGAGCTAATGGTACTTTATTGAAAAGCCACATTAACAGAATCTTGCAAGTTTGAAGGTGCAGATCTCCCACTGCCACTTTTAATTGCTTGATCCATTAGGGCGGGTTTTCTTAAGTTTCTTTCTGTCTTCAGCAACCGTGGCCTTCCCCCTCTTGTCTCCTAGGCAGCTTTTCTTCTTATCCCCCACGATTATTCTCACATACCATTACAGTATGTGAGTTACAGTCTTCCCATTTAGAAGGCATCCAACTGGTGAAAGATGCCATTATGGACTGCTACTCTTCTGTAATAGATCCCACTTCAAGGCATGTAACAGTTGAGTTGAATAAAGATTGCAGTAAAATCTCCTGGAAGCAATCTCTGTTGAATCCAGTATATTATATCTCACAAAATTCTCTTTTCTCTCTCCAGAGTGTACATGAGAGGAAGATTGAAAGTTGTAGTACTGCCCAAATAAAAGTGTATTTGGGGTAGGAATTTCTGGCTAACTCCCAAATTGCACAATATAACAATCAAGCTGATAAACCTTGCTTTTAATGTCCTATTTAGGTGAGGACTCAAGAAGTTTTTGCTTTTTCCCTTGTGGGTCATGATTATGGGTGTATCATTAGTTCAATTGTTATATTAAAGGGAAAAAAACTCAGAAATTAAAATGATTTGCAGTCTCCATTCTTCATTTTTCTGCCTTTAGAGGCAGCTATTTGACACATAAAGCATGATGACTTTACTGAATATGTTCACCATGAACATGTATGGAACCCTCAAGTAGCATTTGATGACCATATGGGTGCTGAAGGTCATAGCAGATTGTGTGGCCTACCAAGTAGTAGCAGGGATACTGTGGTGAAAACAGGAGGCAAGAACATTATGTGCATCATTTTGAGATGTACAAAATAAAGTTGGACTATAAATGTAATAATAATAACCAATACAGTTTTGGTTGTTTTATCTTGTTTTGCTTTTAATTGTTACTCACCCAAAATCATATATATGAAACGAGTGGCTATATAATGTATTAAACGAATAACTAAAATAAGAACACCAATAATAATATCTAAGAGGAGGATTGTTTCAGTTGGTGAATATACTAATTCTATATGGAGTTATTTTAATAATGTAGAGGTTTGATACATTGTCTACATAACAGTATGTAAGTGGAGTAATGATAATCTGTAATTAAGTCCTCATATTCTTACCTATGAGAGTCAGTTTGGCATAGTTGTTAAGGCATCAGGCTAGAATTGGGAGACCATGATTTCTAGTCTTGGTTTAGGCACAAAGCCAGCAAGGAGACATTGGGCCAGTCACTCTCTCTCAGCTCTAAGAAGAAGGCAATGGCAAATCTGTAAAGAATCCTGCCAAGAAAACTTTAAGGACTAATTCAGGCAGTTCTCAAGAATCAATAGTAACATGCAAGCAAACAAGCACCAAGCAAATACTAAGCAAGAAAGATAGCCACTGATAAATCTTAGAATCCTTTTGAGGGAAAAAAAATAAACCTTGCAAGAAAACTGCAGGAATTTGTCCTGGCAGTTTCCAACAATTGGACGTGATTGAACCAAAGAAAAACAAATCTTATCTACAATCATATATGTCCAATGGTAATTTGCAACTGTACTTAATATATTAAATGTTAAGTAAGTAATATAACTCTATTAAGCATGGATACTATCATACTTTGTTTCCCAAGTGAAAAGTTTAGTTAAGTCTAAAATATTCTGTATCCATCATGTCCCTACTTCTCCTGATTATGGCATCATTATTTTGATATGAAGTGATCTTAAAGATATTCCAACTTTTATTTTGAATCCCAGAATTTGAATCAACACTGGAATCACAGCGCTTTAGATAAGAGATAGAAAAATAAGTTGGCACCTGAAAAGTTTCTGATGGAAGTGTCCAGGAGTGGGCGTCAAAAATATTAGCAAAGATTCTCTGCCCAGTTGCTGCGTGGACATGGCCATGGTGGGCGTGGCCTAGCCAGTCTCCTGCACCATGGCGGGGTGGGAGGGGTTGGCCTTCACGGGCTCTGGAGGCTTTCCTGGAAAGCCGGAAACAGGACCATTTCTGGCCTTCCTGAACTTTTGGAGGCCCATTTTTCACCCTCCCAAGCTTCTGTGCGTGCCCTGCACTTATCTGCATCCAAAAGACCGCGTGGGGACTCCTGGGGGGAACAGGGCAAGGTGGGCAGGTCCAGAAAGGAGTGGGATTTGGGGGTTCTCTGAACTGCACAGAATCTTGCAGTACTGCACCACCGAGGCTCTCCTGAACCCCTGCGAACCCCCAGAAGGCCACCCCAGGAAGCATCCCTGAAAATGATAGCTTGATCTCTTCTCTGTCATGTTGTTTACAGGGAAATTTTGTTGCAATTCAACAAGATTAATGTCTGAGTGTTTTTGTTGTTTTTCTTTGTGAATGTTATATGTGCCTTAACTGCTACACAAAACTGTTCCAAATGAGACGAGTGGCTATACAAATCTGATTAATAAAGGATATAAATTTAAAAAGGAAGATGCATATATATTCACATGAAATACTGTATATATGTGCAATATGATCTGGAGGAGATTTTCAATATGTTATCAAATGATTAACCATAACGTATATTAAAATGTGACATTAACTGGGACGCTTTAAAATATTCTTAGAAGTTTCAGAATTGTGTATACAGATGTGGTGTTATGTCATCTTCACCTTTACATGAATTACACACTCTTCTTGGAGATGGGGAATTTTTTTTCTATTTTTACACATATGTTTTAAAATATAGATAAAGTTAAAATGTACTTAATTTTTTTTAAGTAAAATAAAATAAAGTGAGGTGAGATAAGGTAAAGCAAAGTGAATAATTCAGTTACATGCCAGAGGATATATATTAAATATCTTTGAAATACTTTTGCAATTTTTTTAAAAAATGTATGTAAAATATTTTATGACTTTAGTCCATATAATTCAATTAACTTGCCAAAAAAATAATTTAAATTTAGTTTGCAGCTGTATTCACAAGGATGAGTATCGTCATGTCCACATCTCATGTCGCAAAAGCTTTATTATGGATTATGATGTAATTTTACGTTATTAGAAAAAATATTCACAGACAAAATAATGAGGAAAAAGCTACTGTGGCATAAAACAATAAAGGTTACAGCAATGAAACTTATCTGGTGCAATTTAAAATCCATTCACTAAGAAACCTTGACAGGATCTGCCTTCCAGATACTGCACATTTGGAAACAATATATCTCCATTTAAATGCAGATGTGCAGTTTTCTCCAGAGGGCAGTTGGTTGAATCTTTTGACTGAACTGCTGGTACTTGAAAAACTAACTGAAGATTTCCCCATGAACAAGGGACCGTTTCAAGTCAGCTATTTGAATAATGATTATAAATTTTCTCTAATATTGCAGGTTTCTATTGATTTTAATTGCCTTTGGAAAAATAACCCTTTTAAAAAAACCAACCATCTTTTTCTTCACTCTACCCATAGAGTGTCTATGGATATACTATAATTGAAAAACAAGTTCCTTTCTTTTTCCACTGCCATGATGGTTGCATGTGAAGAGGGCAGACTTCTTTTGATTTTGACCTAGATTTCTCCTGATTATTCCTATATAGGGAGCACCTGGTAATTTCCCGCAGGGAAAATAGGAGAACAACTGTTGACTAGCAGAGATGCATGGAGAAAAGGGGAATGGTGCACCATCAGTTTAACTCTATTGATCCTTGAAGATTTCATTAGGACAGAAGGATGAGAAGGGGTGCTTTGTTAATGTGTGTGTGTGTGTGTGTGTGTGTGTTTGGGGAAGGGGAAGCTCCAGTCTTACAAATATTTTATTTGCTTTTTGTGCAGGTAATTTTAAATTTCAAACGGCATGACAGTTTCACACAAAGAAATCAGGAGAAATATTTTTAGACAGAGGGCAAACATTGCACGTTTAAAGTTATGCTTATGTTTGTTTAAAATGGGATGCCTCCAGTGGATATCCCAAATTCCTAAGCACCATCCTCCAATTTATGGATGCCATTCCTACATGGCTGGAAAACTATATTGGATTCCTAGGCTAGGGAATAGCATTAAAATCCCAAGTGTTTAGGGCATCAGGAGTATAGGTTTTTTCTTGCTCATCCTCAATCATCATTCTTGGTTCAGATTCTACTGGATGCAATAATTTAAATATACAGATAATTATTATTACAAATAACTAAGAGCCGTGGTTGTAGGATGGCATTTACATTTTACAAATAAATGCAATACATAAATATCTGTATGTGAATATTCACATAGGCTCCAACTGCATCATAGTCATTATTATTATTAGGATGATTATTTTGTTTTATAACATATACTGCTAAGGATTCCAGACCTAAAAGCAACTTGTAATTATAAATTAAATATATGGGAATTTTACTTTTTTAAAAAATAAACACTACCACCACCACTTTTTATTATTTCATTGTACTTATTCATTACTTTAAAGTAAGAATTCAGTGGAAAAATTCTGTAGAATATACAGTACTTATTTGTTTTAAGGGTGGACATTATCACATATAGCATGGTGTGATCTCTTGATAAAAAAATGGAAACATATGGTACTTGTATGCAGAATTATGTACATCATTTACTCCATCTCCATCTAATATGCCACACAATACCAAAGACTCTAAGTCAGGGGTGTCAAACTCTCATCATCATGGTGGCATCACATGATGTACCGCAATGTTTTCCCCTTTGCTAAACCATGGCCATTGTGTGATGCATCTGGCCCGCGGGCAGCGAGTTTGACAGGCCTGCTCTAAGTGATGAACAATGTCATCACAAAATATATATCCATAAGAAAAAAAAGGAAAATAACCCACTCCCACTTTCAATCACAGCATTCCTTCTTTTGCTAGATAGAACAGATGATAGTGTTCCTAATGCCTGTTTCTGAGTCCTAGCAAACAGCAATTGCATAAAGAAGGAACCTAGAGGGAATTTGAATTGATCAGACAAGAAGATGAATATGGAAAAAGGTGGTCTTTCAGGTAACTAGACCTGGAACATAATTATGGATGCTTGACATAGGCCTTATAGGGGGCATCCTGAATTGCTCCCAGAAGCTAACTAGCAGCCAAAACAGCTCCCTAAGCAGTGGCAGATACCCATCATTGCTCTGGCTTCTATGTTTAGTCCCAGCTGTAACTTCCAAATGGCATATATATAGAAATGATTTGCCATCATCAGTAATTAAGTTTGACTATAGGCAGATTTTGTGTACTGTCATATGGCCTAAGACATGACAATTGACTTTCTTCAAATAGATATACTTGACTCTTCATATATTATTTCATATATGATTTCATGAACAATCAAGTGTAGAGAAGAATTGTGAAACCTAATCCAGCTGCTCTTTTTATTTCTTTCTAATGTTTTCCCACAAGTGTGTGTCATCTATCTATCTATCTATCTATCTATCTATCTATCTATCTATCTATCTATCTATCTATCTATCTATCTATCTATCTATCTATCTATCTATCTATCTATCTATCTATCTATCTATCTATCTATCTATCTATCTATCTATCTATCTATCTATCTATCTATCCATCCATCCATTCATCCATCCATCCATCCATCTATCTATCTATCTATCTATCTATCTATCTATCTATCTATCTATCTATCTATCATCTTTTATACTCCTGCATCAATAGCAAAGTAGCTGGGACTTCTCTTTCTTAAGCCATAACTTGATACCATCCCTATGGCACAATGACAGTATGATACTGTGGGAACCAAAGCAGTTATGCAATAAGAAACCATAATCCTAATTGTATCTGATGTGCCTTTCTGTTCAGAGAAAGCTCCCAAGATGATTTTCACGATAACCGAAGTTTAAAAACTTTAGAACACCAAACAATATAAAGCAGAAAACAATTTTAAAAATAGGTCAGATCACAATATGGCACTGTGAACAAGTTGTATAGCTTATATGAGCAGCGCAATATAAACAGTGTTACATCTTCATGTTACCAGTGTACCAACTACCATGCCAAAATTTCCCCTATCCAGGTAGCTTCTGTAGAAACTATTGCTGCTAATTGGCATATTTAGCTATGAAGATTGCTTGGCCACTGGTGACAAGGATTAATCTCCAGGCTCCAAGGTTACAAGAATCTAGCAAGAATGTAGGAGCTATTGAACTCAGTGAAGCTTTCTGGAGAGTAAGCAAACATAGGTTTATGCATTCTGAACCCACAAACACCTGTTGGGAATTTGGCAACAAAATTTCTTTCTTTCTCTATATAGCTATTTCCTGTTGCTTAATCTTTGTCATATTTTATCTTCAAATTTCTCTTTACTTTCCTTCCCATTTTAGTTATCTCCTTCCTCCCTTATCTCTTTCTGCTATTCTTCTTGGAAAGACAGAGTGGGGAATGTGTTGGGCTTCAGAGTTTAGTGACCATGGTCTAGAGAACAGATTTCCTGGTGTTTCATTGGCAACTCTAGCTGGCATCTTCAGAGGCAAAGTGATCGGTGCAATGCAGGGTCTGTCTGGGCTTTTATTTTTATAACCAGGTGTCATGACTTCTGTAAGTTCTGCCTTGGCTGTGAAGACAGGAGCCCAGTCAATCCTTGCTGAGTTAGCTTTCTCCCTGCAGATGCCAGCTGCAGTTGCTGGTGGAACATCAGGAAATCTGTTTTCTAGAGTTTGGTCACTAAACCCAATATTGCCCAAGAGATATGGGCTGTGAAAGCCTACACCAGTTTATAGAGGGGATGTGTGTGAGGACAGAATATTTTCTCTCTACAAATGTAGATATAGTGCAGATCAGTTTTAACAAAAGGGGTTCCTAATCCAATTAATCCATTTTTTTTGTCTTGTCTGTCATTTTTGGAACTTTTGGTCAGTGTGTGAATACACACCCACATGCAGTTGCAGTATATGCTCACATTTACTTTTCAGTTTTAGATATAGTCACTTTTAAATTGACTAAGAAGCTAGGAATTATACCAGATGCATCGTCTTTTTTTAAAATAGAGGGACAATCATTTTAAATTCAGGGTTGTTTTCTTTCAGATAAATATGGTTCTTTTCATAAATCAGAGATGGCTCACAAAAAGTGTGTATAGTCAAGGCTATGGTTTTCCCAGTTGCAATGTATAGCTGTGAAAGCTGGACCATAAGAAAGGCTGAGTGCCAAAGAATTGAGGCCTTTGAACTACAGTGCTGGAGAAGACTCCTTCGAGTCCCTTCGACTGCAAGGCGATCAAACTGGTCAGTCCTAGAAGAGATCAACCCTGACTGCTCTTTAGAAGGCCAGATCCTGAAGATGAAATTCAAATACTTTGGCCACCTAATGAGAAGGAAGGACTCACTGGAGGAGAGCCTAATGCTGGGCAAGATTGGACTCTGGGGGATGGTAGAGGACAGGAAGGCCTGGAGGAATATTGTGCACAAGTTGGTGCATTGGTCAGACATGACTTCGCAACTAACAACAACATTGCCCTTTGCTACTAAGTGCATAGGAGATGGTCATGATGCCTACTAATGTAAGAAGTCCTGTCTATCCATAGATCAAATTCTGGATCTACCATAGTGTTCTGGAGCCTGCCCATCTAGTCCCAGGGGTTGATGTTTACTGTTTAGTGGCACTGTTTTGTTTTGTTAATTTTCTTCATCTAACAGATTATTTTGCTGTCTATTAGATTATTTTAGTCTGGGCTATCTGATTTAATATTTTTAATATTTTTATGTTTGTTCTACTTTTGTATGGCACCCAAAGTCCACTGGAGTTTAATGGCCAATAAATTTAAATAATTAATAATAACAAAAATAATAGCAATCTTTCTAAGTCTGATACAGGAAAGAGATTTGTGAAAATAATGGAAGGTGGTTAAAGAAGAGTGTTTTTTTAAAAAAAAATTGATGTAGACGCTCTTTTCTTTCAGCGATACAAATGTTAGCTTCTTTTTAAATTACCATCAGAAAAGTGCTATAATCCCAGAAAAATATGCAACAATTTGCATGGTGTTTTGGAACCAAATCCAAAATATTGCATGACCTCAATAATACATATGGTTACCTACCTTCCAATAATCTATTTCAGAGTGTTCATCTTTTGTCACATTAACAACTATAATAGTTTATTGATAGCTTCATGCTGCCTTGGGGCTTCAGTCTCTGTATGACTGTTCCATACATATTTACCAGAGGATAAACCACAAAGACATGGTAGGGCTTATTTCTGGTTTTACAGAAATTGGTTCCATTGTTTTTATGAAACTTAGATTGCTTCTGGCCATGGCTTTTATTTTTCCCTTGCTCTTCTCATTCCTGGTGTTTTATGAGCTCCTAGGTATCACCATCTTTCTGTTATAATCTGTATGTTTTTTCCACCTTTTCTTAAGACAAAATGGGGACAAGTAGGTTGACTTTGTTGTAAACCTGCAATTCTTATAGAAAGAAGCTTTCTCTTAAGACCAAAAAAGCAAAATTACAGCATTGATGTAATCACTCTTCACACTGATTGAAGTAAGTGGGATATTCAATGAATGGATTTGGAATAGGAATATAAAACATTCCTAAGACTTTAAAGGTACAGCTTCAAAATTCTTTAAATTTAATTATCTTTGAATAAATTAAATTCCTATTTTTAAATTAGGACAGGAAATAAATTGAAGAATTTCCTGCACCTCTGGTCATTTTGAGCCATGTCACAGGATGGAAGCTAAGACATATCTTTTAAATATTGGATTTCTGCCTTTCCTCCGGAACTCAAGGTGGTACGCCTAATATACCCTTATCCAGTGTTTCTACATAACAACCCTATGAGGTAGGAACACAGAGAAAGACTGGACCATTTAGTGTCCATAGTTGAGTGAGAACTTGATTCTGGGTCCTCCAATATTTTAAACTTTCCACCTTTAGGATAGAGAAATTGCTCCTCCTGGAATTTCCTATCTGTTGTAACTTTTAAAGTACAGAATTCCTGATTCCTCTTTGTATCTGTAACTATCATACTTAAAAGCTTTTTCTTCAAGGGAGGCATAAGAACTGTGCAACTATCTATAAAAAGTACATATCTAAAAGTGTTTTCTATACATGCTGCTGTAAACTTAACTTACTTGAATTCTATGAAGTTTATAAAAAAGATGCTTTGCACTGTACAGCTCGGCATAAGCTTCACTGAAATGTGATGCCATTGGTTTTTCAGTAAAGGTTTCTTTCTGCAGGGCTGCAAGCAGGCATCAGCTGCTACAACTAGGGAGCAAATCAGCCATTGTACTTTAGGCAGCCTTTTTCTCAAGGTTTCTTTTCCACACAAGAAGCATCATCTTTTCTTTTCCTTTCCTTTTCTTTTTTTAAATAGTGTCAGACTTTGCATTTGGCTTATATAATCAGATCAGAGTCAAGATCATTGCTGCAGACTAGAAAAGGCATCCTTAAGACATTTGTCCTTGAAACTGCACCAAACTCTTGGAAGAACCCAGAACCTGTGAGTATGATTTAGGCAACAATAGCACGGTGCAAACCTGCAATCAACTATTGTACAGTATCCGATTAGCCCTCTGTTAGGGATTTTTATCTCCCTCTTCCCACATTATTTTACATTCATTCTCAATTCGTTCTGAGGAAACAAATCAATTCAGGCTTCTGATACAGTGACTTTGCAGTAGATGAGCTGGTAAAATGTTTGATTTAACTCTTCATTGCTTTCTAGAGGCTGATGAGATAGGCACGGTAGCCAATAAGCTCTAGGGAACTTTTCAGCTTCTTGTCTTTTAATGTTATTGTTTGGAATTTAAACAAATGCTTTTGTCTACCTAATAAACAAGAGACAATTTTCTCCATATGCCACTTCAGACAAACAGTAAATGAATGAGGCAAATGCATTCCATTAGCATCTACCTTAATTAGCACTGAAACTTGGGTGTTGGCAATCTTATTTTATTGGTAAATTATAACTATTGTTTTTAACGGAGCTCTACTCTTGTCTGTTTTGACTATCCTGGCTAAGTTTCTTTGCTTGGACTGCAGTCTTATTAAAACTGTACTGAAACACTCTGTGTCTGCATTTCAGGGACATTCTTTTTTTTTTCTTTCCAAAAAAAGAATTAATGTTTGGAAAAAGTAACTGTTGAAAAGAAAGGAATCTGCATGGATGAAGACAATCCACAAAACAGAATCCTCATTACACTTACTCTTTAAAAAGTGCACTTTCAGTTGGGGGGATAATTTTCCAATGAAATTGGTTTATGATCAGAATGCCATATTTTAGCACAGCCTGCTTGCAGCTCTAACTAATAAAAAACCTTCCTTTTTAAAATTAAAGTTTAATAGAAATCATTTTATATATAAAATGTATCCCAGGTTAGTCTGATTGATAGCTGAATTGTGATTTGTTAAGCATGTTCTCCATAAAATCCACAGAGGAATTTGCATTCCATTTAACTAAAAAGTAGCAACCATGGATTCATCGGCCACTTAACTACCGAATGCAATGTCTGGCTGTAAACAATACAAATGAGTCAGGGTGGCAGAGGCAACCAGACATGAAATGATTTTGGAAGAAATTATAGTAATGGTCAGATGATAAAGTAGTACTGGTTTCTATTTATTATTAAAAGAAAAGTATTTCAATTTTCCCATCACAAGGCTCAGTTTAAATAATGCTTATCTATAGGATTCATAGTGACATATGATCCATTGAAAAAGTGAGTTCTTCCAGGAATTTTGGGTTTGCTACCTTAGTAAGTACAAAATTAATATAAAAAATCCATTCTGGACCAATGCAGATTTATCATTTCTTACACTGACCAGTTTAAATTGCTTTGACAATTATCAAATCAATCTTTTTTTTTTTAAAAAAAATACAGAATTACTAGAACTAATTCTTAAAAGTGTATAGATAAATCTTAGTTACCACTCCAAAGGTTGGCTAAGAAGTGGAGTTGCAGGATCCAATTTTGGTCGATCACCGGAACCAGAGGTTTGATATTCTGAGCTTTACTGCTCTGTTTAACTCTCTTATTCTTTTCATAAAGAAAGGGAGTGTTGCAGAATAACTTACACAAAATAAGGCAACCTAACTTGACATTCTTAATTTATAGAATTCAAGCTGCAGTTTGATAAATGCTTAGTGTGGCCCTACTGATAATAGTGGAATTTACTCATGTGTAAACATGGCCAAGTACTTAAATTCAACTTTTGGTACAAAATGGTGAAATTCTGTATTCTTGAGTGCAAGGCCATATTATCAGAGAACACATTTCCAGATGGCATCTCTTTTAGAAACTATATTGTACTTGTCTAATACTTTTGAAGTTAAGTATATTATTATTTTATACTTCAGTTATCAAATATCTTTGGGGAGAAATATATCTTTCTTTGTGCAATATTGTAATGTGTATTTTGTAGCAAACAACATTTATTTGGAACATTTACTGGCTCTAAATTCTTTCTTTTTAGTCTGTATTTAAGCTTCTCATTACTTCCGGGACTCTTCGATGGATTTCAATTTTAGCTTTCTCTAAAATCTGGGGGCAGGAAAGATCAAACAGGTCACAGTAGCACATTTTACTGAGTTTTTTTATAGATTATTTAGATTTTTTATCCTATCTTAATCATTATTTATAAATAACTCAAGATGGTGAACGTACCTCTTTCCTTCCCCAATATTCTCCACAACAATCCTGTGAAGTGAAATGGGCTGAGAGAAAATGACTGGCTGAAAATCACCCAGTCAGTTTTCATGTTTAAGACAGAACTAGAACTCACAGTCCCCTAGTTTCTGACCTATTGCCTTAACTATTAGACCAAACTTTGCACCTTGATGAAAAACCACCAAGAAGAACTAATTGGGCCGATGAGCTTTTGGAAAACAGGAGTTCAAGCCAATAATTACAGTCAATAAATGTACATTCTTGCCCCCAGTGGAATCATATCAGATTCTATGTATCTGAAACACTTTCATATTAAAACTGGTTTCAGAATTTGCATGCTAATAAATAGATGGATTGCAATCTTGCCAACCTGCCTATTTGAGCCTTTAATACAGTATGGATGTTCACATACACTTATTTTTAGTAGGTATAGAAATTAGGGTGATGTATTGGCCTTATTCAATTGATGAACCATATTTGATATGGATGTGTGCGTGGCATGCAGAACCAAAATGGATAAAAGATCAGTTGTTAAGGATTCTACAGTTGTAAGTTTTTAAAGGAAGCTTTGTAATGATCAAGGGTAATCTTTCAGAAAATTAAATCTTACTTTTGCATGTGTGAAGAAGTTGGGCTACTTAAACTCACTGTAGATTTGTGGAGGTGAGAACAGCTTTTGATTCAGTTGGTACCTTAGTTTACTTATCAGACTTGTTTTATTATGTTTCACTGCTCTGCAATGTATAGAAAGTTGATAGAACAATTCCTTAAAAAAAATACAAGAATCAAACATCTTAAACTCTTCTCAGCAGAGGGTCTGCCAGCGGACCTGGGGAATCCAGAGTGGGATGGAGCCCATTAAATGGTTCGTGTGATCTGCTGTCACCGGGGCAGGGGGGTGGGAGGTGAGGGACAATTGCCATGGGCAATCAGTTGCCATGGGCGAATAGGTAGCAATATAAATTCAACAAATAAATAAATAAATTTAAATCAGGAAATTTGTTGTTAAGTGATGTTAAGTAAGATGCAATGTCATGTGACCATGCTGACTTAGGACAGCAGGTCTGGCAGTCTCAGTGGCTGTAGTTAGATGAACCTTATGTGTTCCTTGAGTGCAATTTGTGACCTCCTGCTGGCTTTCTCATTGACTTTGCTTTTCAGGAACCAGCAGTGAAGGTTGCAAATGGCAGTCATGAGATTGCAAGATGCTGCAACCCTCATAATTGTGAGTTGAGTGTTGAGTGTCTGAATTGTGATCCCATGACAAGTGAGGCTGCTGCAACAGCCACAAGTTTGAGAACCCATCATAAGTGTCCCTCGTTCAGTACCAATGTAATTTCAAAATTTGCTGAATGAGGGACATTAAACAAGGACTACCTGTATTATCACGAAACTGGAAAAGACAGGAGGAAGAGAATTCTAAATATCATGCTGAATTCTTAGCTAAAGAGAAGAATGTACAAATTATTTTAACTACAATTTATTTTTTAAAAAGCTCAAAATTTTCTCTTCTATTCTGCTATTCAATCCCCTAATGAAATTTTATTAGCAATTTGTAGTATATATCTAAGAATATCCCCTTCCTCATAATTTTGGAAGACAATGGAGCTCATTTTTCAGCAAACCTGTTTAGAAATATAGTCAAGCAATGCAACTCTCTGCACCTTTACTGTACTTCTGTTGATGCAGCTTAAAATTGTTTCCTTTGCCACCTGAGTACCCTGCTGATTCATATTCAGTTTGTAATCAGCTACCATTCCAGGTTCTTAGTTATAAGTCAGGTATAATTACCAAGCCAGATAGAGCCCATTCTATATCTGTTCACTTAATTTCTGTTTCCTAACTGAAGAACATTGGATTTCTGTTAAATTTCATTATATTATTTTCAACTCATTTCTCCAACCTATTAAAATTTTTTATTTCTGACTTCTATGGTATTAGCTATCTCAACAACTTTTGTATGCTCTGCAGATTTAATAAGTATTCTGTTCACACCTCATTGGAACTGTTAATCAAAACATTGAAAAGTACAGGATTGTTAGGCCTGTGTTACCTCAATTGATATCTCACTCTAGGCTGATCAGGAGCCATTGACAAGCAATCTTTGGGCATGACCTTAAAATATTAAATTTCATTTTAATATTCATGCCATCCTGTCCATAATTTCTGAGTAAAGCCTTGAGGGTATTTTGTCATATGCTCTGCTGAAATCAAAACTAATTCTATCTATAGCATTCTCAGAATTTACCAAGGAGATTGCTGGATGTTCTTTTCTCCCACTCCAAGCCTTGTATGGATTACATATTGAGATCATGATGTATATGTAAGTATTATTATTTTTGCAGTAAACAATATAGGTAGTCCTCAGTTAAGAGCTGTGGTAGTGCAGTGATTCAAAGGCAGTATTGCAGATGAATTCTACCCACTGCCAGCGGTTCGGTTTTGACCGGCTCAAAGTTGACTTCACCTTCTATTTTTCCAAGGTCAGTAAAATGAGGACCCATATTGTTGGGGACAATATGCTGACTCTGTAAATCACTTAGACAGGGATGTAAAGCACTGTGAAGCAATATGTAAGTCTTAAGTGCTATGCTATTGCTATTAACAATGAGTGACCAAAGTTATGACAGACCTCCCCAAAGCTACTTAAGACCCAGTTCTGGAATTCCAATGTTAGTACTCCTCCCTTGATCACATGACTGCATTTTCAGTATTTGACAACCGGATTGGATTTATGTCCAGTCACAAGATTGCAATTCTTGGTATTTTTTTGCCAGTTTCTGGCAAAAATAAAATACTCATTGAAGAAAACAGCTTCATTTAAGGACAATTGAAGAAAACAGGTTCATATAAGGATATTTGCTTCATGATTTGGTATTTGCTTAACCACTGCAAAAAGGTTTGTAAAATCAGGCATGGTCATGTGGTGGCCCACTTAATGACTGCCATGACTTACAACCATAATTCTGGGCTCAATTACGGTTGTAAATTGAGAATTACCTGTAAACACTTAACTCTCTAGGGAGCAAAGTGGCTCTGGGCAGTATATATCATTTTTCTTAATATATTTTTTTAGTTATTTTAGCCTTATAAGCTAAATTCCTCATTCCTCTAAATTCTTCATCTAATTCCTCTTCCCTGGAGGCATAAATTACATTCTGATGTAATTAGTTTTTATTTTGAGTAAAAAATGCATGATTTATATTTTGTTATCAATGAACATCACTCAAATTTAGGCTTAGAGGAAGCTTATTTCTCTGTGTATTTCTTAAAAATGAAATACATCATTTAACTTGTAGCGCATATTCTACCAAATTCAGTAGGTGTCCAGAGTTTCTCTTTACTGTTTCTCTTTATTCCTTTCAACCTCCCAAGGTCAGTAAAATGAGGACCCAGATTGTTGGGGACAATATGCTGATATTATAAATAGCTCAGAGAGTACTGTAAAAGCACTGTGGAATGGTATATAAATCTCAGAGCTATTGCTACTGTAGTTTGCCTTATTAGCTAGACAGTTATCAATCAATCAATCAGAATAGAGCTGGAAGGGACCATGGAGAGTCCAACTTCCTACTCAAGCAGGAGACGCTATACCATTTCAGACAAGTGACTGTCCAGTCTCTTCTTAAAAACTTCCAGTGATGAAGCACCTACAACTTCTGATAGGAAGCTGTTTCACTGGTTAATTGTCCTCACTGTTAGAAAGTTTCCCCTTAGTTCCAGGTTGCTTCTCTCCTTAATTAGTTTCTATCCTTTGTTTCTTGTTCTGTCTACAGGTGCTTTGGTAAATAAGTTGACCACCACCTCTTTGTGGCAACCACTTAAATACTGGAATACTGCTATCATGTCACCTCTAGTCCCTCCTTTCTGTAGTCTAACCAAACCCAAATCCTGCAACTGTTCTTCATGTTTTACTTTTCAGGCCTTTAATTATCTTAGTTCCTCTTCTTTGCACTTTTCCAGAGTCTCAACAACTTTCTTGTAATGTGGTAACCAAAACTGGATGCATTATTCCAGGTGTGGCCTTACTAAGGCTTTATAAAACTGAATTAATACTTCACATGATTTTAATTCTATGCCTTTGTTTATACAACCAAGGATTGTATTGGCTTTTTTGGCTGCTATCCCACACTGATGATTCATATTTGTGTGATCATCCACTAGGATAAACCAGCTCTTCCAGACCTGACATCCCGCAAGATGGTAGCAGGAGTAATAGAAAAGAACAGATCCAGAACAGACATTGACTTAGTGGCATGTCACACCCCAGTCCTTTGGCTACGGTGCTTGTCCCCAAATCATGCATAAGACAAATGTAGTTACCAGTGGAAATCCCAGCAGTTACAGATGCATGAGAGCAAATCTGTATTTTGGCCTATAAGGTGTTTTATGACTCTTCCTTCAGCATGATGGCTGAATTGCTTGAGATATAATCCATACAACAAATGGCTTTTGAAAATTAATAAGTGTATGTGAATATTTGATTCAAAGGTTTGATTAGAAGACAAATTTGGTTAACTCTCCAAACAGAATTGAGTTTCTGAATGAAACTGTCAAATTAATTCCAGATTGATTTAATAGCTTGATCAGATTTTGTGTGTATACTAACCCTCTCTTCTTTATGAATTACATCAATATTCTAAATTAAATCAATTTTCCGAATCAAATTCATCTCTCTTTCCAAGAGCTATTTTAATACTTAACACAAATACTTTCTGCTTTGTGCTAGAAGAGGAACATTTGTTGGTTTCAAGCAACATTGCTCTCAGTGCAGATGGAACCTATGAAAGGTATGATCTTGATTAGGACTTTTAAGGAAAGTTAACATTTCCCAGATTCTGCATAGGGTCAAATTATGATTACATGCACCAAGGCATTTTTAATGTAGTTTCCTAAGCTTATGAAGAAATTTTCATTTACTTTTCCAACCTCTATAGCTGCGAGGAAATTATTTTATGAGCTCTAATACAGGATAAAAAATCAATTAGACAGCTAGGTGGATTTTCCTGGTTTGTCTAGAGATATCTACGTTTTTCTCTATCATGTTGGATCAATTTCCATTCTTTGATTCTAGTGGCAGCTTGAGGAAGAAATCATTTTCATTTCCTTTTTCTTGTGTAGGAGAAAGGAATTAAATATCCCTCTTTGGTCTTCTCCTAGATTTGATTGCAATGATAGTAAAAAAATGTTAGAATCTAAGAAAGCTGTTCCTCTTTTCTCCATTACAGTTGATGTCCTCAACATTCCATGGCTCGGTTAATTTCCCTTTATATTCTTAACCCCAGTGTTTAATTTACCAACTGTTATGCTATCTATATTTTTTCTTAGATATGCAAAAATCATTTTGGCCCTATTTTACTCCATGATCTATAGGCAAAAGATCACCAGAGCTTTGTATTATACAGTAGTGGTGATGGCATAATTTTTCAGATCTAAACTTTGCCTTAGAGTTAGCCTTGAACAGTTTATTACCAACATATATCATAGGTACCTAGACTGCAATATTGAATTGAGATGGAAAATGATAATGAATTTAAGAACTGTGTTAGAAATTAGTATTCTGAACAGCTTGAAACAATATGTATAACAATGATTTTATAAGTTTGTTACCGTAGCCTTTTCAGATCTTGAGAGAGACTTGACAAGCTATTTTTTTTTCACCACAGGGGAAAAAAAAAACCACCCTCAATTTCAGACATCTGAAAACAGAATTAATTTTCAAAGAGCTCCTTGGTGCCAAGATGACTCATATGCCTTATGAATGTTCTAGATGCAAGAAGGAGGTGGGCTGCCATACCCTTCTATTTTGTAATCTTGCCGCATTATCTGCTTGATAGCTGCTTGGGCAGCTGTAGAGATTCTTCCAGCTTGCAGTGGTCCAATGTCGCAGAGGCACATGATCTGAGAATGCCATGACAGCATCCTCTGCAACATTGCAAAGGATTCTGGGGGAGAATCTCTGCATTACATATTACTTAATTCACATGCTTAAAATATATCTACTGGTTTTGTTTAAAGCCAGTGCTTCTCTTCTTGTATTTTTGCAGCTATGGATGGATCATGGATTTCTAAGAGCATTTAAAGCAGTTTGAGAGAAGAACTGTCACATATCTATTGTTTCCCTTTGAGGAGGCTTTTATAAAAACAAATCAAAAGGGAAAAAAAGCAGAAGCAGAAGTGGGATGAATGCCGTAACATGGCATATGTCAGCTATCTAGAAAAAACTAAAATGTTGTCTGTTTCTAACTTAATAAACCTATTTATTTCCATCGAAGCATATACAAATATTTCTCAATGTATTTCTGGATCAAACCTATTATCATATGAGCAGCTGTTTATTTCATATTCAGGGATCCGTGCATGCTCTTGTTTTATGTTGGAGTGGAAAAGAGAAGAGAGCACAGATGTACATCGCTGTGTTCTTCCCATTTCAGTATCTGTTGTATGCATTAAAAAAACCCTGCTGTATGGGTAGAAAACCAGATGCACTGTGCCAGTACTATATACACAAAGGGATTTGCAAGTGAGGAGAGGCACAAGGAAATGTCTTCCTTCTGAAGTTGGCAACATATGATTATTTATTCCTAAACGCAGGGCAAATAGTTATGATCCTGCTTCTTCATAAGAATAAACTAGAATAACTAGACTAGAATAAAATTTTTATTGTCACTTTAAATGTACACTAATTAGCATACATTAAAAATGAAATTTTGTTATATTCAGCTTTCAAAAGATAACCATTATGCATAAAATCAATGCACACACCTATATGACACAGAAACATCACAGTCTAGTTAGAATGCATACGTATACATGGCAAAGAAAAGAATCCTGCAAGTTTACAATTGGATAGCATAAGGAACAAAGTGTTACAGAATCTAGTAGTCCTCTATAGATACTTCGAAACCTCCTCCAAGAGGGAAGCAACAGAAACAGACCATGAAGTGGGTGTGTGGAGTCTCTAACAATGCTTTGAGTGCTAAGCACATAGCGTTTATAAGCAGTATCCTGAATAATGGGAAGCGAGCTTCCTATAATCTTCTCAGCTGTCCTTACCACTCTTTGTATGGACCTTCTGTCTGAGACACTGTTACCACCAAACCGAACAGTGATGCAGTTTGTTAAAACACTGTAAATTGTGAAATATTTTATTTTAGCATATGAGAAACTTGTATACAAGCCTCTAACAGCCATTCCAATATGACTGCCTGATGTATTAATGAGGGTGGAGGTCATGAGCCTACAAATATGTTCAAAGTTATGGTGAAATTTCAGCTATCGTGGAAAATAAAAAGATTTGTGTGCCAACTGCATGCTCACTTCAAAGCACATGGCATTTTAGTGCTTCAATCTAATTATCTGTGCTACAGATATACTTGAGTAATGTATCTATAGCCCAGATAATATTACTTCACAGTGGAAGATATTTAGCCCTTGTGGGACTATTTACCAGTTTCTTGAATCCGTCTTTTGATTTTTTCTCTAAAGCTTTCATTTAGTTTTGTGCTACTCATGAACAACTAAACACTTTTAATGGGGACTTTTTTCCTTTTAAAATAAGTCTTTCTTTTAAAAAAGGGAGAAAAAATAATTTTAAATAAAACAAATTCTAATAATACTCCATTTTCCATCGCATTTAATATGATGTTTATATATCTTAAGGCAATGTATGACTTTATCAAAGATAGAATATTGAAAAATGAGTATAAACTTTTAAAGACCATCCTGACACACAAAATGTAATCTATTCTGTTAAATTTTGGAGATGTACAGATAGTCCTTGACTTATGATCACAATTGAACCCCAAATTTCTGTTGTTAAGTGAGACATTTATTAAGTGAGTTTTGCTCTGCTTTGCGACCTTTTTGCCATAGTTGTTAAGTGAATCACTGCAGTTGTTTGTTGTTAAGTGAATCTGTCTTCCTCATTGACCTTGTTTGTCAGAGATCGCAAAAGGTGATCACATGGCCCTGGGACATGGTAACCATCATCAATATGAACCAGTTGCCAAGCATCCAAATTTTAATCACGTGTCCATAGGGTTGCTGCAATGGTCATAAGTATGAAAAATAGTCATAAGTTGTAACAGCATTTTTTCAATGCTATTGTAACTTCAAACAGTCATTAAACTAATGGTTATAAGTTGAGGACCCTGGTGATGGATAAACAGTCCAAAGGGGATACAGAGTTTGGACTACCTTTGTATAATTTCTCTACAGCATTTCATTGATTTAGGAAGGAAAAAAAATCTTGAGTAAAAAGGTTAGTTTTAGGTCCCAGTGTAATAAGGACCAACAATTTATATCATTGAAGTAGGGATGAAGTCTGAAAATAGTGACTTACTAAAGACCAACTATCATATGTAATTTAAATCATACTAATGTAAAACATTGCTATGGTTGTGTATTACTGCAGATTAATTTTAATCTCATTAGGTTCAGTAATTTTGGTACTGCTACGCCGTCATTGAAGACTGTTGATTTTAAGTGTTTGATAGATACCCTAGTTTTCCATTTTTTTCCTCCTGCATTTGAAAAATATTTCAAGAAGCCTGAAGATAGAAAAAAATTCTCCCCTCTTCCATTGCTTTCTTTTTTACACTGAATTCAATAAGGAAAGGCTGTGGTTTAATAATTTCTACAAGCATTCACAGTACCTTTTGGGGAAAGAATACTGACCTTTCCCTATTTTTAATAAAAACCTTCAGTCTTTGCTTTCTCTGCAATACTAGTTCTACTGTATTCGCCCCAACCCTACCTCCAGATACACAGAAAGAATGAAGAATGGAATGAACTTCCTCCAGAGTTCCCAGGTTAGAAAAATACTGGCAAAACCCAAACAAGTAGAACTCTGGGCTTGTTTATTTCCTATCTATGAGGGTGGACCTCCATGAATAAAGGTACCCTATATCAATTTGTATAGATAATGCTAATTAGATGAAGAAATAAAAATAATCTGTGACTGATTACTGTCACCATAAGATGTACAGGAGAGGTTAATAACACCACTAATTGTGTGGGGAAAAAGAACTGAAGGGCATTTGCACACATTGTCTTTTAACTTAAGGTTAATGAGTGTCACATACATGTCTCTCTGGGAAGCAGTTGTTGGATCAGAACCTTTGCAGTCAGGAGGTTTTGCCTCCAATTCTGCTACTGTCTATGATATTGAGCAATACCCAAATTCACCCCATGCAAAGACAGAAAAATAGGGGTATTCATTAGACATTACTTACCTTACTTTGGATAGATTATGTGAACATCTAGTTCTCCCAAGAAAGCTTTAATGCTGGGAAAGGTAACAGGAAAAAGAAGGCTACCACCAGCAGTAAGGTGGATAGATTCAATTACAGGAATGATTGGAAGAGCTGAAGGAACAGATCATCATGGAGAAAATCTATGTGAGTGCTAAGAATCAACACATTCATGGCATGTAATCATCTTTATCGCAAGAAGGGCACTTATATATTATATATATTTCAAATTGAATTTATTAACAACAAACAATATGGTCTGGATATCTGGAACAGCAACAACAACAAGAAGAAACAACCCCTTTTTTCTCTAAACAAATTCCAATACCAAGATATAAAGAACTCTCCCAAATTCTGTACACTAAAGAATGTTCCCTTTTATTGATGCTGCCCATGTGTCAGGTTGTAACTGTTCTGATAACAGAATTGTCAGCTGACAAGCTGAACTGTATAAAACAAGGCAGATAAAAAGGCTACTGCTATTACAGAGTTTTGGAAAGAGGAAATCCTGTACCAGGTTGGAAACAAAATGGTTCCCGGGCAGCAGTTGTTTTATTGATTCCAAAGTAATGCCACTGCCAGGAAGGCCCTTGCCAGGGCTATGTCCATTCATGTCCCATGTTGGCTAACCATGTGTAATGAGGTTAGGAATGCATTTTACTGTAGTCATATTAAACATCTGCTACTAAACTAGACTGGCTGCTTAGGATGCTTCTTCCCGATGAAGACTACCTTTTCTCATTCTCCCTTTCCCTCTGACACTCATACAGTTAATGCTATAATTTTTAAAACAAAGATTGCTTCATTTCCTTTCAATCCTAGCTCCTCTTTGAAGGACTGTTACAAAATACTCTTCATGTCTGTCACAGACAATTCAGGTACAATACTAAATTCCTATCGAACATGCATTCAACAATATCATATTATGATGCTGCTCTCACCATTTGACCTCCAAAAACTTAAAATCATATAACTTTCAAGGAAATCTTTGTTCATGTTGTGAGGAAAAATGCTGTCTTATGTATTCTAAAAGCAATCATTTTCTACTGAAACTTATAACAAACTTATACGGCTATCCTGCTTTTCGTTTTTTGAATGCTCAACATCCATATTGCACAAACTATGAACATCTTATTTCTATTGAAACAATATAATTTGTGACTCATGAAGCGAAAGGCATTCCACAACCAAAAGAAGATTTTTCAAATACTAGATAAGTTTGTTTTGCTACCTGTCTTGCATGAAAAACAGATGTATTATTATCGGGATGTGTGTGTGTTGGGGTATGCAAAGATTCTCACATGTACTTATTTACTTTATGCTGGTTAATATTATTTTAACAGATTGCAATGGCTGATTCACAAATCATGGAACTTAATGGAGTATTACAAAATTAGACCATTTTGGTCTTGGTTCAAGATACTAACATTAAAAGTAGGAGACTGTGTGTTACAGACTGCCTTAGCCATGGGAATCAGTTGGCTGACTTTGGGTCAGGCACTCTCTCTCAATCCAACCCACTTCACAGAGCTGTTGTTGTGGGGAAAATAGAATGAGAAAGGAGTATTAGATATGTTCACCATCTTGATTATTTATAATAAATAAGTATAAGTACAATGTAAAATGCCATTTTAGCAAAAGCAGATTAAAATACAGGTGTTATATACTGAAACAGTGATTTATAAGGACTATATGAATAAAATATTTGATATTAAATGAACTATTGACTAGAAAGATAGCACCAGTCAAACCTCTCCTGGTTGCTTATTTCAGTTAGGGACTGAAACCAAAAAGTACCTCATGTTTACCTATTTTGGTTTATTAGATAGGGATTCTAGGAGCAGAACCTCTGCTTAAGACATTTATGGATGCATTTAATTTTTATCTTGCCTACATTTTTTGTTAACTCAAGGCAATTTAAGTAATTAATGTTCCTACCTTTTGCCACAATATACCTGTGAAATGAGGTGGACTGACAAATAGAGAATGGCCTAAAGTCATCCAGCTGGCTTTTACTGTTAAATGAAAACTAGAACTCCCAATCTTCTGGTTTCAGACCCAGAACCTTAACTATTGCACCAGACTGGACAGATGGATGGATGGACAGATGATAGATGATAGGTAGGTAGGTATAGATAGAGAAGAGTGAAAGAAGGAGAAAGTGGTGATCGGCAATTGGTGGCAACAAATGGTGGCGATGGGCAGCAGCGGTCCCCTCAGCCTGGAAAAGCTGATTGGCGGTATTCCGGGAAACCGATTCAACCGCCAATCAGCTGCTCATGCTAAATCAGGCTGTGCTGAAGCTGTCCAGGCTGTTTGCTGTTTGCTGCAAGGAGGCAAATTGCTGGGAGGCAGAGGCCGGTGGGTGGGGGCTGGTGGGTGGGCAGGGCTTTGGCAACATTCGCTCTGTAAGATGCACAGATATTTCCACCCACTTTTTTGGGGGGGAGGGAAAGTGCATCTTCTAGTGAGAAAAATATGGTAAATGTTACGGTTCTAGTTGTTAATCTCAGGGGCCTATTCTGGGCAATTTGCAGTTTCTAAATAATTTTTAACAGTACCATCATATCTACTGCATTGTAATAGTCAAAATGAGAAGATTCTGCAAAATGTTTAATTGTGAAGTAAGCTGCTACAATGTGCTTAAACGTCCATGGTAACACTTGATCATAAGGCATACGCAGACTGCAACCAGATCATTTAGTAGAATTCAGTGTCACATATAAAACATGCTGAATACTATTTATTTGGTTGGATGAACTGACAATCAACAGTGCCTCTACCTAGCTTAGAATCTCAAGTCATTAGTACACTACTTCTCCAGTCCATTGTGATATGCAGCTGCTTCTTCATAGCTATTACTGCTCATGTTTAACCAATGTTACAGACATGGGTGTCATTCAGATCCTGCTGACACTTCAGACTAAATCTCTGAATTGTATGTCTTCTAGCAATTGTACATAAATTAGAGATGAGGAAATCAGTGTCTCACTAGAAGTTGTTCAAATATAATTTCAGTAATTCCATTGGATATGTTGAGCCATGAGAAGAGAAAACTAAGAGGAAGGAGACTATCTCTTCAAATACCTGAAGGGATATAAGCTATAAAAAGAAATGGACTCTTCTATCCCAGAGCACAGCCTTCAAAATAATAGCCTTAAATTATGGGAAAGCAGATACTAATTGAGTGATGGGCAAATCTATGTAACTAGGAACAGTTCAACAGTGAATTTCTTTTTTGCTGGAAGCATCTAAGCAGACATGGAACATAATCTGTCAGGGATGCTTTAATTCAGATTTCTGCACTAAGCAGAAAGTTGGAGTTGATAGCTTACACGACTCCTTCTAAAGTTGGAGTTTTTTGATAGCTTTCAGAGGTTCAAAATATCAACTGAATTGCAATACATTTGTCTTTTTCTCAATGTAGTTCTCAGCATAATTTTAACTTGAAATGAATTTAGATATCCAAGACTGTCCGGGGTTGCTAAGCTACCATACTCTCTATTACTTTGCCCACAAAAAGAATATTAGTCACTGGTCTGTAATTAATAATCTCATCTAGGACAAGCTTATTTTCTTTAGGAAAGTCAAAATATGCCTTCTTTTGGAAAAACGGGAACATTTGCTTTTTCAATAAAGCACTTGTAATTGCTACTGAGCATGCCCTCCCTTCTGCCATAAGGAACACATATATTTGAGCAAACTCAGCCAACCATCTTGTTCACATTATTGAACTCTATTAACTCAAAGTTATTCATAAAAACCAGACTAGATAATACTTGAGATATCCTTGAATTTTGCTACAACATCTATGGAAGTCTCTATATGGGCAAGCTTATTTTCAAACTGTCTTCTAAAGTTTTGCAGCATGCTAGCAAGGACTCTACTGTATCTTTCTATGGTTTAAATTTCAAAAACATTGTGGCTCACAGGAAAGCTCCATTGAATAATACTGTAAGGGTACATGGATGGTGATGGAGAACAAATCCTTCATTTCCATTACTACCTGAGAGTAAGGCAATTCAGGATGTTTTTCTCTCCTTTACCTGCATTTCAGCCATTTTCTTGCTTGTCTCATTATCCCTGTTTTCTTAGTTCAGTTCAGGAGAAAACATTAGAGAAAAGCACAGAAAAAGAAGACATAACAGACACAAACAGCAAGCACTGAAATAGAAGAATTAAAATCCATGAGTGATGACTGTAGTGAAGTTAAATTTAAGCCTATATGCTTGCTTGCTTGCCTGCCTGCCTGCCTGTCTTTATAGCACCTTTGATGCCATTTCTCCCCTAAGAGTTATAGTCAAATAACCAGGGGTGGGATTCAAATATTTTAACAACTGGTTCTGTGGGCATGGCTTAGTTGGTGGGCATGGCTTGGTGGTCATGTTATTGTCTGGGTGTGGCCAACTCAATGTCACTCACATCGAGGCACACATCTCCTCGCCTGGCATTTTCATGACTGTGGGGATGCTGCAACAGTCGTAAGTGTGAAAAAGGGTCATGTCACTTTTTTCAGTGCCATTGTAAAGTACCAGCAAAGGGGGGGGGGGGAACTCCAGAGAAGTACCTGAGACAGGAAGTCTAGTCCTGCCAAGAATGTAATAAGGGTTAATGGAGAGGCAGTTTCTGTAAGCAACACCAGAATGTTTCCTTCCGGCCTTCCTTACAGGATTAGGCCAGTAATTTCTTCTAACAACCGGTTCTCCGAACTGCTTAGAATGTTAACAATCGGTTCTAGCGAATAGGTGCAAACTGGTAGAATCCCACTCCTGCAAATAACTCTTATAAACAAATGCCATTATTTCATAGGTAGTGCCTGGGTTTATATCTATTAAAAGAAGTTGAAAGATACTTGAGTGTATTTGATCTACCTGGGTGTTTGCTTAGAAAAGGTTGAGAATCCTTGTTGAAAGAACAGTAGAATGTGACATGTGTAATTCACTTAGCAAACCCAGAGGCATGGATTTTAAGTCCTGAATTCCTAGTCAGCATGGCTTCACTGGCCAAAAATGTGAAATATTGTTTTGGGTTTCTATGCACCTGGAGTATTAGGTTTAAATACAAGATGAATGGAAAAGGGGCTAGTGTACAACCCAGTTGCACTCTTCACTTAAGGGATGCTTTATCCTTGGGCATTGTAAATTGTCCTTAAGAACATTATTTTCATGAAGTTTGGTTTATAGTTCAGCAGATTGTTTTGATAGTTTACTTTGTCCTGAATATATTATACAACTATTAACATCGAGACATATTTCTTTGTTTCTTCTGTTTTTTAAGTTAATATTAAGCTGCTATGAGCAATTATAGCATATGTTTCAGTGATGTACTGTAGTATACATACATTTGTTTGTTTTGTGCATTTCACTGACTGTTTTGAAGTGCTAACTATCTTGGGTGCTCAAATTGGCATATTAAAAATGTCACATTAAGTTCTCTTGCATTTCCCCTCTTTAGTTTAATACTGCAAAAATCCTTCAAATGAGTATTTATTTTTATATTGTCTGTTGGGATGGGGGCAGGGAAATATTTATGACTTGACCTTGTTCTAACATTATCTTGTTTGTGGTCCAAGAAAAGAGGAAAACCATCAGAATGCCACCTGTTTATTTTTGCCTATAAATCTCTTTTGGCAATGCCAACTGTTCTCTTGTGGGACTTGCTGCACAGACCAATGTGTTCCAAAATCTGTTGTAGGGGAGCACAAATAAAACAAATGACTGCTTTGTTAATTTCCTTTAAAGTAATTGAGTGTTATTTTGGTGACTTCTAGAGTATTATCATTTTAATCGACCATTAGAATATTTGGCAATATTTATTGAGGCTTAATACATTTCTTAATTGGAATACTAAATAATTAATTAATATCATCTGGAGTTCCACAACGTTGTTTAATACTCAGTATGATAGAAGGCTACAATCCTGTCTTACAGAATAAAGAAATATGAACTCAACAGTACGTACTTCTGAGAAATTCTTCCTTCAAGAAATTCAGATTACGTTACACTTGCATTGTAGGATTTTACCTATAACAGTAGAACTGTTTTATGTGCTTTTGGAAAAGCCATAATTTCAATAAATCACATGCTCATAATAATCTGTCCAGATATCCAGGAAGGATAACGTCATTGTTTTCTTGTTCCCTTATCAATTTTATTCCTTTGAAGATGTTGTTGATAGTTTTGTGTGTGTTGGTCTCTAGTTGGTCCTTTTTTATTATGAAAAAGATGTCATCTACCTACCAGATCCATACTTTAGGTTGTGTGCATGGGAGTGCTAGTGAGTCTAGGCAATGCATTATGGTCTCTTTTATGAGTCCTGAAAGGAGTGACACCATGAGTCTTCCTTTGATTTGTTGATATAGTTCTCTGTACCGAAAGTATAAGTTAGGCAAAGATTGAGGTTGTGTGTTTTTCACTTCATACAAAGAACATCTGTGCGGGTTGTGCCATTAATGACAAAAGAAAGCAGATATGTACAAAATATTCAAGTTTGCATAGATACAAGAAGACTCCCTTTCCTTGAACATTTTGAAGGGATTCTTACTCACCTTTTTTTGTTTCTTCTAAATCAGTGAGTATAGAGATTGACACCATCATTAAGCATGTATTTGCTGCTTGATAAATGTGTAATGTACTTAATTTTAAATGCTTAAAAAATAAAATGACCAAAATATAATTATTCATGGGAAATTAAAAATACAGGTTAATAAAATCTTACAAGTATATTTTGAGTGGTAATACAGAGACTAGAACTTACACATGCATGCTTATCCATATGTTTTTCTCAATATTGGTGTGTTTTAAATATTTCTGGAAGGAGCTGACATCTAGCTGTGCATAAAATAAAACTCTGAAGAGTCAGTGTAATCATTAACTGATGCATCTTCTGGTTGTGACAAGTGATGAATCAGCTTTCTTGCCTGGAGCTTCCTTTAGGATAACACCCATAGGGCATCCCTCAAATGCTCAAGCAGAGCTTTATCAAATGGCTCCAGTATTCTTCCCAAGTGCCCGAAGTTCTTTCCTGTCTTGTCACTAACCACCTTAGGACATTTCAGTGCTGATCTCAGCTTCTTAGCAAGAGTTGCGTCTTGGGCCCTATGAACAAAACAGCAAAATCCTATCAAAATCTTTCCACAGCAGTAGGCTCCCCCCGCCCCGCCAAATGTCAGGTTATTTCTACAAGTAGGCAAAACATTTGGTGTGCCCTTATTGGAGATTATGCTTTTTGCAAGCTCTGTTAACTAATCGTTGGTTTTTTCCACTGTCTTGCTTTGATTTGGATGACTGCTCAAAGCACCTGCTAATGGCCTAGAGCATTCATGCCTAAATTTGCAGTATCTGTAGCACTTACACATGGGTGGTTTGTACACAGCCAGTGAAATGCTATATGAAGCACCTGCTGCATTATCAAGCTAGTTTGCTTTCTGCTCACTGATGGAAAGATTTCCTTCCTTCCTTCCTTCCTTCCTTCCTTCCTTCCTTCCTTCCTTCCTTCCTTCCTTCCTTCCTTCCTTCCTCTTCCTTCCTTCCCTCCCTCCTCTCCCTCCCTCTCTCCCTGTCCAGTTTACTTTAGGAGCATAGGGTAGTGCACATAGTATGCTCCTGTTGCCAATTTTTCCTGGCAACAGTGAGTATTACTGATAGAGGAGAATATTTGTAATTCATGGTTGAACTGTGGGGTCCTTGGTTCTCTGAGCTGGGTAGTTTTCCTGCAGACATTTCATTACCAAACTAGGCATTATCATCAGTCCTAATAGAGAGAGAAGTTTGCTTTTATTTTATATACTAGTGTATATAAATCACTCCCTGCTAACCCTGATGATGTTACCTAGTTTGGTAATGAAACATCTTCAGGAAAACTACCAAGCTCACAGTGTACCAAGGACCCTGCAACAGTGAGTATTGTGCCCAAACTTAACCAGTGAGTTTCCATGTCTGAAGGTGGACTTCAACCTGCTCAGTTTTTAAATTTTAACATGAAACAATATACTATACTAGCTTTCTATCTTGTTCTCCCTGTAATTTAGACGTTTGGCATTTTACACATGTCATTTTCACATTGTTTTCATGTTTACAGTTACAATTTTTTTTGGGGGGGGGGGATTATGCTGCCAGCACAGGAATAGCTTGTACATCTCCTATGTACTTTAAAAATAATGATTGGGATCTCATTATTAACTAATTGCATGAGGATTTAAGACTGGATTATGAACCCATTAGAGCAGAATGGTAAGAGTATAAATCTAATGCATAAATAAATAGGTGATTACATAGATTCTTATGATATGTTTTTGAATGTATGTATACTTTAATTTTTTAAGTTTACATTTTCTATTACTCAAAGTATCCAAAAGTTACATGGCAACTATTTTATAGATCAATAAGCCATATTTGGAGACACTATCCTTACTATCGTACGTAAGAATATACGTTTGGCATGCCAAGGCATGGCATGTAGTGGAAGTAGCTAAACTTTGTAAAACTTATGTGGTCTGGTTTGAGATTTTTGGTTTAATGATCCCTTAAGGGGAAATACAAACCAGAATATATACCAATGTGTTGAAACAATTGATAAACAACAATTGTTAACTAAAAAAAAGTATTTGTTTAGTTAACTACCACTCTCCATCCTCCCAAGGTATGACCTTTTTTTTATATATATTGTAGCATTAAATAGGCTAACCCACATTTTTTTCTTTGTTGGCACATTTGCCACTATTTTTTATGCCCACAAGCTTATACGGAAACATTTCAAGAATTGCTTTGGCAAGTTCAGTGAGTAATACATTAATTAAATAAACAAACACCTGAAGAATTATTTTAGCGGTAGCCATAGTGCCACGGGAAGATGTAAAATGTCCCAGATTAGTGAACATTCTGTTCAAGAAAATGGGACTACTGCTGTTCAATGTTCTGATTTTTTCCCTCTGGTTGGAAATTTGTTTTGTATAAAATTATGCAAAAAGTCATGCACCTGTTGTCTTTTTGGTGCTGGGGACAATTTCAGATACCAGCATGGTTTGAAAATACCTCTGCAAAAAACAACAGGTATCCCATATGCAGTTTTTCAACAAATCATGTTTCTTAATGTATTTACTGTGTATTGGGAAGCTGAGATGGACTGTAACTTTGTTGGATAGTATTTATATGCAAGCCGAAAGATTTTGCCATTTTTGTGAGGACTGTGGGTGCCTTCTGAAATGCCAAGGTGGAATATTGCTTGTTTGAAGCTTGCCTCCTTTCATTAAGAATGCATTTTTATTATCTTCACAATTTGTTGTCTGAAGTGCTAAGGAGTAGGATTGCATTCAAAAGGGAAGTGACTGAAGTCGATGTCAAGCAAAACAATGTGAAGTATACATTTTAGCCTGTTGGATCTTTGAAATATAACTGCATCAGCCCACTTGGCAAAAATGTTGTTTGAAGACATATTGCATTCCACGAGCAAATGGAAAAAATGGGCACCTGTCATACTTAGAAAACAGCTGGGTAACCTGGCCAAGTGCCACAGTCTCTTTTCACATGCTGAAGCCGTCCCAGCTCCATTCCAAGCACTGAAGAAACCCCTTGCCTTTAAATGGTTACAGAAACATCTACTTAAATGACTGCGCTAATTAGGGGTTATAAATTGCACTACGTTTTTGTAAAGCCTTTCTTCTGTGGTTTTAAGCAATAAGCAATGGGCTGCCAAATTACTGTTTGCCACCAGCTTCTCTCTCCTGGAATCAGAATTTTTCTTACTGTTTCCCTACCAGCCGAAATTTGTTAAGCTTTGCAATGGTTGGCACCGGTGGTGGCTGCACTTATGGAAAACAAAAGAGCAAACTAGGAAAACTATTTTTGAATTTACATGAAGTGCTCATTTGGGAGCAGCTCTTATATGATTGAGGGAATGTAGGTGCTGTAATCTGATTGTGTGATTTTCTGCTTATGTATCTCTTCCATAATGGAAAATGCCAGAAACATTACACTGAGGGCCAGGATGCCTATGGCCACCCACTCTCTTTTCTTACTTTCAGTATTGTTGCTACCTTGCACATAGATTTAGCCTCTCTTTTAAAATCCCCAAATGCTCACAATATGATTTCTCTGTTGGGCATTATGGGAAATTTAAATCATGGATCCAGCTGTGCATTGATGGTAATAGGAAAAACCACAATTTTCAACAGTGATTGAAATGAAGTTAGCAAGAATTCACTGATAGATGATCCTGTTCAACCGGCCTAATAGTTAAAATTCTCTTCATAAACAACAAATAGTTAAATTGGACTGAAGTGGGAGAAAGAGAAAGCTCTATTAAGCCCACATCTTCATTTAGTCACCTATGATGACCTGGGGCATGGCACAAAGGCAACACAGTCAGATAATCAGTAGGAATCCCTTTATTAACTCCAATTTTGCTTCCAATGTCCTGGTTACCTTCTGGCTGGAGAAAAACTCCCAGAAACAGCCTTTGGCTGCAGAGAATCAAGTCAAAAACGTGGTCAACAAAAACTGTAACTATAAGTCCAATCAAGGCAAAATGAGGTAATTATTCCTACAGGGCAGGAGCAAGAATTCCAGATGTGAAGGCACGGCAGTAACTCAACATGGTTGGAAAGACACCAGGAATAAGCAAAGCCAACACAAAATAAACTCACGTTTGCTCCCAGCAGCTGCAGCACTCAGCATGCATTTCTTTTAAATTCTCATTCCATGTGTGGCTAATGAAGGGAATCAGGGCCCTTTCCTCCCCCATAAGCCAAAGATGTTTTTTTTTCAAAAGACAACTGGACTTTCATTGTTATTCCTTGAAGAGTTTTGCTTCTCATCCAAGAAGCTTCTTCAGTTCTGACTGAATGGTGGAGAATGGAAGGATTTTTATTCCTTGCAATCATCTGCCGTTAGCACTCTTTCTGAAAGTTGTTGAGACCACTTGGAGATTTTTCTGTGTCCTCAAGGTCACCCAAATAGTGCAAATGCTGAAAGGACTATTTACAACACAGTCCTTTCAAGCAGTTCCAAGAAGGTTCCACATCCATTTGTTCTATTCTGTGGATGCTTATGTATGTTTGGGGAAAAGTTGTTGCCCATTTTCTGCCATTTATCTTATTATTTGGAGACCTGACTAGGATTGCACAATGCACTTACTTTCTCTTTTTCTTTCTACTACCTTAAACACAAAAAAGTTGTCGCTTCATATATACACTAATGTACTATCTTAATGGATAATGGCCTTCTAAAGCAGCAGAAACAAGCAATCAGATTTAGTTATTTCCTCATGCACATAAATTCTAAAGTACTAATATCATTAAAGTAGAAATTTGAATGGCAGGTGGTTCAGTTCATCTCTCCATGTTATCAGACTTCTTTTCTTACCACTATGTTAATAGTTTCTGTCTTGTCTCACTTAGTTAAACCACTTTAGAACTGACTGACCTTCTAATTTTAGCACCAAAGGACTATAGTTAGAAATCTTTCCATAGTTGTTTACAAACACCCCCAATCAGTCACAGTGTGTGTCTGCAATTTTAGAAGGTCTCAGTTATCGCCTCTATATAAGGGTGAAGGGTCATTTCAGTTCATTTCAGCTGGGTGATTGAGGAACACAAAGAGTGCTGGGAAAATGGGGGCAGGGGATGACAGACCCTTCTTTTGAATCAAAACTGGCCATGTTTACCATAAGCAGTTTAGTGAGGTTAATGTGTGTTGAATATACCTTACACATCTACATCTTATTTTTTTAAAGAAACATGCACAATTTTGAAAGAAAGCCAATATGGGAAAAAGCCAGGTTTAAATTGCCATTGCAAGTTGGAAGGGAAGATGGGGTAAACTGTATTTTGCAGAAACAACCCTATATGATTATGTGCTCTTTTTTAATTCCAGTAACTTTTACAGTTAGACTTCTGTATTAGACTTCTGTATCATTCATGGAATATGTATGCCATTCTGACTGTGTGTGTGTGTGTGTGTGTGTGTGTGTGTGTGTTATGGACAGACAGATAGACTGAATGTCTATGGAGATTCTCAGTTATCCAGGTCATGGTTGTCCCCAAGGTGCTTTTTCAAGAGACAACTGGACTTTCTGGTTTTTCTTTGAAGATGTTTCGCTTCTCATTCAAGAAGCTTCTCCAGCTCTGACTGGATGGTGGGGATTGAATGTATCCTTGATAATAGTCTCTTGTTTCTAGGTAGGCAGTTTAAATTTTATTTATTGCATTTAAATTCTAGTTTCTCACTAGAATTTAAATGCAATAAATGTATAGGGGTTCTCCCAATTACTTTCCCACCATAGCAAACCTGTAAGCTGGTCTGAAAGTAAATGATGCATTTAGCCTGCAGTTACCAAGGAAGAGATTAAAAGTGGATCATGCAATGCAAATCCAACAATTTAACTACTAGAATTTACTGGCAGTTGGTGGCAGTTGAGATTGAGAAAAATCTTGGAAAGCTAGTAGTATTACTAAGCTACACAGAACAATGGTCTGGACCAGTGGTCGCCAACCGGTGGGCCAGGGACCACTGGTGGTCCGCAAGAAAATTTTGGTGGTTTGCAGAGAAATGTCACCCCCAAAGCACCCCCCAAAGCATTTAATCTAGGCTGCACGGGAACACAAGGCTGCACTGCCCACATGGCTCGCGGGAACACAAGGTTTGCGTTGCTTGCACTGCAAACAAAATGAGGTAGTGAGGGGAGGGGGGAAAGGGCAGAGGGGGAAACTTGCCCCACTCACCCCACATGCCTGGCCTGGCCATCGGGCTGCTTCTTTCCGCTTCTTTCTTCTTCTGCTTTTGGCTGCACCCAAGGAAAGCAGCCAAAGTATTTCTTTCTCTCCCCCAAACTCTGCCAGAAATGAGTCTTTGGGATCCTGCAAGATTCACTGGCAAAGATTCATTTCTGGTGGAGTTTGGGGGAGAGAAAGAAAGACTTCTGCAGCTTCTGCTGCTTTCCTTGCATGCAGCCAAAACCCCCCCTCTCTCTCTCCCTGAGAATGGAGCTGAGACGGTATCCTGCAATCCCAAATAAAGAACAATCGGTCGGTCGGAAAGCAGGGTTGGGGATTTTCCTGCAGGCTTTTGGGGGGATTTTCCCAGGGTGTCTGGTCTGAGGGATTTAAAATTATGAGTTTGGTGGTCCCTGAGGTCCAAAAGGTTGGCGACCCCTGGTCTGGACCTAAATGATGTTGGTATGTATACTCTTTGCTATTTGCTTGACTTGACTTCTTTTGAGATGAACCTATTAAAATGATTGCCCTGCTTCAATGACAGAATTTTATTGGTGTTTGGGAATGGTTACATTTCATTCATAATCCTCCTATGTTTTCAAACTGTTCTCTGCACCATAACAAGGCGGAATACTTGCACAATATCATTTGGTAATCCTAAAACATTTCAGTCTGGGAACATTCTTTATTTAGTACTTCTTGAGTGTGCTTGGAGGGATGAAAAACACTAAGAACCCCCTTCTCCATTGCTTAGAAAAAGATGGGCTTTCTCCATGATATTGTGATGAACATAGTGAGCACCAGTGAAAGCAATATTGAGGCAATATTAGAGACTATCTTTTCAGGTTGAAGTATATATTTCAAATTAACAAGCAGACCAATTCTAATGTTCACTTCAGAGCACGGAAGCCTTATACACTTGAAAAGAAAGTAAAACTCTAACTCAATTGCACATATGGTAAGCATCCAAATGAAAGGAACTATACATGGCTGCCAAGTACAATATATGTTTGATTTTAATCCTTTCCTTGAATCTGTGCCTCCAATTGGGAAGAGGTGTATATGCAAATTATTCATGAATAATAAGGGAAGCTATGTTTATTTGAACAACTAATTGTTTTATGGATTGCATGCTCAGCCAAATATGGGAGGACTTGCAAACCATTTAAAAAGATTAGTAAAAGAAAAATATTAATTAAAATTAATGGGATGTCTTCAAATGAAACAGCAAGTTCTTTGTGCTTTTATGGGCAACAGAAATAATCTTTTGAGGCTAACAGAAATGTCTCTTGCAGATTTTATAGTTTATGGAAACTCTAAAAGTTATTGAAGCTCTTGACTCAACTGTATGGTATAAATATGTTACTTCATAAGCTTGAGAAAAATACATACCGACTAAATATGTTATTATTCCTGTTATTGTTTTTAAGTAGAATGGCGAGATATCTTGTTTACTTCATCGTATAGAAAAAGTAATATTGCTATAGTAGTCAATTTAGCAGGTATATAAACAACTCCTATTTTTCTTTCAGAGGAATAATTTGGTTTTTACCCAAGAAACACAGGTACAAATTTTATAGCAAAGTTAAAATGAAGAATAAACAACATCATGTAATGTAAAGAACAATGAATAAAAATACATGTTTATTATTGGTTGATTAAAATATTATGGCAATTGAAACCAACATTTATTGTTCCTCTTGAAAATCTTTATCTTCATAATTAATTAAGTTTAATGCAGTAATTTTAATAGAGTACATTTTGGAAAGAATCAGACAATCACTCATTTTCCCAATTAAATTACATGCTTGTGTAATTATAGGGAATGGATGGAGGGTAAAACTGGGTTGCTTTTAAACAGTATCAACTTACTTTAATAAGCCAAATGTTAAAATGTGGCTTTTTTGTTTCAGACAGAAATTCAGTAAAAAGTTTGTTCTGGAAAACCAACCATTATTTGATGTATAGAATTGAATAGGGAACCTAAGAGTCTGTTCATGAGTTTTAAAATTATACCATATAGGTAGTCCTCAATTTATGACTATCTTGGGCCCATAACTTCTGTTACTAAGCAATGGGGTTTTGCCCAGTTTTATGACTCTTTTGCCATGGTTGTTATGCAAAATGGGTTTCCCCCATTGATTTTGAATGCCAGAAACTCCCCTGGGAAGATCAAAAATGGCGATCATCATAAAGACATGTCATAAAGGCCAGTCACTTTTTAGATAAGGCATTTTGCTATATTCTGCTTGAGATGGTAACTATATGACAAGTGACAGTATCTGTTATGTAAGCAAGGCAGTTTTTCTAAAAGCTAACCACAATCTTTCTTTTTACCTGAGCCATTTTTGTGATGTGATTTGTCAAGGAACAATTGCCTGACTTGGTTTAAATTCCCCACCACCACCTGGTAAGTTATTCAAATCTTTCCTTTCTGAACATTCATTTAACAAAGACCAAATTAAAATAAGGACATTTTTCATGGAAGAGTGTAAAAAGAGAACTAATGTATTTTTTTTACTTATTAGTTTATGCCATGTATTTCTTCACCACCCCCTCCAGCTGGTTAATCGTGCAAAACCTGAACATTTCATTAGCTGGAACATGTTTGCCCATGGGGATTTCTTTAGTAAATTAGTTCTTTCTATTTATGCAGGTAAATCATAGCCTTTCAGTGAGTTAGCAAGTAAGTGCAGCTTTAACTAGGAGTGCTATGTTTGGCATTACTTTAAAATCATGAAAAAAGGATCATTTTTAGGAACGTGGAAAAATATTCCCTGCTTTTTGAGTTTTGCACTGAGTGATACTTTAGATAAACAGAGTACAAATATCTTAGATATATTAAAGCATTCAGTTGAACTTGAAATCCTCCCTCATTAGCTAAATTTTCTAACTATTGATTAAAATATGCTCTCCATAAATGTGGTCTCCAAAATCTTCATTGTTGAAAAAAACCCAACCCAAAATTTATAGCACCTAAAGATTACAAGTGTTATCCTCTTTGTCTAAACAAGGTATAAGGTTAGGGGCTGCAGTTTAAAAGGCAATGAATTTATTTCAAATATACTACTGCTATAATCTTTATCATAATTTCTAAATTAGGTGAATTTGAAGACTAACATAAAAAATAAGGTTTATTGAAGTTCTTCTAGTACATGGTTTGGCATGAAGAGATCAAATGTCTTTTGGAGTGCATGGGGAAGGAAAATAGTACCAAATATGTCTTTTTCAAGATGACAGGTGGAGAATTTTAAGAGCCTACTTTAAAGAGGTGAAAAAAAGATGTTAGCTTCCTATGTTTGGGCAATGCACATTTTTTTCCTTCAGATCCAAAGAAGTTCCCAGAAATTCACAGTAGAATCAATAGGTTGAAGTAACTATAAATAATTTTCATTGGGAGGGAGAGAGGGACATGCAAATAAGATTTGATCCAAAAAACTGATTGAGAGGCTGTTTAGATTTTTTTAAAAAGAAAATCATAGCAGTATCACAGCCCTTAATTTTTGCTGAGATTTCAGAAGCAGAAGTTTAATGCAGAAAATCTACTTGACCAAATTCACTGTCGTTGCAAGGCTCCAGAAAACAGTTGTGTTGGCACCAGAGACAGTTTTTTGTTCCTGGCATTTGTGATGGCATTATATCTAGAGACAATGTTTTCTAGATTTACCCTTGTTCTTCACGTGCATGTATGCAGCTGAACATAACCTGGTTCTAATTATATGAAGACAAAATTCTGGATACACTGATTCATTACCATATTAGGGAGACAAGTGGTAAGATAGTAAATATTATGATTATCCCTCTCCACTTTTCTTCTGTTAATGTGGAACATCTGTGAGACTGAGATAAGGACTGCCAGAGCAACTGCTCACATTTTTCCTTTTGCTGTTCAGCTATAAATATATAAGTAAAGTATGGCATTCCTGCTGCTGAATTGTGTGCCCTGCTATCCCTAGCAAGCATGGCCAATGGTTGGATATGTTAGGAGTTCCACAACTTTGGAGGAGCCATTATTAGCATTACACACTGAAAGCCTAACCACAGGATCTTCCCAGCACATCATTTCCAGGCAACAGTGGTTAACTAGTGTGTGATATGCAAAATATTTGTATCCATCTAGATTGTTAGTAATATTGCTAGGAAAAACAGAAGATGGCTTCTCTGAATGGGATGATATTTATCTGTGAGGCAATTCAAGGGATTTGGCTTTCTGTGTTGATAAACTCAGGGAGTTGTATACTGTGTATGTTTTTTACCCTGTGAACTTTATATTTTCCTCATTTGTTTCTCTGCAAATGAGAATTCTGCCACCCATTATAAAGTTTAATAATAATAATAATAATACATATTAAACAAAAACATTCATTATTTTTAACAAATTGAAATAGAATTTACTTTAAAAAAGTAGGATGAAACTTTTTGAATGTATCCTTTGCAGATGAGAGTCAATCTTATTGAACTGTGATTTATTAAAATATCCATAATATTGAGTTGTTAGTTTTCTTTCTCAGCAAAAGTCTGTTGTTCAGCTTTTGTTTGTCTTCAGAGAATGAAATTTTGAGCTGTTCCAGCTACTCATTCAGTTTTGTTTTTGTTTCACTAAAGAAGGTGAAGAAAGTCTGCCCCTTTTCCTAGAGCTGTGTTTGGAGTCCCAAAGAAAATAATTTTTGCATGAAAATTTTATATTAAACAAGTCATCTATACTGCACCCTAGGCTGTTTGACTTGTAACAGGATGTTACAGTCTACCAAGTTAATGCAGTTAATATTAAACTGAATTGGGGTGGGGGGGATTGCTAATCCCTTAGGCAGGCTTAGTAGAAAGGGCAAACATATTTATAGCATTATGAATTAGACAGAGCAAGTGAACAACAGTATGTGTTATACCATCAAATGTACAATTTCAGCAAAGCTCAGTGTAAAGTAAGCTTTTAATAGTACTTAAATTGCTGAGATATCCCATCTCTGATAGAAAGAGCTGCTGGATCAGATGACAACATGTTGGTTAAAATGAAACAGCCCCCAAAGTTTTGTACCTCTTTCTTTGTTTCTGATGATAAATCTTTTTTTTTTTTAATTGCAGGGTTTATGGACTTTTTAAGTATGCAATACTACATCTTAAAACTATTACTACCTAATAGTATTTCAGAGAATTTGGTAAAGAATTTGACTAGGATTTTACATGTAAATATGCTTTTTAAATGTGATGTTGATTAAGAAAAGAGAGATTCTCGCTACAGCTCAGAAACTATGGAAAGGAACAAAAGTGAGAGACAATGCTTTCCAGGAATTGATGTCTTAAATTATTGTTAGTAGTAAGCAATTTTTGTTTCTTATATTTTTGTTATGAATTTTTAATTTTAATATATATATATATATATATATATATATATATATATATATATATATATATATATATATATATATATATATATATATATATATATATATATATATATATATATAGTATTCAGCTTTGTTCGGTATTTTCCCATGTCATTATAGTTGTGCTTTTAAAGTTGTAGCAACGTTTTGGCAGAATCTCATCTGCCATCATCAGGCTTCTGTACTGTGTTCGTCTGTGAGTCAGACTTTCACAGCCTTTTCGACGAATATATATATATGCAATTCTGTGGGATAAATCAGGTTGACTGATCCTAAGTTCAGTCAGAGAGCTTCATACTTCAATGGATGTTTGAGCCAGAGTCTCCTTTGATCCTAGTAGTCATGTAATTTTACACCACATCGGATGGATTCCTGTTGCTCATAGCTATAACTATTTGGATTTGGCTTACCACTGACTGTGACGTGAAGCTGTAAGCTAAGATGCAACTACAATCACTTAAACAAACTAAGATTTTTTTAGCTTGTTGTTCAATATAATATTGGGCTCCTAGTCTCCCAAATAAACTAGAAGTGGTAAAAAAAAAACCAAAAGTAACATTGGCTTACCCCGCTTTATAAGTGGCACTATAAGCATCAGCAACTGTGATAAGATGAAGACATAAAAGCATTATGACATGGAGTGAGACTCTATCCCCCGCCATCACCCTTATCTTTCAGGCCAGGTGAGGAGTGATGGGGAGGGGAGGGGTGGGCCAGCCAGTAGTGGGATCAGCCAACAGGGAGCCACAGCAGAGCGCCAAAAGAGCTGCATGTGGTTCCAGAGCTGCAAGTTGCAGACCCCTGGTTTATTGGACTGATGGATTCTACCTGACTGGTTATCAGATCTGTTATCAGAATGTTTGTCTATGTATGTGTGAGAATTTGCTAATACCAATTCTTTTATTTTTATTCTCATCTATTCCCCCTTTATATACTGATTAAAAAGAAAACAAAGTAAGAATGTAGGATTTTAATAAAAATAACCATAAAAATAAATAAAAAACAATAAAAATGGCAGCATTTCCGCTATTTCTAAATAAAACAAACTTTTGAACTTGTCTATGATTTCATCCTACCAATTTAAATGGCACTCACCACCATATGGAATGGCTATTAAAAGGAGTTAGATAAATGTATTGATCTTCCAGTTTTCTATCATTATAAAAAAATCAGGAGATATCAAATGCATGTCAGAATACCATATAAGATGACTGAACTTTCTTTGATAAATGTAAAAATTGAAATGTAAGAATTTCAAACTGCTTCTTTCAAATATAAGAAACATTTTGCAATTCTTACATTTCAATTTTGCATTCCTACAGTTTAGGAATTGTTAGAAATTATTTTCCCCTAAGATATAGATTTTTTTATTTCTATTTTTTTCTGGTATCAGCAATGTTTTACTTATAAAATACATTGTTTCTTGTTATTAGTTAATTTAACTATGTTGATTTTAAATTGGTTTTAAAGATGGATGCTGGCTAGTTATCTCTCTCTCTCTCTCTCTCTCTCTCTCTCTCTCTCTCTCTCTCTCTCTCTCTCTCTCTCTCTCTCTCTCTCTCTGTCTCTCTCTGTGTGTGTGTTTGTGTGTGTCCATAATGTATTCTATTGAAGGATTGACCAACATTGCTGGGATTTTTGTCAGAATTTATGGTTAGAAAAAAAGAAGACACAATCACGTGTTATATATCTATAATGGGAAGCATCACACTGGAGGTAGTGGTTGCTTAATTAAGAACTAATCCTCCCCCCATGCATCCGGCTTCCTCCTTCTCCATCTTGTGACGATGAATTTTATTTTGATTGTATTATTATTTTGCACAGTTAGGAATATTCATGTTGTACAATTTCAATGCTTTTATGCTGTAAGCTGTTCAGAGTTGCTTTGAAATGAAATGAAATGACCTTTACATTTAATAAATAAATAAATAAAATTCTGATCTTTTAATGACTACATACAAATGTATGGTTGGCTACAGGTTATCATACAGGGATGACAAGCTAAATGATTTTATTTTTCTTCTTGGCAAGTATGAATGTTGCAAGGACTGTAGCCATTATTTCAACTTTTAAAATAAGTGTCCAATTCTGCTATTTGATATAACTTTTATCGACTATCCTTTTCTTTGACATCACCATTGAAAGACACTGAATGCTTGGTACCCATGAGCCTATTCCCTGCTTCTGTGGCACAATTTTGGCTTTGGGATTTTATTTTATAGATTCAGTGGCTCCCAACCACTATAAGAAGGATAATTTAAGAAGCTTTAAAAGTAAGAATATGAATGAAATCAGATTTTATTTATAGCTGCCCACCTCACAAACAAGTGTCGCTGGGCAGCAAGGAGCAAGGCTAGAAACAGTTAAATTAATAAATTTTATTTATACTATGCCAATTTCTCTGTTTATGTTTCTCCTTCAAATAAAAACAAATTCTGCTTAGTAGAGCTATGTATATCTCTAGAATTTTGATATCTGCTTTGAATTCTAATCAGAAGAGAAAAGGGTGAATGAATTAAATAAATATGTGTGACAATGCACAGACACACAAACACATTGCATTCATTCATTGTTTGTTCTTACATGTGAGGGGCTTCCTTGTTTCGTTCTATTTTAAATTCTTTATATTGGAAGTTTACTGAAATATATTAAGCTGAATGCAGAAAAAATTTTTTTTTCTTGTTTTCAGCTTCTGAAAGTTGTCATTAAGCAAAAAATCCATCGTATCAGACAGTAGGATAAATTCCTAAGTATAAATGATATTCTTACAGCAATTTATTTATATTTGTTTTCAGTTCAAGAAATGAGATATCATGTAGCACTATAATTTCCCATGACCCAGTCACCAGCATCCAGTGTGTAATTTACCATGATTTAAGATGCTAATCAGCAAGTACTTGCTGCGTTACCTGGTGGCTTTTTAAAAATACTTCCTTGTGTCTTGTTTTACTCACTTCACCCTGCAACTCCTCATCAGGATCATAAATTATCCTTATAACTGAAGCAAAACTAGACACATTTGGGATACTTGCCTTTGCTCATTAAAAATAAGACACTTTGTCATGCTTATAGATGTTCTAGAACAAGGTTCTTCAAAGTTTTCAATCTGAGAGCCACATTGGACATTTTGCAAACATTTGAGGATTGGGGGAAAATCAATTTTACAAATGAGTGAATAAAATTTAATTGAATGAGTTTTATTTTGCTCAGTGATTCACAGCAACAGAAAAAAAGAAATGTGATTCCCATGAAGAAACAATGCCATGCCTGTACGGACAAACAATATAAGAAAAATGTCAACATTAGCAAACTCTCTGAAAAATTAATAATAAATTAATAACAGAAGACGAGAAAAGAAGGCTATTCTTTTTTTAAATAAATTGTATCTACTTAAAGTTTACAAATTTACATTAAATGAGAATCTGCCCAATTTTGTGGTATAGAATACAAAAAATAAACGTACCCCAAAAAGAACTCTAGTAAAACAAAGGAAAGACATTCTGACAAGTACAGATTTTAATCAGCATAAAGGACCTTGGAATACTCACCTCTAATGATCTAAGTGCTAGAGCCCACTGCAACTACATAGCCAAAAAGGCATTAAGAGTTGTTAACCTAATCCTACGTAGCTTTTTCTCTGGTAATATCACACTACTAACCAGAGCATACAAAACATTTGCTAGACCAATACTCGAATACAGTTCATCAGTCTGGAACCCACATTACGTATCTGATATTAGCACAATTGAGAAAGTCCAGAAATATTTCACAAGAAGAGTTCTACACTCCTCTACTCGTTGTAGAATACCTTATGCCACCAGACTTGAAATTCTAGAACTTGAAAACCTTGAATTACGCCGTCTTCGGTCTGACTTAAGCATGGTATATAAAATCATACATTGCAATGTCCTACCTGTCAGTGAATACTTCAGCTTCAACCATAACAACACAATAGATACAAACTCAAAGTAAACCGCACCAAACTTTATTGCAGAAAATACGACTTCAGCAATAGAGTGGTCAATGTCTGGAATACTCTACCCGACTCCGTAGTTTCTTCCCCAAACCCCAAAAAACTTTAACCTTAGACTGTCTACTATTGACCTCACCCCTTTCCTAAGAGGTCTGTAGGGGGCGTGCATAAGCGCACCAACGTGCCTACCGTCCCTGTCCTATTGTTTCTCTTATTCTTCTTTTATTTTTCTTATATGTACCCATTTCATGTATTCACAACTATGTATACACTTATACTTATTATCTTGTAAACAATTGGCAAATCAAATAAATAAATAAAAATAAATAAAAATAAATAAATAAATAAATAAATAAAGCACAGGATCAATGGGAATAATAGAACTGAGTTTTTGACTTATCATTGAACTGAGGTTTCAAGCTTGGCCCTCCAGCCAGCTGCCTCTTTTTCATCTGTCCATCCCTGAGTCCCTTTGCAGGAGGAGGAACAATCCAAGGAAACCCCTTGAATTACCCTTCACACCCTAATACATCTCCAGCTTCTCACACTCCTTCTTCCTGATGTTGCTGTGACTTGGCACCACTACATTTATCATTCTCCTGTCTTTTGGTCCTTTTCTCCTATTCTCTTTTCTTATTTTTCTCTTTGTGGTGTATTGTATTACTTACTTGAATTTAATCTCAATGAATTTGGTTGAACTCTCTTTTTAGTAAATGTGTTTAAACTGCAGTTTCAACATCCATTATGGAATATTTGCAATTAAACACCCTCAGACTTCTCATTGATGCTAAAATTATTGTGACTTCCTTAGACTTCCTTCCTTAAACAATCCTTAGTTGTATCATTTATAAACAGATTACCATTAAGACAAATTAATTTCTTTGTAACTTTTCCCATTATTGCTTGGTAGCTACATTAATGTTGCTATGCTGTGACAAATGTGTCTTAACCCATATTTCCTAGTTTATTTTATATTGAGCATGGCTGTGTGTGATTAACTATATATCCATACTTACAGTATATACAATGAACTTGCATTAATTTTATACTGTTTTTACTGTGACGATTTCCCCCCAAAAGAGGGATGCCATTTTTATTGAGAATCCTTAATAATTATTGAGGGTTTCAAGACTCTCACAAAGAGCCATGAACATTTTTTTGAGGAAAGCAAATGCCTTCTATAGGTAATGTCATTTATGTTTGCAGTGTAAACATAGTCAAGTGTTCCTAAGTTTTGAAAACATTAAATTCCACCGTCATATCACTCAAATGCTTGTTCCCTGAATTCCAGTCCACATCCCACTTATTGCTAGAGTCAACACTCCAGTAGTAACAACAAATAAAACCTTTCATCATCTATTGATTTACCGTCCTGAAAAAAATGACAATAGGCTATTTTTATCCAATTCCTCAATAATTGAAACCATTTATTGGTTTTCTGGTATTACCGTATTGAATAACAATGTATTTTACTGCATTTTCTAAAAAATGCAGTATCAGGATATAGACTGTTTTAAGGATTTTTTACAAGCAAATTTGGAAATGATATAGTTGAGAGCTATAAAGATGTCTATTATATTTATAAAAGTACCTTAATTCAAGTTTAATTGCATCCAGCAATGGGACATCTGTTAACTTTTCTGCATCTGCTGTGATCTCATGAAAGTGAAAGAGCTAGTTTTAGACAAATGCACCTGCATCCTTCTGCCTAGGGATACATTTTATTTAAAGGTTCTTTTTAGCAAATTATGGAAATGTAAGCATTATCTTTGCGGTTTTCATAGAATATTTGCAAATTCTTCTAACTATGGAAATTTCTACTTTAATATGCATTTTTTTAAAAAAGGAAAAAAGGAAAGATTCTGCCCAGTTAATATTTTAAACCAGAAATAGGGAAAATGTGACCTTCCATTTGTTGTGGTGATATAATTCCTAACCATTTTGATGGTTGCAATTGAATGCAGCAGTTGTCACTGTTTTGTTTCCTAATATTTATCCCTCAACATATTAGCATGATAAATTCATTTTTTAATCTCAAGAACTTTCCCTGTGCTATTTCTAAATAAAAGTCAATTGGTCGTAGTACATAGGGTTGGCCCCATTCTCAACCTGCCAATGATAGTGACTAGTTCAGCTTTTCTAGGGATCATGAGAATTATTCAGAAAATATTTTTCTTGATGTGTCAATAGAGTCAAAAAGAGGTAAAATTTAAGCTTTAAAAGCCAGGGCTTTTATAAGAGAAGAGAAGACAGGTTAATTCATGAAATAAAAGTATTTTCTTTTGTTTAGAATTATGTATCTGTTTTCTAAGGTGATAAATATGTCTTTCACTGATTTTCTCAGAAGGATAACTTCTGTTTTCTGTTTTAAATATATTTAGCTTTGCTCTGAAGCATAGACACTCCCTCAACAGTTTCTTCCAACCACTAGAATAAAGTACAATTAACTCATTTTCCATTTTAGCTGTTAAAAAGTAATATTTTTCATTCTCTCTAAGTTAACTTAAATTTAGGTATCTAGAAAAAATGTATTATGAGCATTAGTTGTATCTCACTGAGATAAGATGCTATTGGCAAGTAGCATAAAGAGAAAATTGCTTTGTAGGGCAATTAGGAAGCTATTGGTAAATACGGAGAATCTATTTAGTTTATGATTACTAAAAGTTATTGATAGAATAGTTCTCTATAAATTTGTCTAACCATATAATATGCTAGCCAGAGTAGCCACATTTTTGAAAGAACGTGTTTCACCAACCTGTTATGGTAACAGAGGTGCCTGTATTTTATCCATATTTAATTTAGCATAAATGAAGATCTCTGTGTGATTGTGACTGTCAATATTACAAAAGCAAGAAGGATCAAACACATATAATTTTTTTAAAAAAAAATCAGTCTGAAAAGCGACCCTTAATGGCTATAAAATTTTGCTAATTTTTTTTTTATTGATTCTATCGGTGTAGACTGCTAAACCATTTGATTACAGTTTTCAAATTGACCTCACTCATCCAATCAGGGCACCAAGAACCATATTATCTCATAATGCCATTCAGTCTGAATTGGCATCTTTGCAACTTCACTGAGAGGGTGGCAGAATTAGATCTGTTTTAACACCATGTAGACATTCCGGATGCCCATGAGACAATTGAAATCATGCTTATTCAGTGGAGATGCTGCTCTTTTTCAGCACTATCAAGGTTACCGTTCATTACATTGGCAGCTGGGAAAAAAAGTGTGAATTGTCTGACAAACTTTCCTGGATTTGTTTTATATAAATAAAAATTGAGTAATTGAAACTGGCTTGGGTAAAAATTATGATTTGAAAATGGTAGTTGCTTGTTTTAGTAATGGGTTTAGATGGTGGAGTTTTTCAAATTTTATTCATATTTTGTATATCATAAAATATTTTCTTAACATTCTGCTAGTATTACAAGGATTCTTCTGGCCTTAAGATCAATATGTAAGTATTTAAAGCAGATATTATTAACATTCTTCTTGCTGCAACTTTGCTTCCTGCAGTTACCTACTTCCTTAGTGATATGAGCAAAACTTCAATTCTGCAACCATCTCCTTTTGGGGGGAAAATGTTTGCACACCTTTTATTTGTAAATCTACAGAATTATGAAATCATTGTATCCATTTTCTTTGGAGCTGATTTTGGAGAATACATTGGTGACTTTTGGTCATGCTGGACATTTTGTGGAAAGATGGTAAAGGCAAGGGCCACAATGGATGGAACAATGATGTAAGTTTCATGGCCATGTTGGTCTAGTTCTGGTTTTATGTTGAAATCACAGAACTATGGTAGCACAGTAGTTAGAGTGCAGTACTGCAGGCTACTTCTGCTGACTGCCAGCTGACTGCAATTCGGCAGATTGAATTTCACCAGGCTCAGGGTTGACTCAGCCTTCCATCCTGGCTAAGGGATTCTAACTGCTAAAATGTCCATCTTTTGCGTATTGAAAGGTAAAATGAGGACCCAGATTTTGGGGGGCAATATGCTGACTCTGTAAACTACTTAGAGAGGGCTGTAAAAGCACTGTGAAGCAGTATATAACTCCAAGTGCGATTGCTTGCAATTGCTATTTTTAAAGTTGCTTTTTTTTTTTTTTAGCAACACCTCATGATGAGGCAATCCCCTGCAACTAGTTACTTTCTTTTGAGACCAGTGACTTTTGTGTATGAACAGCAATGCAGGCGGCTTTAGCACATGTATTGCACATCTGCAAAAGATCACAGAACTGTCAGAGAAGCAGCTGAAGCAAAGCAGCTATTCAGATCAGGGAACTAAAAGCTTTGTGCTGCCTTGTTTAATGGATCTGCTTCGATAGAGTGATTCAATTGAATTACCTTTGAATTGAATCACCCCATCAAACTTCTGCATTTAGTCATCTGTTGAAGTCATACAGCAATAGGGCATGGACTTAAGCTTTTATCAGAAACTATATGATTGAAAGGGTTTACCATGATATGGGTGGGAAAACAAGTATTAGCCTTTTCAACCATATCAATTTAGTGGGGCTTTGTGTAAACAAAATCTGAAATTTTAAGATGTTTCTAATCCACAAAATGAGTTCAAACATTCAAAAGACATTCCCTTTCCTCTAACCAGTTTACTGGAGGAACAACATTCACAACTTAAAACATTGTTTATGGGGAATTAACTCTCATGGCAATTATATTTCCACTACTAAGAAAACAAATATCCTTGTAGCTAAACCAATGATGCAACCTTGCCTTATAATGACATTTGTTATAGTTACAACCATCATTTCATGTCTTCCTTATTATTAATATTTTGCCAAAGCAGAAGAGGTTTTTGCTTACAATGATATCAGAAACTTTGTAGAAATGTGTATTCTGGAAGGAAAAGGGCATTTCAATATTCCAAAGATGGACGTTTTAGCAGTTAGAATCTCTTAGCCAGAATCTCTTTCTTCAAATAAATTAGAATGTGTGGAGATACCTCATATTTCCTTTCAGTTGCTACCTTATTGAGCCCAGTTCATTTTACTTCTAACAATTTTAGGCTATGCTTGTATCTGTATTTCAGTGTTTCTATAATGTATATTCCATAGTTATTATTCTTGTCCTTAGATATAGTAAATCTGTAAATCAAAAAATTAGCTTCATGCCTGAGTCAAAAGGTATTTGAAATGCCTTCCTCTTTTCAAATTTCAATGGCTACAGTTTAGCATAACAGTTTTAAAAATCTTACAATTGCTCTTCCATGTACAGACCTCCATGTTACATGCAAGTTTTAGTATTTATTTGATTTGTCAATCGCTTACAAGATACAGGTATAAGAACAAATATAGTTTTGAATACATGAGATAGATACTTATAAGAAAAATAAAAAAAAAACAATAGGACAGGGACGGTAGGCATGATTGGTACACTTATGCACGCTCCCTACAGGCCTCTTAGGAAGGGGGTGAAGTCAATAGTAGACAGTCTAAGGTTAAAGTTTTTGGGGTTTGGGGAAGAAACCACAGAGTCAGGTAGAGTATTCCAAACATTGACCACTCTGTTGCTGAAGTCGTATTTTCTGCAGTCAAGTTTGGTGCAGTTAACCTGGAGTTTGTATCTATTGTGTGCTCTTATATTGTTATGATTGAAGCTGAAGTATTCATTTGCAGGTAGGACATTGCAATGTATGATTTTATATACTATATTTAGATCGGACTGGAGGTGGCGTAGTTCTAGGTTTTCCAGGTCTAGAGCTTCAAGTCTGGTGGCATAAGGTATTCTGCAATGAGTAGAGGAACGGAGAACTCTTCTTGTGAAATATTTCTGGACTTTTTCAATTGTGTTAATATCAGATACATGATATGGGTTCCAGACTGATGAGCTGTATTCAAGTATAGGTCTAGCAAATGTTTTGTATGCTCTAGTTAGTAGTGTGATATTACCAGAGAAGAAGCTGCGTAGGATTAGATTAACAACTCTTAATGCCTTTTTGGCTATGTAGTTACAGTGGGCTCTAGCACTTAGATCATTAGAGATGAGTACTCCAAGGTCCTTGACAAAGTTTGGATCCTCAACAAGGTCTTGACTATTCAGCTTGTATTTTATTTTCTGATTTTTTCTGCCAATATGTAAAACAGAGCATTTATTTGTTGAGATTTGAAGTTGCCATTTGATTGACCATTTTGATATATAGTCAAGGTCTTTTTGGAGGGTACTAGTATTGTCTGTGGTGTTGAATAGCTTTACATCATCAGCAAAGAGAATGCAGTTGCTCTCTATATGATCACAGAAGTCATTGATGGAGCCAGAAACCTGGGTTGTTTAGTCTGAGTCTCAGAAGAAAGTGCGAGTGTATCTCTGTTTCCTTCTGTTGGAAAGTATTGCCGTTCTTCCATTTTTCCTAATTGACTGATATTTCTGGATTTGATGTAAGTTTGTTACTGAACTGTTTTTGACACTGGAATTTGTTATTGAATTATCCCTGGAGTGAAAACTGACTGATTTTACCTGTGAATGACTTTGGACTGCTTATTTTGAACTTTGCTTAAACTTTCTGGAAGTAAAAACCTACATTTACTGTACAGTGTATCTGTGTACTGTGTGTGTATTATTCAAACACTACTCTCTATACGTCTCCCTGTATGCGCTCATTCTCCTAACGGGGAATTACCTCAACATTTTTCCTCTTGTTTAATGTGATAATTAGTGCATTCAGTTTTTATCTGGTGGCATAGATTTTTATATCGGCTTTTGAAGTTGGCAACATGACCAGATTTGTTTTTTCGCCAAAGTGATCTCTTTTTGGATTGAAGCTTCCTTATTGTTATGGGTAATCTGTTTTTCCTGGTTTTGGGAGTTGTTATTGGTACATATAGTTTGATGGCTCTTTTGATTTCTAGTAAGAATATGTTGTAATGGTCTTCAGCAGTATTGCATCCTGTGAATAGAAATTGCCAATCAAGGGATGAGAGATCGTTGATTATAAGATCATAGTTGCCTTTTTTGAAGTTATAATTGGGTATTTTGTCATTGTGATGATTTTAGTGTGGACGTATGTTGAGACAAAAGTCAATCATGTTGTGGTCACTGTTGGAAAAGGGTTCTTTAATTTGTATGCCGTAAATTGAATTCAAACTATTGCAGAAGATGAGATCAAGGCTTAAGCCTAGCATTGTTGGTTACCAGTTGTTCCAGTCCCAGATTTGTTACAGCATTGTAGAAGTTTGCATGTATGGGTTCAGTTGTACATTCGTTTAGGGTCCAGTCCATATGAGGTAGATTGAAGTCACCAAGAAAGATAAAAGTGTGTGGGCAGGATGCTGCCCATGTTAGTAGTGCATTTAGCTTGTTTACATGTTCAATGTCATAATCAGGGGCTCTGTAACATAGTAAGAACCAAAATGTGATATTTAAGGTCAGTTCACAGATAACGGTCTCAGGAAGAGCAAGCTCTTGGGTAACTTGGATGTTTTTTAGATGTAGGGACTTTTTATAGAAGATAGCAACACCACCTCCTCTACGGATTTCACGATCAGGTCGGTAAGCATGATTGTCTCTTACTGAGATAATGGAGTCAGGGAGAGATGCGTTGAGCCATGTTTCACAGACAAATATGATGTCAAATTTAGCCGTATTTAGTAAGAGGAGAAATTCAGGTATTTTATTTATAAGGCTTCTTGCATTGAGTAGCTTGCATTTATGGGCAGTTGTAGTTTGAATTGAGGTAATTGGCGTGCCTAGTCTTGGGTGATGGTGGATTGGTTGAAGAAGGTTTGGATGCTGAGTTGTGGGTTGTGTGACTTTCTTTTGATTTTGTTGTTTTCCACGAAGTCTTTGTTAAATACTTTTTATCTCACATGTTTATCCCAAGGAACCCAGAAAGATATTCAAAATTCCTTCTCAATATTTTTGAAAAATAGTTTTATTCTTATTATAATACAAGAACCCATGCTAAAAGTGGAATTTGGATGCTGTTGTGTACTTACATTATTGCATTATAATAATAAAACAAAGGCAGTTTTCAATAGTTTCAGTTTTTTTTTTTTTTAAACAAGTTTTATTAATTTTTAAAACACACAAATTGTCATTATTCATTACATGTTCAAACCTTTTTTCATTGTCAATTTAACAAGTCAGATAAATTATAATTCTATTTTAAACCATTTCCATACAACATACCAAAACCTCTTATTCAATTTCTCTTTACTTCTCTTTACTCTTATTCAATATCATTATTATTATTTCATCTGTTTCTTTCTGACTTAGTTACCATTATTCTCAATCTATATTTCTACAATTTTTAACTAATTCTCCCCCAAAAAGACATATACACAAAACACACAAAACATAAAAATCTTTTTGAAAGTAACTTGGACCCAGGTGTCTCTCTCTTCATGGACTTCAATTATATTCATGCTCATCTTACATATCATTACTCATTTTATTTACCATTCTAAGCCTTCTATATTAACTTCCCCACATATTTCACACTTCTTACTTCTATCTTAATTAATCATCTTAATTTGAATCATTATATTTATATCTTTTGTCCATTTTTATCATCCCTTTGTCTCATTCCTTATAAAAAAAAGAAAATAAGTTTCTCCTGAAATCATTAATCAGAGTATGATGCCTTTCTATCTCCCCTAAGTTAATCAAATTAATCTTTAAAATAATATCTAATACCCAATCCGATTTTGCTTGGTACATTCTATCTAACTAATACATCCAACATAATTAAGTACATAATTAGACAATAAATCTAAATATTAAAAAAAAGATACTATAATAAAAATTTTATAATAACATCAATACCATAGTCTTATTAAACTCTTCAATTAAAACAATATTCTAAACCTCCCTATTATTAAGTTTTAAAGCCAATCATTTTTAAACATTTTAACATTTTAATCTCTTATCAACTCTTAAATCATTACAATACTACCATCTCATCTTATGTACTTTGCAAAATCTTTTTTTTTTAAAATTATACTTTATCCATTATCCAAAAAAAATTTTTTTCATTTAATTTCAAAACATTGTAGCTTTTCTCCACCTTTTCCCTTTCTTTCTTCTCCCAACAAACCTTTCTACCCCCCTTCTTCTAGCCTCTGTCTTGCCAGCTTCCCTTCTCTGTCGTATTCCTTTTCCCTTTTGTTTACTATCATCATATTGGTTTTGCACCTTATTTTTCCCTTTCTTAAATGTTTTTTAGATCTTAAGTCCTTAAGTCCTTTAATTTTCTTTTTTCTCTTCTTTTCTTTTCTTTCTCTCTTCCTTCTTTCTGGATCAAGTTCTGAGATTCATTAAAAATGGCTCCTTTCTTTCTTTCTTGCTCCTCTGCTGTCTTCATCTGTTGTAAAGTTTGTTGATAATTACTAAGCGCCATTTCTAAGAAAAGGAAAGCTTCTTCCACCCCATCTTTACCATTTTTTTTGCTTGTTCATATTCTTTTCTTAGTTCCTCAACAGAAGGAGCCATTATAAATCTTTTCTTTTCTTTTCCCCTTCTTTCTTCTTACAACAACCAGAATATTCAAAAGAAAAATAAAAAAATAAAACAGTCCCAAAGTTATCAGTCAGTCCAAACTAAGGCAGAGTTCTCACTTTCTCCTTCTGGGGTAATATCAATCCAAGAGAAAGAAAGTCCAAATCTGTTTAAAATCTTATTGCAATATATTCTAGTCTTCAAATCCTTAAGGCATCTGCTCCAACAAGTCTTAGCATACAAATGTTTTCTTTTTAATCCTCTCTCTTCCCACTCATCGCTTAAAACCAATTTTCACCTAAAAAAAATAGGTTTCTTAATATCCAGTTATTTATTCCGTAGGAAAAGAGGGAAAGCTATCCTTTCAGCACCTTTAAACAGCCGCTTTTTTCTTCTTCTGGCAGGTATTATTCAGAAAGTCATACTTTTCAGGAATTTTATTAGATATGTCTTAGAGTCCTAGGAGCCAAGAAAACTTTCTCCTCTCAATCACTTTCTCCACTTCCTCCTGCGCATTCTTACCCGGCTGCCAGCTTCTTTGTGGCGGCCATTACAGACCGCCGCTGCACCGTCCTGGGAAAAGGGAGTTCTGCCGCCAGGGAGGGAGTCTGCAGCACCCCAAACCCTTCTCCGGATCCCCTACCTTCAGCTGCCCCTGCAGGGCAGCCTAGCTCCCGTACCCAGCTGGGTGGAGCCCCAAAAACGGCTAGCGCGGCAGGATCGCGCAGCTTCGGAAATCCCTGCCGCTCGCGAAGCCGACAAACCGGAAGTTCCAATAGTTTCAGTTTTATTTTCTTCAAAATCACTGCTGCCCAATTTTAAGAATCCCAGAGGGATACTCATTCAGAACTTTGCCACCCACATCCTACATTATAATGCTGACTCACCATTTTATAGATGCAATGGTCATGCCGTGAGTCAATGATATTATTAGCATAGGCAGAGTAGATTTTTTTTCAATATGTTTTCAATATTCCATTTTAAATTTCTTGTGCCATTTTTTTTTTAAAAAACCTTTTAATAATGATTGGATTTTGTATTTATTATTTTATATCTTATAAAGTGCCAAGTTGGGAGATGAAATTAATTCTACTTGGTATGACCAGTTCTCTAATAACTTATGTACATTGTTTTTTTTAAAAAAAAAAAACCTCAGATACATGAGAAAATATTGAATACCACCCAGTGCTTTATTTACCATTTGGTGATACAAGGCAAATGCATCATATCAAACTTAGAACTTGAGTGCATGATATGATTGAACTCTGAATTAACTTTGATTAATAAATCTATAGCTTCATAAACTGAAATATTTGTGATTAAGGTGTGATTTTTCTTGTCTATAGAACTTAATTTTTGTAAGTATTTTTGACTGCATGAAATATCTTATTATATTTGGTAAACTGAATATTTAGAACCCTGAGGCCAGCTTAGCTGGCTGAACATTCAGAACCCCACAGTGAAGCATTAACCCAACGGTTAACCAATTTTTAAAGAGATACTTTGTGCTCCTGTTGTGATCCTGGAATATGCAGAATACACAGATTTCATTATAGGTATGAAACATGTAAAATATATAATTTATGTCCTTTCTCATAAAAAACATACTAGTGAAGGCCTGATTATTTACAGGCTGATATTTGCAGCAATTTCAGTTACTATGGACTACAAAATAATGTAGAGAAGATGTCGATGGAAAGATTTCAAAAGACATCTGCCTGAGATAAGATATTGGAATTACTGTATCAGTCAGAAATGATAATGTGGGAATTAGATTGTAATGTTGAGGATATATTGGAGCTTAATGCATAACAACACTTGATTCTGCCATCAGGATGCAGTTATTCTCATAAGAAATATGTGCAAATGAACTTATGGGGTGAGTGTATATATACATTATTCCTGTAATTGTGTCAAGGATTTGTAGATCTGTGATAGTTTTGGGGATATGTATAGCATTACAAAAAGTTTTTTAAGGAAATGAAAAACTTTCTGTTAATGCAGTGATATAAATTCTGTGGATATTTTTTTTTTATTTGCAATATTTTATCACTAAATATGAAATGGGAACTTACTCCTGAAAATGTGAGAGAATGATTAGCATGTATTAGGCAATATGTGGTTTAATATCAACTTGAGATGAATAGTCTTTTTAGGGGAAGTTGCTTAGGAAAGAAATTTGCACCACTTTTTATGGTGAGTTTAGTCCAGTGGTTAAGGCACCAGGCTAGAAAGTGGAGACTATGAGTTCAAATTCTGCCTTAGCAGGCTGGGTGACTTTGGGCCAGTCTCTCTCAGCCCAATCCACCTCACAGAGTTATTGTGGGGAAAATAGGAGGACGAAGATCTGTTGGATATGTTGGCCATCTTGAGTTACTTATAAAAATAATAAAAGTGGGACTCACACACACACACCCATGAGCACACACACACATACACACACACACACGCCAAAACAATATAGCAATTTGTAACCATTATCTTATGCAAGAAATATGTAAGGAACTGTATGCACACTGCATGGAAATATACACAATTAAATTTCGATGATTCTCAAGACATAGTGGGAAAAATATATATTTTTCATGATTTTAGTAGTATGTTTAGGGGAAAAAAATACAGTGTGTATGGTGATTGACCCTTTCTCTTCCTCTGGAAATGCTGCAGTAGAATATAAGGAAAAGATTTTAAGCAATTGTGTTAAGGATAAGGCTTAGCTGATATTTTTTTTCCTCTTCTGTTAATTGGGAGGGTTTGTGTAGAAGCTATGTAATGTAGGGAAATGAATAATCATGAACAGATTATCTTTGAAGTGAAATTTCATGTGCCTGATAATCTCAAGAATTTCCAACTTCTAAGAAAACTTAGTGATTTGTAAAAGACAGTATGAAAATGTGAGGCTATTCATCTGTGATGTTTTTAAAAATCTGAATTCTAACAGAATTTCCTGCCCTATTTTGAAAGGACCTTAGGAAAATTGCCTCATAAAGAAAAATAATTACTTTATGTCATGTTTTCATTAAATTCTTGAAATCCACTCCATATAACTCCTTTTTTAAAAAAAATCCTACACACCATGAATAACATTTTCATGCTATTATGCAGGACTTGGTGAACATTTTAACTTCACATTCTTTGAGGTATGTAGCACTTCCTCCAACTGGCCCATGAGGAAGTACTAAATCAGAGTTTTGCCTCATTTTACAACCTTTCTTGCCACAATTATTAAGTGAATCACTGCAGTTGTTACATTAGTAACACAATTGTTAAGTGAATCTGGCTTCCCCACTGACTTCATTTGTCAGAAGGTTGCATGAATCCTGGGACACTGAAACCATCATAAATACATGCCAGTTGCAAATGCCTAAATTTTGATCATGTGACCAAGAGACTGCTGCAGTGGATGCAAGTGTAGAAAAATGGCCATAACTCTCTTTTTTCAGTGCCATTGTAACTTTGAGAGGTCACTAAATAATGGTTGTAAATTGAAGACCATCTGTATATGTTTTGTAAATAAAAATGTGTGATGTATGTGCGGACATTAATCCAAGGAAATAAAAATGCATAAATATGTTTCTGTAAACTGTTTTCTTCTGTAAGTAAATGGTGATTGCTTTGATGTTTTGTTTTTTTCTACTACTGGACATTAGAAGACTTCTGCAAAGAATAGTACAAAATATTTTTTTAAAAAAATATGTTTCCAGTGTTATTGGTTCCAAATAAAAAAATGATAATGGTATTTACATCCAAAACTTTGTACTAAAATAAATAAAGAATTGAGTTACATTTTAGCTTTCCTAGTATGGATTCTAATATATTTCAATTTTAGATGTTGATATTTCCATTTCAAAGTAAAAAACACTCTTATATGAAAAAGCTCATTTCCCTGTGAAATAAAGGTTCTGTGAGCTTCTTAACTTACCTTTTTTGATGTTTTGATCATGCCTGAAATCAATCTTTTTTCTCTTTTTTGGGGTCAGTGTTGCTATGGGAAAAAGGTTGGGAAAACTTACCATTGAACAGTTCCACAGGGATATAAAAGACTCTTCCCTACAGCAATGGAGTCTATTTCAGTTAATCCTTTTCTTGTTCAGTCATATACATACTGAATATGTATATGGCTTTAATGTAACTGGTAACTTTTAATAATCAAAATGCAGTTTTTATTAATTTCTGGGAAGAACTATCTTAGATCTGATGGTTCATATATTTTGAATGATGAGGATACAGATTTGCAATATGTCTTCTGGATTTAAGCTATTAAAATTAGTTTTAATTAAATCAATTTTAATTACCTAAAGTAGTCTTACAGAAAAGTAAAATCTAATATTTTGATTTTATTTTTCATTCTATTAGTTTTACTAGTATTTTCATGCAACCTCTAAATAACATAGAGATTTACTCTTTTAATTCTTTCCAATGCAACAGAATGTTAGAAATAAATATGAAGGTGCTTTGTCCATCAGGATAACTCCCTAAAAACCAAACTTACTGGAACTAAGTGTGGAGTAGCAAGAAATTGGCCAAAGAAAAACCAGATTCTAACTAGATGCTACAAAATGAAGGAGAAAACCTTCAGAAGTAGTTAAATATCAGCTCAGACTATTGACAAGTGCTCCTTTCTAAGCCCCTCTCCAACTTCCTTCCCAATCTCTTGAGCCAGAGCAGAGCTAGTATTAAAGGATTGGAAAATAGGATTAGGATTATACCTTCACAAAACTAGGTACCATCTCCTTCCAAAATCTCACCTTTATGTAGACATTGCTGTATCAGCTTTATTGTCTCTTGACCCTAACCAGAAATGTTAAATGCAGTCTGTAGCTATTAAAAGCCCATCTAGCTGTGTGGGAACTGTATTTTTGAATGGATTCAATTTTCACTAAATTATCTGTTTTAAAATTATTTCACAGCCAAGGAGATACTCTTAAAATTAGACTCTTAAGATACAGTTCATTCTTCTGCCTTCTTCTAGTTCAGATGCTCAATTAGCTTTTTATGTGTTTCTTTTGAATTTAATTTCAAAAGAATTATTTAATTTTCATATGTCTCAAAGATTTCTTGTTGTCTCTTAAAGTCTCTCAATGCTAAAAGTGTAGTAGAGTGACTAATTTTTGAATACTTTTATTTTTAATATATCCAATAGGAAGTTCTAGTCAGATTTTCCCCAGCTTGAGTTGCTTTGCTATATAATGTGCATGCATATTAATGAAATACTTCATATTACAGTATTGGTAACTTGGAAATTTAATCAATATGACAGCTTTATATTATACTGTATATTATAATATTTTCACTGTATAGAGAAAAACCCTGGTAGATCATTCTGAGTACTAAAGCTTACTGAATTACGAGAGTTGTTAAAGACAATTAAAAGTTACAATAAGGAACTTTACTTTGTGTTTTTTTGGGACACTTAGAGTATAAACAACTATACTAAAAATAGAGAAAGAAAAACAAACATGAATTACTAATACTATATGAATTACTAATGCTAGTAATCTCAGAAATGGATTAGGATATAATAATTATTCATTATATGCTAAACTAGCATATAAAAGGTAGTCAGTAATGCTCCAGATTTCATATTGGGTACATATGATGCAAGCTACGACCCAAAATTGAACCCAAAATTTCTGTTGCTAACTGAAACATTTGTTAAGTGAATTTTGCTGCATTTTACAACCTTCCTTGCCACACAGATTGTTAAGTGAATCACCTCAGTTGTTAAGTTAGTAACACAATTGTTAAGTGAATCTGGCTTCCCCACTGACTTTGCTTGTTAGAAGGTTATGAAAAGGAATCTCATGACCCCGAGGCATTGCAACCATCATAAATATGGATCAGGTGCCAAGCCTCTGAATTTTGATCACATGACCATGAGGATGTTGCAATGGTCATAAGTGTGAAAAACGGTCAAAAGTCACTTTCCCCAGTGCTGTTGTAACTTTGAACAAACGGTAACTACCTGTACAGTGACCCCCATCGAATTATTTATATATGGTTAACATAAATCATGCAGAAATATTTGTAGGTTTGAGTCATCTTACATATTTGTTTGAAATATGTGTAATTTCTTTTATTAAATGAAATTGCTGTATCTCTTATATACTGTTCAGAATTATGATGCCAGCCTTTTAGTTCCTTGACTTCACCTAGACAACTGCTTTTTCTTGGTTTGCTCCCTGTTCTGCTCTTCCTCCGGAGCTTCCTGATAATTCAATGAAAGACATAAGTTACCTTTTGTGGGATCCAATGTACCTTAGTTATCTTTGTACTCGATGCCAAACAAGTCAGATAAATTGGAATGATTTCGAAGTTAATTACAAGTTATACTTCCAGGTAAGATTGAAAATGAAATTTGTGGCTCAGTAGAAAAAAGTGAAAAAATGAAAAGTGTATAAAAAGAGAGTTAAAGGAAAGCTTGCCAAAAGCATTTGTCAACTGAGATAAAGCACGCTTGGCTGTCAGTTGCAAATTCTCAATATAACCAATTAAATGCATATTGAAGTATGCATTAAACAGATGCTCTTTATCACTTACTCCCCTTAAATTCCAAGCAGCAATCTTTCATATGCCATGGTGGTATCATAGATATTGACCTTTGTAGCCAATCATGGTTTTAACAGGAAAAATACAAAAATTAACTCAAATGCAATGGGAATAAATTACTTTAGAACTCTTTCATCATAAAGAATAAAAAGTAGAATCAAAAGTGGGTGCTGACTGAACAGAAAATACAAAAGGAATATACCTTAGTTGAATTGATCATATAGAGAATGAACCAGGATCTGAATGCAAAACAAATATGCAAAGAAAGAATGAATGGGTCAGAAGGAAGAAGCTGCTTGAGAAAGTCATGATTTAATAGAGTTACTGAAAAAATCTCCAAAAGAAAGAGATAGGAGGATTATTGGACAAAAGCCAATATAGGGACTTTGCAGAGCAAAGATATAAAGGTAGAGAAAAGTATAACAACTACTGTTGCTTTAAATCCCATTTAGCTACATTTCTTTTTCTTACATCATGCATTTACCATTTCTTACTCCATTTCTGCACCTTGCATAGTCGTGCTTACTTTGAAAGGGAAAAGTGCAATAGGTATGTAGAAGTGGATACATACCCAAATCCAATGATATGACCCGTGGAATTTCTATTAAAATTAAAGATCAGAGGAAACAAATATTAAGGGTAGATTAATACACAAAAAGTTATCTGCCAGCCAGAGGTGGTGTTCAGCAGGTTCTGACCAGTTCTGGAAAACTGGTAGCGGAAATTTTGAGTAGTTTGGAGAACCGGCAAATACCACCTCTGACTGGAGATTTTACAGTATCCTTCCCCTGCCATGCCCACCAAGCCACGCCCACAGAACCGGTAGTTAAAAAAAAAAAAAAGAATCCCACCACTGCTGCCAGCCATTTGGCAAACATTCTGATTTGAAGGAGTGAGAGAAGAAGATAGAGAATAATGAATTGATCAAACTGAAAATGCACAAACCAATGGAGCACTCAGACTTCAGTACATGACAGTTGGAAAAAAGAATCTCCATTACTGTTGAGATACACAGATATAGTCCCCACTAATCATTTGGTCATGCTTTAGAGATGGCAGGACTAGCTGAGAACAGAGGGCCAGGATTTGTTGTTCAAAAATGTTTATTTTATCTACACATCCAAGTCCCTGTCCCTTATAATCTCTTTTCCCCTCTGTGTATATCTGGAGCAATGGAGACATACAGCCTGTTAAACTCCTCCAACTAAACACAATCTGACAATTGAGAAAAACACAGATTATTTGAAATTGGATACCATTTCCCTCCAAAACTGTTAAAGTGTTGAATTAGTTATCCAGGTATTACAACATGTGAGCCAAGGTAGACTAGGTAATTATATGAGTACCTGGACAGAATGCAATTCATTTTAAAAATATAACTGGACCTTAAAAATTCAGTGAAGCTGAAAATAACACTTTAAACATGAACACAGTGAAAAATTATTGGGAAAAAGTGTGCAACATGATCTGTACTGCTTCTGTGGTCACAATTTTTTTTGCACATTCTGTTAATCACATGTATCAAAGTTTTTAGAAATAGCTATTAATCAGCAATGGTATTATAACAGTGAAATGCGTGAATGATCAAAAGGTGATAAAGTTCATGTAATAGCCCGTCTTGCTACATTTAAAAATGCATGTGTGTGTGTGTGTGTGTGTGTATGTACCCAGTGTATATATGTTTTTGTTTAGGATGCCATCTGAAGTGCTAACAAATACCGCAAAGTAATTAGCTGGACTTTAAGTTTTGCCAATCTCAAGGATGACATTTCAAATTCAAAGGTGACAAATTCAATGTGCATTATGATAGGGAATTTCAAAGCATATTGTGTGGTAGGATTTTTTTTAAACACCAGGAAGATTCTGAATACACAAATCCGGGGAAGTAAGAAGATTTCAGATTCAGATATTTAATTCTCATATTTGAAAATGTTTATAGTGTTAAAATATTTGCTATCCTTTACATTTAATAGATCTTACAAAACTTAATCAAGTTAATCACTTTTAATTTGGGACTTCTTTGGGCTGAAGCACTATTCAATTCAGCAATACTTATTTCTAAATAGAAATATGTAGAACTGCAATATAAGCAGAGAAAGTGTTGCCTAACTAACACCAGTTCATTAAACTCAATTTTTATTTTGCAAATTTATTTTGGTTTGTTTCATACAAGGTCCTCAATATATTTATGAGACAGAATTAATAAGTACAAATTTGGCGATGATTCAGCAGCAAATAAAAGGAAGCAAAGATAAGCATTTCTAAATCCAACTGATTTTCAGCATGATAAAATTCTCTGAAAGAAAGAAATTGCATCTCTGGTTGTACTAGGTTCTTTATGTTTAGCATTATCATTTCATGTTTTGAATGAAGCACGTTTAAAATTCAATATATTATATATGTAAAAATTATGTTTCGTAAGAAATACTGTATGGCGTACGAACACAATGACTTCATGAGGTTAAAATGCTGGGCTGCCAATCACCAGCCTTTTGTTTGAGACCCATTGCTGTTGCAGGGCAGGGTGAGGTCCCATCATATACTTCACCAACTGAGTGATTCAAAAGTAGGCTACTGCATGTAGATAAATGGGTACCATTTTAATGGGCAACTTCACAGGGATGCAAAAGGAGCTTCCAATTGGGTGTGTCCCCCCCCCAGCAAATCCTTTCACTATGGAAGTACTTCGTGGACGTATTAGTACTGTATGTAAATTCTATACTACTTGGCATCATATTTCTATAGCATTTAATTATTTGATGTGAGCACATAGATTTTGTTGAAAAGCATTCTGTGTGAGGCACTGTCAGGAAACTGACTATTCGGGACAATCTCATTAAGAGTATGCTTACAAAAAGTCACTGGTGGGAATGAAATGAGAAAACCAATGATAGCTAATACGTAATATAAAATGTTACTGCAGTTTCTCATTCGACCTTAAATTATACAGCCTGGAATCTCTTAGCAGAGCGTTTAGCCTATTAGCCCATAACAGAATTGTGAAACTAAAATGTTTGCTTTGTTATATTAATTAGTCTGCTTGAGATAAGGCAGCTTTTTGGACTTTTCTGGTATCTTTTATTGCAGTCCCATAAAAATTCTCATTTTTCAAAACTCTGGGTGTTTGGAGTATCAAGGTGGTCTGCAGATAAGCACCACAATGAGGAGGAAAAAGAGATGATGTTAATGATGATGACAATGATAACAGTTTGAATAACAATTGTGATTGTGGACTGGGTTGAAAGAATTTGCATTTTTTTAAGCAGTGCCTTCATTCTACACCCATTATGATCCCATGCCATATGATAAGACTTTTAAGGGGAGTTTTAAAAAGTGTGTTATGTAGGTTTGGCATGCATGATAAATTTCATACCATGAAATTTGTTGCTTGGAATTTGGGCTTTAGAAGTCCTGTTGATGGCTGATATCCAATTTTCCCTACCACTTGTACTTATGGGAATTAGATAATGGAATGGTTCACTATAGCAGGTAAGTAGATTTTTGGCTTCCATTTTTATCTATTACGTCATAGTTTGATGCTTCACTTAAACTATACTTTCTTCTATTCTGATTCTGGAGTACAACCCCAAAACAGCCTTAAACCAGTATGTTCGCCTAGAGTATAAAACCTTTCAAATTATGAAAGAATGCTGAATGTTGAATCCTGAGGACAATTAGGAGGTGGTCACTAGGGATTTCATAATTACAGTATTCTATTCTATGACTTATTTAAAAGACTTACTTAAGAAATACTTAAAGACTTACCAGAAGCTTCCATATGACCTTCAGTTGTTGAATGCTAAAAAAGGTAAAGAGATACCATAAGTCAGACAGCCTTATGTGGAAGTCTGGAATCATTACCATACACTGAAATCACTATCTCAAAAGCCCAGTTCCATGAAACAAGGAGGATGCTAGCAGGAATAACCCTGATCCTAGTTTCTAATAGGTTATCAATGTATATTTGAAATACATACTGTAATACTTATGAACTACATAGCCATTTCTCATAATCGTATTGATCCAGTGATCTGAATAAAGATGATATAAAATGATGGTGCTTATGTTGATGATAGTATCAGTTGGTAAATGAGAAGATTTTTATGTGAAACATATTGTCATTGCGTTCATTTATTTTATATCTCCAAACAATCTGTTTTCAGGAGGGGATAATTTTTCTCTGTCCTTGATTTGTCCTGTTAACCGAATTTTTAAAGTAAAGGATAAGAAAGATGGGTCATTTGAAAAAAGAATATATGATGGAGTAAGAAGTTACTTTTTTGAGTTCTTATAGAAAATGAGTTCTTATCTCATTTTTGAGTGCCCAATTGATGTCTGCTTTTATTTAGAATATTAACTGGCATAGCTGCAAAATCAATAATAGAAACAAAAATATAAGTCTTCTGATTAAAAATGACACAAAACAAATTTGCTAACTAAAACAGATGCAGTCAACAGTTTAAACATATATCATACATGTTTAAACTCCATTTGGGTTTCTTTTTTGCTTTATCTTTTAATGCATCATTCCTGAGTAAGTTACAGTAGGTGTGAAAAAATATTTCCTTCTCTACTGAATTAAATAAATAAGAATAAATTAACCTGAAAAAAAAAATTGAAAATGCTGTGTTAATGCTTAGAATGTAAAATTTGGAAGAATATTTCTGTCATTTTGACACTTTAAAAAAAACCAATATAACACATTGATCAAGAATATTTTTTCTAGTAGATATGTTTTTAAATCTCTTTTAAAAATTAGAAAGTAATAATTCTTGCTAGAAAATAAGATATAAGATTGCTAGCAAAAGATGATTGATAGAAGAGAAGAAATGTAAAACAATGATGGTTGTGATTCAGAGATGATTCTCTGCAGGAGAATTTTTACAAAATGAATCTGCAAGGTAGATTTTACAGAAGACTTATGTATCATATATCACTCTAATTTGGTTTTCTAGATATGTCTAGATATGTCTGGTTTTCTAGATATGTCTCGATATGGACTACAGCTCTCAAAATTCTTTGTCATGTTGGCTGAGATTTTTGAAGGTTGTATTTTCATTTCCAGATGGCATCAAGTTGGAAAGAGATGCAGAATAGTGATTTAATTAAGCACAGTAAATACAATTGTATCACATGCCCATCATACAGAGTTACTGAGGATCAGGGAAGCATAAGTGTGCAGTTTGTAACGATACATCATTATCTGTATATAATACAGTTTAAATTTCATTCCTCTTGAGAATTGTTGGGAAAGTAAACACAACAACATTTGTATTTTTTAGTTTGCAGTTATAAGTGCATTTCCCATTGTATATTTAAAATGGAGGTATCCAATGCATCCAAATAGCTATTGAGGAGAAGAAATGAATTCATTGAGATAAGACTATAAAGAGGGTTCACATCCATCAGAACCAATGCTATTGTTAGGAAAGTGCATTGGAAAGGGTGCTGTGGTGGTTTCTCATAGGCATGCAGTTAATCTCAACAGAAGTAGAGAAATGTTTTAGTTATTTACATGTACTATGGTTCTTTCTAAGACAAGCCTTTTTGATTCTCAGTGAGCTCTCACATTTGAACTCTCTGTCTCTATTCTACTGATTCTGCTTTGGTTTCATGGAAAGGGATGAGAAAATCCATAGAAACAAAGAAAGCTTTGGTGACTTATGCCTATGGAGATTCTCAGGCATGCAGGTCATAGTTGTCTCAAAGGTGCTTTTTCAAAAGGCAGCTGGACTTTTTTTTTCCTCAAGGAGGAAGAAAGATGTTTTGCTTCTCATCCAAGAAATGTTGAGGCCATTTGTGGGGTTTATCTGTGTTCCAAGTGGCCAAGTGGCCTCAATGGCTCTCAGAGAACCTGCTAATGACCAAATGACTACAAAGAAATACAATCCTTCCTTCCCACCCACCCCCATCCTATCAGGCCTATCCTTCTATTCCCCCACCATCCAGTCAAAACTGATGAAGTTTCTAGGTAACATTCATTTTAAAATGAGAATGAGGAGTTGGTATGTCATCAAGTCTCAAAGGTGCTTTTTCAAAAGGCAGCTGGACTGTTTTTCCCCCTTGAGGAATATGTCTAGTTGCCTTTTGAAAAAGCACCTTTGAGACTTTGATGAAAGACCAACTCCTCATTCCCATTTTAAAATGAATCTTACTTAGATTCTTCATAAATAATGGCTGGTCCAGCTTTCAGTTTTTCAAGATTCTGCTTTTGCTAAGGAAATAATGATATCACTTACAGGACTGGGATAGAAAGTGCATTTCTTTCAGGGTTTTGATAATAAACATTATTTTATTCAGGACAATAAGGAAATCTAGGTTAAACCTACTTTAGTGGTAAGCACTAAATATTTTAATATTTTTGAGGAAGGGCTTTTGCAGACAGCAAAATGATACAGAATTGATAGGGGCACATATTATTCATGTGACAGGTTTCAGCTTTCCAACTTGGGCTCTCTTCAATTATTTTAGGGTTCACAGAATGCTCATGATATACTCTGCACTTCATATTGATAAAAAGCCATGTCATTGATTTTTGCCAATTATACCACAATAAAGAACTTAAATTGCCAAATTGATAAATACTTGAACCATAGTGTTGCAAAGAACTACATCTTGACAAAATTTTATTTATTTATTTATTTATTTATTTTATTTGCCAATTGTTTACAAGATAATAAGTATAAGTGTATACATAGTTGTGAATACATGAAATGGGTACATATAAGAAAAATAAAAGAAGAATAAGAGAAACAATAGGACAGGGACGGTAGGCACGTTGGTGCGCTTATGCACGCCCCCTACAGACCTCTTAGGAAAGGGGTGAGGTCAATAGTAGACAGTCTAAGGTTAAAGTTTTTGGGGTTTGGGGAAGAAACTACAGAGTCGGGTAGAGTATTCCAGACATTGACCACTCTATTGCTGAAGTCGTATTTCCTGCAATCAAGTTTGGTGTGGTTAACTTTGAGTTTGTATCTATTGTGTGCTCTTGTGTTGTTATGGTTGAAGCTGAAGTATTCATTGACAGGTAGGACATTGCAATGTATGATTTTATATACCATGCTTAAATCAGACCGAAGACGGCGTAATTCAAGGTTTTCTAGTTCTAGAATTTCAAGTCTGGTGGCAGCATAAGGTATTCTACAACGAGTAGAGGAGTGGAGAACTCTTCTTGTGAAATATTTCTGGACTTTCTCAATTGTGCTAATATCAGATACGTAATGTGGGTTCCAGACTGATGAACTGTATTCGAGTGAAAGCAAGTGAAATAAAAAGAATTTTATTCAAGATTCTTAGTATTAGTATAACTCCCCAAGTCATTGATCTTCTGCATCTTTGTCAATATTTGTACTGTCTGAAATCTGTTTTCAACTGAAAATATCATTGCTAAATAATTCACACTGCAGATTTTGAGCAAAAAGGAAGAAAAGTAATGATATATGTCTTAGATCCGAAGTAAATTAAAAGAGGACATTTATAAAATATAGTTGTATGATTGAAGTTGGATTTTTCTCAGATGCGGATTGTTTACCATAGTAATATATACGTATTTTAAAATGTCTAATGTTTCATTTATGTTTTTTGAAATATAAACTTCTGGATGATTATTACATTCTGAATATTAGAAATTAGTTGTAAGATAATCAACTCTTTAATAAAATAGCACCTCAATTGTTTCCATATATGCTGGATCAGTGTTAAAATTTATATACAAATATTTAAAATGAAACCACTCATTTGATATTCAAGGATCTAAGGCTGAATTTCTCCTTGAAATTAACTGCCAATTAACCTTGCTTACCAATTGTCATTTCTGTTATAATTCTACTAGTATTCCAATCATATTTTGTTCTAACATACTAGTAGATTATATTTATTTACAGAAATTATTTCTTTAGGGTTTATGTTCTGCCACTAGAAGTATTAAAGTTACCAATATACCAGATTTATGCAACACCAACTGAGTTTGCTTAAACTCCCAAAAAATGGTGACTACTTAGATTAGAGTCACCAGGAAATTTAGGGCTGTAAACATCTTGGAAGAAAGCAGTGACATGTGTTGCCAAATACTGTATATCCACGTTGTCAAAGCACCTCTTCTAACTCTTTTAGTAACCAGGCAGATTCATAATGGAAATAGCACATGTGCAGACAGTCAAGCTGTACTCTTTTTAAGGTGGAACCCTTGGTGCTCTCTGTGCTTGGTTGTTTGCTTGCATTCACTTCCACTGATGATATTACCTAGTTGGCTAATGAAATGTCTGCAAGCAAACAGCCAACCTCAGAGAGCACCGAAGACTTCACAGTTCAACCCTGAGCTACATATATTATCTTCTATTGGAGCTTTTGGGGGTTGAAGCTGAATTTGATACTTTAACCCTTTAGATCTGAGATTATTGAGGTTTATCAGTGACTACCTTCCCTGCTTGCTTGCTTTTAAGTTCATATTGACTTCTGGTGACTGCCTAGACCAGGGGTGTCAAATTCAATTTCATTGAGGGCCACATCAGGATTGTGTTTGACCTCAGGGAGGGTGGAGGGTATGCCCAGGTGGGCATGTTCAGCTCAATGGCACTCATGTCAGGGGCATCTGTGGTGGCCTGGACAGGGCTAGAAGGAAAGAAAGAAAAAAAGAAAAGTAAAAGAAAAGAAAGCAATAATGTACAGATAGTCCTTACTTACAAACTTTCATTTAGTGACTATTCAAAATTCCAATGACACTGAAAAAAAAGTGACCTATGATCAGTTTTAACACAACTGTTGCAGCAGCCCCATGGTCATGTGGTCAAAGTTCAGGCAGTTGGAAAGGGACATGTATTTATGATGGTTGCACTGTTCTGGGATCTTGTGATTACCATTTGTTACCTTCCCAGATGGCTTCTGATAAGCAAAGTCAATTGGGAAAATAGAGTTGCTTAACAACCATGGGATTCACTTAGCAACTGCAGTGATTTGATTAACAACTGCAGCAAAAAGGTCATAAAATAGGGCACAATTCACTTAACTGTCTTGCTTAGCAATGGACATTTTGGGTTCAGATGTGGTCATAAGTTAAGGACTACCTGTAATGAAACTGCATTGAGAAGTTAGAATAACTTACCTTCAATTGCTATGAAATATATTTTTAGAACATTCTACGTGGCTTAAAGTTCAGTATTAGTATAATGCTGACTAAGCTATTGAATTAAAAAAAAATGATTTAAAATTATAGTTAAATAGTTGAATCTTTAAAAATCAGATTTTAAAGATTTTTTTTTTACACCAGTCTTCTTTTCCAAATCTGACTATGAACTGAATTTCTTTTCATGAAAGACAGTGTGAAATCTGCCTAGTAGGAAGTATAGCTGGAATTTATTGTACTATTAAAATTCTATTGGGTCTTTATTTATGAAATGTATTTTTTATATTTGAGTACTAAGGAGCTTTTATATTGAGACTTGTAAGATTCATATTTCCTTTTTTACAGTTTAATTTAGGCTCTAAATCAAATATGTAAACTAATATTATATCTGCCTGCAGCTTTTTGTATGAGCAATACCTTTTTGTCTATCTCCATAAACTATTGCTTGTTTTAGAAAGCTGAGATGCTAAATAGCAGCTGACTATTAAGATTTTGGATTCTACAGTTTTATTAAATCAAGTGCATCCAACAAAAATAAATAAATAAAATAACATTTTCTAAATCAAAGTTTATATATGTTTGTATTATTGCTATTTTTACTCTCATGAGCTGTCTGTGGATACACAACACACTATATAAGCCTGCTCATGCTGTATACATAATCTTCTTTATTTGAACTACCATGGTAAATGTCTAAAACATTTGAATTTGGATATTGAATATATCTATACTATCACACTCACAATTGCTCTTTTGTCTAATAAAAATATATCATTTGTGTTTTTTAAAAAATAAGAACAGTCTCCAGAGGACATTCTGTTCCAATTTAGGGTTTTTTTGGTTTTTTTTGGGTTTTTTTGTTTAGATTTAGCCAAATGCCTTTAGAGAGAAATTACTGATGTGGCAATGACCTCTTGGTTCAATTGAATTAGAAAACTTAATGAAGATTTTTTTTCTCCCAGTATTGGTCTTTCTTGTCTTTTAAGATTGATGAAATAGAAAGTCCAGTAGTTATTGCAGTAATGCCAGCTGTAGTAGCTTTGAGTAGAGCTGCAAAGCCTATCCTCATATATGTATATAAGAAAAATATATTTTCATAATATATACACTGACTTAATTTGAATGTAAGGCTCAGCTAAACTATAGTTTAATTAGGATTATAAGAATTAGTCATATCAAGCCATGATATTTTCTCATTCATTTTCTTTCCTTGAGGTAATTGTGAAGAGGAAATGGAATAGTTCTACTTCAGTTTTGTATGTATTTCCTACAGTCCAGGTTATAAATGAATATGCCTCTGATTATTTGAAAGGAATCAGTTTGTAAAGCTGCTTGAAAATGACTAATTTTTTTTTAGTAATTATGGTTAGCCACAGTATGCTGCATTTTACTGAAATGTTGTTTATTTTATAAGTTATTTATAAGTTTAGCAAACCATGCTAGAAATGTGATTCTGGGCAGTTCACAGCAAGGATTCACAAGGCATTATTAAACCAAACCACATTAAAGCATATTTCTAACAACTAAACTCAGATGGCAATAGAAGTTACTATGAGCCAAAAGCTTGCTAAAATACAATAGTTTTCAGTACCTTCTAGAATGCAAGAAGGGTTGGAGTCAAGTGTACTTTTAGAAAAAGGGGGGCCTGAAGTTCTCTAATTTGGGGATGGGGAAGAGTTGCCTCCCAAAGGGCTCCTGTTCCTCATGGCTGAAATTCCTTTGTTGAAATTCATTAGCAGAGTAGATGAATTATGGCAAGATAATTTTGCCTGTTCTGAGGATTTGGAGAGAATAGTTCCGCTACCACATTTACTTGGGGAAAAAAGATACTGAACTCATGACCCTTAAATTGGCCATTCTATCCAATTTCAGAAATTAGAAATCCCTGGCTACTTCTGATGGAACTGAGATTGGAAATTTTTTATTAAAGCTCACGTCCAACAAATTGTGAAATAAATTAGTTATACAAACACATACAAATTTACTGAATGGACTAATATCAGATAATCCAATAAGTATGGTCATTGGACATTAAGACACAGAGACTCATTTTTTAATTATCATAACAAATGTAAGCAAACATCAGTTTTCTGTCTTTAAAAAAAAACTATGTATGCTGGTAGGCTCACAATCCCATTTTGTCACAAGTGTCTATGAACATTCTCAATCATTCAGGTCCTTGTTGTCCCAAAGGTGCTTTTTCCAAAAAGGTAATTGGAGTTACATGCTTTTTTTAATTTGAAAACATTTTGTTTCTCATCCAAGAAGCTTCTTCAGTTCTCATTCATGGTTTAATAATCATGGCAGGTCAATTACATTCTTCTAGAAATCATCTGATTATATTCATGATTTCATCATGCTATGACCCTATGGTGGTTTTCCTACCCCATTGCCCATTCCTGTGCTGTAGACAATTGTGTTGCATTTCATTGTTTTAACAGTTTTAACATACTGTTCCATTGGGACAATTTGGGTTTAATTTTGATATCTCTGAGTCCAAACAATGAAAATTGATGGTTCAGTTTATCTTGATTATCAATAAATGTGTGTCTTTTTCCAACTTCATAAGATCTGATCTTGTACAAAATGATTCGGTTCAAAATCAAAACTATTTCAAGTGCATGTATAATTGCATAAGATTATGTTATAATCAGATCACTTTTCATCACCCAGTTTTCGCATACTGTATTTCCAGATATTTCATAAGAAAGATGTTTTAGAAACATAGCCTTAGGTATTTAGCTGAAATACTAGAAAACTTAAAGCAGAACAAGTTTCTTCTAAAAAATTTCCAGCATGAAAAGTCAGTAAAAATGTTGTAATTTACTTAATTACTGGAATGCCATTAATCATCTCACCAAAGTTTCATTGCCATGAAGTGCAATTAAAAATGGAACTATAGAATTCCTGTTGTGAATTGGAATATACTCCACAATTGTTTCTCGCCAGTTAACAGACTGGAGGTCACTGCTGCTAGGTTCCTACTTTTTTTATAATTAAGTAGAAGTTGCCCCATCATAATACTAAGAATGAACATTAAGAGCTGTGGTGGTACAGGGTTAGAATGCAGTACCACAGGCAGTTCATCAGTTCAAATCTCATGGGCTCAAGTTTGACTCAGTATTCCATCCTTCCAAGTTTGTAAAATGAGGACCCAGATTGTTGGGAGAAATATACTGACTCTGTAAACTACTTAGAAGTGCTGTATAGTGGTATATAAGTCTATTACTATAATGCTATTAATATCTCTGATATGATATGATATGATGATATACTGACATTTGCATTTTCACATTCTTTTGACAGAGATGTTAATTATCTCTACTTAGAACTGATGCAGATATTTTTACTAATAATATTATTAGTAAACGTTAGTAGTTATTTCAATTGCAAAAGTTTTTGCAATTGAGTTATTTCAATTGCAAAAGAAATAATTACATAGCAAATAGGGATTCATACATTTTCAGATGTATACATTAGTAGAGGATTACTTTTAGTTATAACTTTGGCTTAATAGATTTTTGCTTATTAATTTTTGCTTATATTTTCATCTGCAATTAAATAACGGCTCATAATATTTAAATTCTATCTCTGAAAGTAACTTGCATTAAATTTCCCTAAACTGCATCTTACATAATATGACATAAATTGTATTATCCATGTTAGAAACCTCAAGTTTGTATAAACTATTTTAGGGGAAGGATAAAATATAATGTTATCTCCCTTTGAGTAGTTTTGCTAAAGAATGTACTGTGTGCAGAATGTGAATATGTTTCATCACAACTATATCATGTAATACCTTTTCTCTCCTTTTATTTCATATCCAGTGCTAAGTACTATGTCCAGTTCTAAGTACTATGATGAATAATTTGATATTCTTTCCCAGTACTTTCATGAAAGGATATTTGCAGCACAAGCTGCCATGTCCTTTAATCATGGTATTATGTTTGGGAAGTTTCATCATTGTGTGGGGAAATAGCTGATGTAAGTGTGTAATTTATAAATAACATTGAACTTATAATGGGAAACATGCCAAATATTGTTGTGTAAGTTGTGCAAAGATCATTGGGGGGGGGGAGAGAAGGAACACATGCAGTAATAATGAAAATAAATTTGATGCAAAATATAAAATACAAACATTTAATCTGAACAATTCTTCAGTATTTATTCTTAATGCTGTGTGTGTATGTGTAAGTATATATACACACAAAGTAATAACTCAGCAATCTTTCTGACAATGTTGCACTCATCACTGTTATTGTCTCTATGCTACATACAATAAAATCAGAGGAGGAACAATGGTAGTTCATTGAAGATTTTATTGTAAATGCATGGCACAGAACTGATTTTGGCCAGGTTTTCTTGGTTCACAACACAGTCCCTTATCCAAAGCACTATATTAGCTGTCACCAGAGATGGCTTTGTATTTAAGTGGGCACATGGGGTATTTCTATTCCTTCTCTGCATATCTGATAGATAAGCACCCTGTCTGTTCAAACCCTGGGCTTTTTGCTAATTTGCAATAAAATTATGCAAGTTTAGTAACTTTTATGAGTTTATTTTCAAATCCGATTTAGTATTATGCACCCCAGTTGAATTCTATGCTTCAGTGAAATTCTAAGTGAACCTCTTCGTAATACAAAGTCAAACATGACAACTGTCTGTAAATTTACATGTATTTAATTTACAGACTCAAAATCAGTAAACCGGGAATATGGAGATAAAATATTTGTCCCAGAGAAGAAATTGAAGCTGAAAAAAAGTTGGATATCTCAGCAAAACAACATCCCAAACCATATCTCTTTATCAGCTATTTAGTGCTTACTGGGAGAAAAGATAAATGGTTTAAATGACCTTCATCATCCCCAGACTTGAATGTTATGGAAAATGTAGGTGAGATTTCAAACATGCAGTATTTGTAAAGAAGAAATGAAACGAATGCATTGAAAAGTAGAAGGGTATTCTAAAAGCTACAGGAAGTATCTGGAAGTTTTGCTTCTGCCAAAGGAAAATATTGAATGAAAGTGTATATTTACTTTTATACCTGCTATGTTCATTGCTTTCTTATTCTGAATATAAAAACAACTGCATAAAATAATGGACATGAATGCAGTTTTTTTTTTTAGAAAGTTGTAAGGCTTAACTTTGTAGTATATACAAGAGTGGGTTTCAAATTTTTAACAACCAGTTCTGTGGGCGTGGCTTAGGTGGTGGGCATGGCTTGGTGGTCATGTTACTGGCTGCGTGTGGCCAACTCAATATCACTCACATCGAGGCATGCATCTCCTCACCTGGCCTCTCATGACTATGAGGATGTTGCAACAGTCGTAAGTGTGTAAAATGGTCATAAATCACTTTTTTCAGTGCCATTGTAACTTTGAATGGTCACTCCACACAAGCAAAGTACCAGCAAAGGAGGGGGAAAAAACTCCAGAGACATTCCAGAAACAGGAAGTCTAGTCCTGCCAAGAATGTAATAAGGGTTAATGGAGAGGCAGTTTCTGTAAGCAACACCAGAATGTTTCCTTCCTGCCTTTCTTACAGGATTAGGCCAGTAATTTCATCTAACAGCTGGTTCTCCGAACTGCTTAGAATGTTAACAACCGGTTCTGGTGAATAGGTGTGAACCTGTAGAATCCCACCCCTGAGTATATACCGGTAGAGTTTGTCTCAGCCTCTCTTTGGATACATGCGTTGAAACCCACAGTTTGACAAAGAATGACTAAACCTTTGTTTGCAACATTAAAAATCCTTATTTTATGTCTACCTTATAGAAATGTGTAACTATTATATTTCTATTTTAAATAATATGTGCAAAACAATTGGCAGTTAAAACCCAAACACACCATATTTTAAAAGATGATACTTAGTAATAGTAGAAAACTTCTTTATGGCAGTATATAGCAGAGAAATAATATTTTGACATAGTTTAAATTTTTTTCATATAAAGGACCTAGCAAAGCTTTTGAAACTTTTCTTTAGTTTAAAAAAAAACATTTTAACACAAAAATGAATTGATATTGGAGAGTTACATAAATGAGAGCAGGTGCAGTCATGCAGAGGTAAGTATGCAGCATATGTAAGTGCAGTTGGAAAATCATTGTCTTGCACAGAATACTTGAAATTGGTCCCTAATGGCTTTGGGTTTTGTCATATGGTCTTGATTATCAGGCTAAAATTGCTTTGCCAATGTCTTTAGTGTGAACAAATGGATGAATAATTATTACGTGTGCTGAATACCTTTCCACAAGGTGGAAGTAGGACATCCCCTGGTCACCCTGGCTACCATTTCACCCAGCTGTCAAGGAAAGTGCAATCAGCCAATTCATCATTTTCTTATTTCTGTTACATAGTACACCAATCTATAAATAATGTGGCCATGTGTGTCTGTAGATGCCTACACATATAAGCCCATCATTGTGAGTGGTTAGTATTTAATCCAGACTAGTGAGGAACTATTTTTAGAAGACAAAATAAGTCTCAATGAGAGTTAAGGTAATTCTTCATTCTTCTTTCTTCAATGTAAAAAGAATGTGATCTTCCATTTTGTTGAACTCAAAAGCTCAATTTGAAATATTCCATTATACAGAGTTGCAGTGTTTTGAACAGAAAAAACTTTTAGTGTAGAAGTAAGCATGCAGTGGAATTTGTAGTCATCTTAATGTCTAGAGTGGCAAGGTATCACCCAGAGATAAATTATTCTTTGTTTGCTTCTTATTAGTTAAAAGGGGTTTGCTTCCTGGCCCTTCTCCATTCCCTTTGCATAAATTTTGCTTTCTTCATGTAGAATAATTGAAGGTTCCGGTAATGATGCTAAGAAAAAAACATATTGGTACAAACACTAAGGCTAATCCTTGGTGGCATTCAAGGGTTCATTCTGTTCTCATCTTCCTTCCTCAAAGCAAAATGCCTTGAAGGTTCAGAGATGATAAAGTTCAGAACCATTCTAAGATACATGACCATGATCACACTGCTCATTTATCACCAGAATATTTATTGTAAACCATGGCCTTGTTTGGCTGCTGGTTATCCTCAAAGCAATCCTTTGCAATTCTGGCAATTCATTATGAGGGCCACTAGCTCCTTAACATGGTACCTTGAACTTCAGAGCAAATACAAATCCACTATGTAACAAATGTAACAAATTGTGCTTTCTGAATCCCTGAGCAGAGGATTATTTGATGAAAACATATAGGCTTTTCAGAGCAAGATTTTCTGGGTCTGAAGGTTTCCTGATTAATTGCTTGATGCCTTTTGTCACTGAAATCCTAATGAGATGCCTGGGGGAGGGGGGAGAGAATAAAAACCCCAACACAGTTTTGATTAAATAATCAGCCAATCACATAGTAAATTCAGGCCTACTGATTATTTTTTACCAGCAGTTGTATTTGTAGCTGTTCTTTTTATAACTCATGTATGTTTCTGTGTCTCTGTGCATGCATACAAGGAAGGGAAATACAAAAGGATATATTTATTAACTTGCAGTGAAATGAGAATAAAGGTTCTTGATTTTATACTCACAATTTTATAGATCTTTGTGGATGGGTGTATCTGTTTCAGAAACTTGTAACTGATGTGTTTGTTGCTAGAGAATATTACAGTGAAAGTAAATGGTTTATTATAGATGAAGCATTGGAGAATCTGAAACTTAGATACTCCTTTAAGTGAACAAGAGCTTTTCCAGATAAGATGTTCTTCAACAGTTCTTCTTGGGCCAGGTGGATTCTGTTTAGTTATTCATGTTTGGACTAAAACTATGGACAAAGATGAAGAGTCATATTAATAATGGTATACCTGCTTTGCTGCTGCTAGTTTTGTTAATTGGTTCCTAGGAAAAATGTAGTGGCAGAACACCTCAGCTATATTTTTTTCCAGTTTGCATTACAGTGGATGGGAAGCCATATTATTATTGGGCTGGATGAATTCTCTTCTCTGTTAAAAAAACACTTCTGAGGAGCCATGTTCCTCAACAGAGGGATTCGGCTGACAATAGAATAGAATAGAATAGAATAGAATAGAATAGAATAGAATAGAATAGAATAGAATAGAATAGAATACTTTATTGGCCAAGTGTGATTGGACACACAAGAAATTTGTCTTGGTGCAAATACTCTCAGTGTACATAAAAGATACATTCGTCAAGAGTCAAGAATCATCAGGTACAACACTTAATAATAGTCATAGGGTACAATAAACAATCAAATCATACTAGGAAACAGTCAGTATAGATCGTAAGGATACAAGCGACAAAGTTACAGTCATACAGTCACAATGCAGAGCCTCTTCTGAAATCAAACTCTGTCGGGACATCCGAGCTAGGTTCTATGTCTGATTTTAAATAGGAAAAAGATTGAATATGCTATATCATGTGGCTCCTTGTTTAAATTTTATGTTTTTAAATAAGCAAGAGTTAAAACTGACTTAGCTAAGTGACAGAGATATCATAACAGTTTCAAGTGACTGTTCAGAAATAGAAATATGTACAGTACTTCCACTCCGGCCTAGCACATACTTTAGAAATTACATTTTGACAACATGTTTCTTGACAGTGCAAAAGATAATGTATTCAGTCTACCAAAACTGACCTTTTATTTTGAATTATAAACAGATAGCCTAGTAATATGATTATATTAAGGTACTAGAGCTACCTAAGAAATAGTACCTAAGCTATTGTCGAAAACCTAGTTTGAAGCACTATAAATAATATGAGTATTGATGTTTGCAAGATTATCTGTTCCTGGAAAACTGTGTCTGCTCCTAATAGAATATTAACTGCAATAAGATGAACAGTAATAAAAATAATAAACACTGTTGTCATAATAAGTAATAATGTAGTGGTAAATCTTATGACTAGCCCAAAGTCACCCAGCTGGTTTTTGTGCCTAAGATGGGACTAGCACTCATGGTCTGGGTTCTAGCTTGATGCCTTAATCATTGCATATATCATTACACTAAAATTCTTTGTTTATTAAAAAAAAAGATTGTGCATACTTGCCTGGTGACTTCAGTAGAGTACAAGGAGTCATCTATAAAAGTTTAAGAGCTTGTCATTTTGCAAAATCTGTAGTTTGACTTTTTTTTTTAGCAATATCATAGTAGAACAGAGCACTTTTTTTTGTTAGCTGAAGCTCAGGAACTAAAACATCGATTTTTGCCAGCTTTAAACATCAGTCTTTATATAGTACATCTTTGAGCATTGATAGCCTGCCAAAAATCTTGTACTGGTTTTGGGTCTGTTCATGCTGATCAGGTTGATCCTCAGAATAGTAATGTCCTAATCCGAAAGACTCATAAACTAATTTGCTAAGACTGAAATCTAGAAGCCAAATATGCATACCCTCTGTTTGCTTTATGAGTCCATGAGTTTAAAATATTTTTTAAAATATGAGAGGTGCATTTTTTTGCATCTTTTATTTAATATGCTGCTTGGTAAACAGTTCTCTAGATTAGTATATCTGTAATTTAAATGAAGACAGTATATCAATCCAAGTCTTTTTTAAAAAAGGAGTTTAAAGAATGATTGATGTCTTTTTCATAGTTATGCTCTGCTTAAAAGAAAATATGGGAAAAATAGGTGTAGATTGGGGCAGAAGGTGAAATAGAAATTATCTTTCCTGAGCAGGTATATGTGCTGTTTTTTGAAACCCAAAGTCAGACTTAATGGCTGAACCTCTGCTACCTTCTGGCAACTAATAAATTCTGCCTAATTCATTTTTTATTCTCTCTTGGGGCCTTCTTGTAGATTTGCCTCAACAAAGGAAGAATCATGTTACGTATTTTAAATAATTGATAGCTCTGAGTCAAGCCAGCTCAAAGGAAATTCTGAAAATAGGTACTTATTGAGTAAATACTCTGCCTTTCCACCCCTGCCAACTAGCCTCCCCTATATTTATTCTGTACCATGGGCTACTGTCAGTTGCCAATGATCTCATCGATGCTATGTAAACACCCAGCACTTAGCAGCTCCGATTTCATTTATGTAAGGTTTTTTTTTAATATTTAAGAAAAAGGGAAGCAGTTAATTACAATCTGTCTCATGCAGCTAAGAGCTCTTAATAAATCATCTTCAATACAATGCCATACTGCCAACCAGAGATGGACATTTTGATTTCAGATTTGGAACTGGTACTCTATCACTAAAAAGGAGTCAAGCCAACGTTATCTATCCAGTCATTCCCACTCCCTAGGCTAATTTTTAAAAAGACCACTCAAAGGAGATATCTAACCAATCCTGCCCTCTTCCTTCTTTCCCAGACTTTTCACACTTTTTTTTTAATTGCCTGTACTCCTGTGAATAGTGCAAACATTTTGGATAGGGACTAGTGCTGCTTACGAAGAAGAACAGCCTATAAAAAGCTGTATTTAGTCTAGAAAAGAAACAAAAATAGATTGACCATGATAATAAATGCTGCCACACTAGAAATTATATTTGGTTATATATCAAGAAAAATGTCCAAATGCAGTAATTTCCAATGCGCAGTCCATTTTGTGAGATTTTGGTATTCTACTTGAAATCTTGTAAGATTTTACATGGGGACATATGGGATTTTGTAAGTTTCAGGTTTTTATCCTTTAAACAAGTGATCTCTTTGATGTCATCTGAAAGAATCATGCATATTATGCTTCCCACAGTTCCTGTGTAGCCTACTTATACTGTGGTGACCTATGAAATATGTTCATGGTGATGTAGTCACCCACATAAAGAAAAAGTTTAGCAATCAGTATATTAATGTTAAGATTGTTAAATAATAGAACTTTAATCTGTTTAACTTGATAAATCACAATTGAATAAGGACCCCCACCAATAAAGGTAGGACAAGCTACTATAAACAAGGAGCACAACTCCACACTCACTTAGATTGATGAAGTTGCCAAGATGAGTAATGAAACATCTACAAGCAAATAACCAAGCTCAGGAATTAGTAAAGGATTGCACCAAATGAAGATTTGGCACAAAGATTCTAATCACATCCTGCATTGCAGATCTGAGCAGAGGACTGGTTCAAATATTATCAAAATTTCAGTCTCTGTAATTCTCTTGTATAGGTTTTCTGTGAATCTTTCATCCAAAGTCTCCCATCAAGAAAAGTCCCTGTTATTAGGGACTTCTCTGGAATGTTTGTGCCTGTCTGCCTGTCCTTCTCCTGTGGTGCTCATCACAAAAGTCTTTTTTTTTAACAATTTAGTAACATACATAGCTTTTTGTATGGAAGCAAATTTGATCTGGAAAGAAATTCTGACACAAGGGGAACTAGTGATATGACATTCTGGCTGCTGAAAGGGACAAACTGGTGTCACTCAATCATATTTAAATTAAATGTGGAATTAAAGAGAAACTTCCTAAAAGTGAGAAAAATTAACCAATGGAACAGCTTGCCTTCAGAAGTTGTGGGTGCTTCATCACTGGGTGTTTTTTTAAGAAATGACTGGACCGGCACTTGTCTGGAATTGCATACAGTCCCCTGCTTGAGCAGAGGGTTGGACTAGAAGACATCCAAGGTATCTTCTGATTTATATTTTCTGAATCCAGGGACAAAGAACAATGCTTATCCACCTACAGGTACACTTACCTTATTGCCATGTTTATAAGGGAGCCTTAGTTTTCATTAAAAAAAAGGGGGCTAAAGCAAAGAGCATGTTCAGTGGTCACTTTCACTGGACCCTGGGAATATAAGGAGGCAACGTGTGGTTCTGATCTAAAGAGTGCCAGGATCAAATTAAAGAAGTATGAATCGCAAGGGCCCTTATTTAGCTTTGTATGCATTTGCTTTTATAGCCATAGGTTGCAAAGACGTTTTGGATCCAAGAGATTCAAAGTTGTCCCAACTTGCTCTCAGAACAACTTGTGTCAGATTTTACTGCAAGGGGAAACCATGCTGAACATGCTCCCCCACCTTTAATGTCATTGGATCTCTGTGACAGATATGTTTCATTCACCAAGTCAGCCAACAAAAAGGAAGCTTTTCCATGTCCTGTCCCATGTGAATAAATCTGAGGATTTGAATTGGTGTGTCAGTTACTTATTTTTCAACAGACATTCACATTTAGGTAGAATATTTAGGAAACAATTACTATATGGACAATGGAATTATTTATTTATTAAAGATGATCTTTAATATATACAATCTATAATATATAAAAAGATAGTGCTCATCTCACTATCAAGTGATTCTGGGTGGCTTATAATATGATAAAAATAACAATATAAAACAGGAAAAGCTTAAAATGCTAAATATTAACATTAAAATTGACAAAATTAGCTGATAAGAACCAGTATACAATGGGGTGGAGATGGGATCTTCTTAATCCAATGACCACCTCCTACCCTTTGGGGCTGCAGGCCAAATGGCAGGCCAGGTTTTAAGGTCCTTTTGGAAGGCCAAGAGGATGGGGATGGATCTCACCTCAAGGGACCCATTGTTCCAGAGATATCCTGAAGATAGAGCAAGGTTACAGCAAAATAGTTTAATGCAGTTTATGACAGAACTAAGTGGTATTTGAAGAAGAATGGACATAAAGAATAGGCTGGAAGCAATATCTGAAGCAGCTGCTTTTAAAAGAATGGCTATGAATATGCTTCCGTGTACCACTTTTAAGCCTCTGCACAGCCTAGCTGAAACAACTCCTATTGATAAAGAATAATTTCTCCTTCTGGACACTGCCCAATTGTAAAAAATGAAGACAAGCTGCCAGGACAATGTGTTAATGCAGCCATTTTCAATTGGCTTCCCATTGTTCTGTGACCTAATTGGGAAAAAACAGGTCTGGGAATATCAAAATTTTGAATAATACTAAATTAAGTATTGGTCATTTGTCAGTTAGGCTGATAAACAGTCTATTGTTAGTACTTGGGTTATCTGAAAATCACAAGCTATGTTAGTGTAGTCCAGAGATAGGTAGATCTAATGTTGGTAATAGAAATATATACATTTGTAAAAAAATAAAATACACAGAATTTACAGGAGATTATACATCACAATCCTGCTTTATAATTGATAATCGGAGTACAGGTCATCAGTGTTTACCTGTCTTTAAAATTCATTTCTGCTAGAATTCAATTCTATTTAATATGGTCAATTTTCTGAAGGTCCTCATGGAAAAAGTTCAGTTTTTCAGTTCGGTAAGCTATACAAAGAAATAACTACTCCTCAATTATTTAGACAGATTGGTTTCCCCCCCCTGAACATACAGTTCCTAATATACATAAAAGCAGGGTTTGCTTTGATCTTGACAATTAAACATTTATTTTAAACCTGACTGGCTGCTTTCCAACAATGCTCTTTTCTCATCATCATATACTGGATCTTAACATAGTTGGTTAAAACAGTCTTTGTGAATCAGGAAGTGGTAACAGAGAATTGTTTTCTTGGTGGCCATTTTTCCTTTCCCTCCCCTCTCCTCTTTTTTGAAATTCAAATCAAATGCAATTTTCAGCTCATTTGAGCCAGAATACACTTTTGCTGAGCTTCAGTAGCTCTTAAATACAACTCCTAGGTGAAAACAGATATCATCTGTCACTAAGGGTGTGAAAAAGTGCCCTCCTTGCATATTATTCATGGCAGTCGGGACTTTACTGAATACTTTAAATAATTATGACCAATCAGTGACTGGCAAGGAATCAGCTAATCAATAATTCCTTCCTTCCTTCCTTCCTTCCTTCCTTCCTTCCTTCCTTCCTTCCTTCCTTCCTTCCTTCCTTCCCTTCCACTATATTCCACATACATATATATTTCTTTTCTGGAAAACAGTAATTCAAATTGATTTCAGATGTATTTTTCCTGAAGTGAATATAAAAGCAGGACGGGTTGAATTAGATGAAGAAAAACATCAGAAAGTTTTCTAGAAAAATGTTTTCTGAAAAAAAAAATGATTAAACTCCATTTCTTACTAAATGGGAAATAATTTGAATTTTAGGAAAAGACTTTTAGAAAAACTGATCCTAATTTTGGTTTTTATTCAGTGACAGTGTGAATGGGGGAAGAAAGAGACATGGTGGAATTATCAAACCCCTCTATTTTTGAACCATGTTTAATGGATGATGTGCATGTACTGATTTCCCCCTCTCATTCCTAACCAACTTCCTTCATTATTGTTTTCATTATCTTATATATTTTTCCTGTCTTTGCTGTAAGAGGAAGCCACATGGTGTATATGGTATTCCTTCCTCCAAGTATTTTCTGAAACCTACTAGGTAGATTGATCTGCAAGATAAAGTACTGAATGAACTTGCAATACTGATGGGCTTGAAACTTGGCTTCCCTATTCCTAGTCCAAAACTAATCCTAGTTGTCCTTTAAATAGGAAATGAAATTAGTTTAGGATTAAACAGTAATATTTAGTTTCAAAATAGGTTGGGCTTGAAAATGCTATGGATAGTTTTCGAATAGTTGATGGAACAACAGCAGAGAGTAATTACAATTTCTAGTTCTCACTAATAAAGTTTCTGCTCTTTGCCTTTATGTCAAAAAGCTTACACAGGTAAGCCAATTTGTTCAGCAACTATTCAAAGTTACAGTTGGGCCTGGCTTGCGATTATGTCATACCAAGCTGTGGTTACATGATCATGATTTCTGACATTGCCTACTGGTTTTCCACAAGCAAAGTCAGGGGAGAAGCTGACAGGAAGTTGGAAGTTGTGATCAAGTGAGATTCTTACTTAATAACCTACAATGTCCTGGCCTAATAATGGCAATCAAGACTGTGGAAATTGCTGTTGCTAAGTGATGTAGTCACATGACTTAGTGATGGAACTTCCAGTCCCAATTGCCATTATAACCTCAGGACAACCTGTACTTAAATGGTAATTTGTGTCAAACTGTTATATTTATTACAGTAGCAATTTCTAGCTTTTCTTAATATAGGTACATTATGTGCCAGTTGTCCCACCAACTCAATTTTTTTACACTTCCTGCAGTTTCCAGTATATTTTACATATGAGACATTACAGTAACCATTTTTCTTCATTGTGTGCTTTGCCTTCGTGATATTACTGTGTGATATATTAGGAATATTCCCACAAGTCATAGGGTATCCATGCCATTAGCTTATTCCATTGCATAGCTAATGGAATATTTTGGAATATTATATCTGGGAATATTTTGGTTTTTTGGATATTCAGTTCTCCAAACTCCAGCGTGTTCAGCTGTGATGTAATGCACTAAGAGAAATCATGTTCAGAATTAAGCTTACATAATATAAATAAATAAGCTTACATATCTACACTAAAATAAAACCTTTTGGAAGTTTCTTCTTGACCTGATCCTGTACACTCACAGCACTCTTCCAATTTGGCCATTGGCAACTTCTCAGTTCTCTGACACTGGATTATATTGCTGGCCCTGCTGATCCTGATGAAGAAATCTGATATTGCTAATGAAGTTATGAGATCATGTATTTAATTCAGCAGCCACATCTATACTCTAACTTTTTCAGCTGGGAAAGGAAAGTGTGTGTGTGTGTGTGTGGGGGATTATAGGCAGCTTCCTTGTAACAGCTGAAACAGCTGTTCTGCTACAAACCGCCCATGTATGTTGTTTCCCGGAAATTCGAGGCACATCCCTTTCTTTCAAGTACATTCTTAACTCCTTCCACCTGTTAAAGCAGCCAATCAAATAGATCCATCTTAATGAACATAATATATGCAAATCTTTTGCAGTTATAAATAATTTTTCAAAAATTTCCTTCTATTTTCTAAGGTTGATTTCCAATACAATAAATAGTAGATGATATCTTCTGCTTCCTCTTCTTACCATGAATCCACAATATTGAAGTCTAAATTCTCAATGAAAAGTTTTCTCAATAACAGAAATAGAAAATGAAGAACTGTATGAAATCAGGTTTTCTTCCAATGAACATGGAATAGTGCTGCTTTGGAAAATAACCTGTAGATTGAGATTCTAATCTAAAAGTATTATTTATTTACTTAGAAAATTTATACAGTATCCATATTAAATTGATAACTCAAGGCAGTGGAAAACCAACAACAACAACAATACAACAACAATAATAATAAAAACTGTGAACACAGTTGAACTGTATTGAGCATTGATTCAAATTCAGTGGGGCTTTTCGCAAAAGTTTTAAGTCATCCATGTATAGATGGTTTATCTTGCCACATTGGCTTAAGATTTGAGTTTTGTGTTTTTGTAGGATTATTGTCAGTGGAGTTAATGTGATGTTAAACAGTATTGGCAAAAGTCCCCTATGAAGATGAACTCAACATCAGACAAGGAATCTTTCAAAGGGACTCACTTTTGCCACTACTGTTCAACATTGCATTAATTCCACTGACAATAATCCTATGAAACACAAAACTGGGCTACCAAATCTCAAGCCAACATGGCAAGATAAACCATCTACTACTATACATGGATGACTTAAAACTGTATGTGAGAAGCCCCACTGAACTTGAATCAATACTCAACACAGTTCAACTGTTCAGCAATGACATCAGAATGAACTTTGGACTTGAAAAATGTGCTATATTATCCATGCAGTGAGGAAAAATGGAAAAAAGAGAAGGACTAGAACTGGAAATGGAAGTGTGAAAGCAAAGGATGATGGTTACAAATACCTAGGCATATTGGAAGCAGATAATATCTTGAATGGAAAAGTCAAAGAGTCAACGCAAAAGGAATACATCAGGAGGGTCAGCAAAATATTAAAATCAAAGCTGAATGCTGGAAACATAATTAAAGCCATTAATACATGGGTAGTTCCAGTGATACACTACCCAGCTGGAATCATCAACTGGAGTGTGGCTGAACTGGAAAACCTGGACTGGAAAATGCGTAAACTTTTGTACCACGCTTTACATCCAAGAAGTGACATTGACAGGTTATACCTGCCAAGAAGAATAGGGGCCAGAGGGCTATTGCAAATCCATCAAACTGTAGTAGAAGAAAAATGAAGTTTGAATGATTATGTGAACCAAAGTACAGAAAAATTGCTACAGGCTGTGAACAGAACATTATAAAAACAACAGAAACAAAGGCAGAATATAAGGAAAAACAGCTGGATGACAGATTAAATAGATGGAATACCAACACCTTGCATGGACAGCACTTGAAAAACATTGAAGGAAAATGTGATGACAACTGTACATGGGCATGGCTTAAGATGGGAACCATCAAGAAAGAAACAGAAGGTTTAATGCTTGCTGCTCAAGAACAAGCACTACAAACTAATGCCATGAAAGCGAAGATACAAAAATCCACTGACAATCCAAACTACCGACTTTGCAATGACAAATTTGAAACTGTTTTACACTTAATATGTGAGTGCAGCAAAACCGCGCAAACTGACTATAAAGCTAAACATGATCGAGTAGCTAAATTAATCCACTGGTCATTGTATAAAAAATACTCCCTACCTGTATCTGAAAAGTGATGGAAACATTAAGTGGAAAAAGTTGTTTAAAATGAGATGGTGAAGATTTGTGGGACTTTCGAATACAGATGGATCGCCATTTGGAACACAACAGCCAGATATTATAGTTGTCGAAGGCCAAAGTATACAATTTATTGATATTGCTGTACCAGGAGACACCAGAGTCGAAGAAAAAGAACTGGAAAAAATCATGAAATATCGTGACCTGGCCATTGGAACTACACGGTTATGGATGAAACATTGTTATCAGGACACTTGGTACCATGTCCAAGAACTTTACAAAACACATCAAGAAATTGCAGCTTCCTGCAATAACACTAGCAGAACTGCAAAAAATTGCGCTACTCAGAACATCTGTATTTTAAGAAATACTTGGTTGATACCTAGGATTCTGGCAACAACCCATATCAACCATTAGCACCAGTCACTGGTATTTGTGATACATTTTTAAATGTTCAGTTGACTGAGTTTTATGTTTAATGAATAAAAGAGATAATAATAGCAATAGTAATAGAAATGATGACGATGATGATGATAAGAAAAGAGGTACTATATAGTAACATGTGTATGTGTGTGTGTTTATCTCTGTGTGTGTGTGTGTAAAATCTGATAATTGTTTTGTTTGCTTATTTTATAGCTGAAATCAGTCTAGTTGTATAGTTTTCCTGTCTTTGTTAAGATCTTCTCTACACAAACTTATGCAAATAGCTTTCAACCCTAGGTTTGTGTAGAGAAGATCTTCTTAATAAAGACAGGAAAACTATACAACTAGACTGATTTCAGCTATAAAATAAGCAAACCAACTTTAAGAAAGCACCCCAACTTTAAAATAGATTAATAAAATCCCTTGGTCCACCCAAGTCTTGTTTATGTGAGAAGGTCATTACCTGTTTCTGGTTACGCTGGTGTACTGTCTGCATATTATGAAAATCTCTGGCTTAAGTTAATGGTGAAATGTATTGAAAATAGATGTCCCAAAATAAGTAAAGGTTAGAACTATTAGCCCACATGAAGAAAACCTCTTTTTGTGTAGTCAGAATACATGGAAGCAACTACTCAACCCAAAAGTTCTGCTTTTATATTTCCTATGAGTGGAGATTACAGACCAATGTTTGAACCTCTATCTTTAAATCTGTCTTTTTAATTTGAATGTACTGTGCTTTTCTTGCTTATTATGAAGCAAGACTTTTCATATGGAGTTCTTAATCAAGTGAATTCTGTTTCGAACTGGATGGATGGATGGAGAAATGGACGGCATGTGTCCAATATTATACTGAACATTGTTTTGATGTTCAGATGTGCATTGACTTCTATTCTGAAGTCACTGGGAGTAATGAAAAGTAGAAGGCGTGAAACAAATTAGAATTTACTGTCAACTGTACTCCAAATATGCAGCATTTATCAGGCAAAAAATTTCACTGGTTTAGTCTAATCTCATTCTTTTACTTTTACATGCATAAGACCTGTACAAATATTTCACTGTCTCTTGTGTACACTGATGTGTTTAAGAAATGTCACCTGCATGATTTTTATTTTGAATTTGAGGGTTCATTTTAGTCACAAAAAACTCCCCAAAACAATATTTAATAATCCTTTAATCAATTTTTTGCAAGAAGAATGACGGAAAAAAATCTATCCAACCCAACTTCTCTGCATTTGTGAACCTCTGTGCTTTGAGACCCTTGAAATGTCTGTTTTAGGGATATCAGCAGGGGGCTAATGAAAAGGCTTTGTTGATTTTAACGAACTGCAAGCCACTGTAGCCAAAATAAATATAATCTGCTTTTTGGATTAGTTGTCACAGATGATTTTACCTACTAACAGTGATTAAAGAATCCTGGTGGACCCAAAACATAGTCATTCTCTAGTGACTCTTGCTAAAACAGCAATAAACACAAGTAAATAAAGACTTAGGGTATTAGTTATCTTTAATAAACAGTGACACTCCACATAATGTTTGAGAGAACTTCAAAGACTTGAGCTGTGTGTTGCAGAATCACTCATTTTAATATGCAGAAAACTGGCATCGCAGCAGCACTAATAAGGAAAGGGATGCCAGTTTCCTTTAGACTGGGATCTTTAAGCTAAACGAGCCTTATTTCCACATAAAGCTATTCAGTATTTTAAGGGTACTGATTTTCTCAGCTACTGTATCAAAACATTGAGCAGACAGTTGCCCTGGCAGTACTGTGTGTTTGGAACATATCTTTAATTTTCTAGGATGTGAAAAATCATATGAGGAGAGAGAGAGACAGAGACAGAGACAGAGAGACAGAGACAGAGACAGAGAGGGAGGGAGAGGGAGGGAGAGAGGGAGAGGGAGAAAGAGGAGGGAGGGAGAGGCAGAAAGAGAGACAGAGATCAGGATGGAGGTTAGGTATGCATCTTTGTTACATGGGTATATACATAATATTTGCACATACACTCACATTCACACACATGCACATGCATATGCATGTGCTTGTGAGACTAGCCTGTTTCTTGTGTATTTGTCTAAATTTCAAGCGTTGCGGAGCAGTTCTGCTACATGTCACTGTGGCATTAGTAAATAAATAAAAATTAATTATTGCTTTGTGCTAAGGCTTCATGTGGCAGTTAAGTAGGTAGGAGCATTGAAAGCACTACAACAGGAAGAAGGATGAATTCAGTTGCTTGAAGACCCTGGCTTTGGGAAAGGGTCATAGGGATCCAAAGTACCCCTCTTGATCTGCATCCAAAGTGTGACTGCCATATTCTTTGTAAATTTTTGCCCTGACCATTAGGCAACAGGAGCTGAAGTTGAATTCACACAGTCTGCCTTAGGTTCTATGTGGCTTTGTTTTCAGAGGCTTCATAAATTTCTCACATACAGAAGGTTTTCCCAGTTCAGCCACTGGGCCCATTTGTCCAATTGTACCTTTTTATCACTTCAAATTTTTCTTATGTTTCATTTGGAAATTCAGTGGTAGCAGAAAAGTACATTATCTTTGCTATAATCAGATCAACAATGTACATTCAGTAATGTGGTTTTGGCAATGTTCAATTGTTGTGACTTGAAGGAACAAGGGAATTTCTTTGTTTAGTACATAGGGCTGATTTTCTGGCTCTGGAACTTTTCTTTCTGGCAATATTTTTTTTTCTAAGTACTGCTTTTTCTGAGGTTCTGTATATCCTATTCATATCCTATTCCCAAAAGCAAGAATTAGGATATACAGATATATGCATTAGTTAAGAAAGAGATAAAATGGTTGGTTAGATTGGACAAAAAAACCTCACAGCAATACTGTATAGCACCATAGGCACAATGCTTTTCATTAATTAATACATATTTTGGTATTTGGAATATTTCATTGTTGCTGTAAAGAAAGTTTAAGGGATTCACAATTTTTTGTGTTTTTATTCTTTAAAATAAATGAACAATTTTTTTTACAAGATTTAGAAATATGAACAATTAGATCAAACAATGGTGTCTGTCAATAGAAGGAAGTTAGGAAGAAAACTGATCACATACAACTATATTTAAAATCAGTATTTCTGGCCAGCATTTTATATTAAGGAGATATCATTGGAAACATCAGTATAATGTTAGTTAAATTGTAGTTACCTATGGTACATATATTTGATTTTTAGAAAAGGTTGCTACTTGTAATTACACTTAATAACATTTTGTCCTTGATATAGGAATTGTCTGAAATGTTTGAAAGGAGATTAAATACAGATACCAAATACAACAATTGTTTTTGAATTTTTCCTTTATCTTTATGCAGTCTTGTCACCCTCATATTTTTTGTGCATTGATCCTTGTTCAAATGTGTGAGAAATGTGACCTGTTGATATTTACACATTCAGGATTTCAATAGGCAACATTTAAAATCATGTCAACTATTTAAAACCATACCACTACAAATCAGGGGTAAAATTTCAACATATTTGCCTTTTCATCGATGCCAATATAATTTTGGAATGCCTTTGCCAAGTCTATATCTTCTTCCTTCTCCCCATACAGTGAGTTTAAAGTGAAATAATATTGAGATTACAAATCCTAGATCACTGGGATCAGATTGGCAGCTATAGCCACAATATAGATTGTATCATAGTATACGAGTGATGGAAGAAAAATATCCCTATTCCAACATTGGCTTCTCTTGGTAAGCTAGTAACCAGAGAACTTTTGACATCTAATTAAAGCACCCATGTTGAAAACTGTGACTTCCTACCCTCCCTTGCTAGAAGAGCAGTCTATACTAAACCTACTAGTATGCAAGGGGGAGGGATCTCTATGTGTCACAGAGAGCTTGTTTAACAATTACAACTTACACTATTGGCACCACGAAGCTTCTATTTTTATTGAAAGGAAAGTCTATGTTGGTGCGAACAGAAACACCTTTTCCTCCCGCTCAAAAGAACAGTTCACATATAGAAAGGACTACGCAAGTCCTCTTTATTCCCTATAGTTCACCTTCTGCTTGAGCCCTGCAAATAATAGTTAAATAATAGTTAAAAACTGACATATTATGAAATTACATTATACATATTTTATACTGTATATAAAATCAGAGACAGGGTGAAAAGCAGGCTTTCTTTCTTTACCAAATTCTGTCTGTAGAAAACCCACTGCACAATGTTTTAGTCAAAACATTGTTGTAGTCCCATCTTTATCCCACCACCCAGGTACAGTAATGACAGGAGAAAACACTTCCCACAAATACATACGTTTACCAATGTTGGCAGGCTGAAGAGTTTTGAAGAATGCCCCCTAGAATTGAAGCAGAAGGATGGAAAATCAGTGCAGTGTGGAGAACGTGATGAATTATTTTTAAAAAAATAATCTGTGAATAGTTCATGTTTGAAGTTAAATCATCTTTATCATTTTTGAATTCAGTTTCCTTTTGAAGCTCAATATATCTATTCTGATGTGTAGCAAAAATGTTACATCAAAAGTTAATATTTGAATCCAGGCTTTTTAAAAAAAGAAAGAAAGAAAAAGAATAGTTGAATGTTATTTAATGGAAGGAGGATGGGAGAACCCATGAGATGAATAAAAGTCCTTAAAAGCAACATATAAAAGCAAATAAAAGTCTTCCTCCCCTGACAAATAGTTCAAAAAGTAGCTAACAGTTGGGATTTGGTCTTTCTCATGCATACAGATGAAGCTCCTGCCATTCTCTGTTTCCTCTGAAAAACTTTGATCTGGTCATAAAGGGTTCACAGCAAGATCAAGACTACTATTTGAGGCCTATAAATATATTTTTCCAACAATTTCAGTTTCATATTAATATTTTTATTTCCATATGAAATATCTTCCTAACTAAATGCAGTCCCTGGAGGGACTGTACCATTTGAGAACACAGAAGTGAGAATAATTTATTATAATAAACTGTCATATTGCAGAACTAGTTTAAAGCATTCTCAAAACTCAAGGAACAACTTCCCAAATTTGCTTTCTCTCTCTCTCTGTTTCCCCCAGTGAGATTCAGAACTGGAGGAACTACTTCCATATGATTTTCCCAAAACCTCTTAGAATTAAAACTATAGCAGAAAACCATTCTTTATTCTAAAATCATTCTTTTGCATGTCAAAATGTTGAATCTATTCTCTCAGCTGCACATAAAGGAAGACTGTGCAAACCATTAGTAAGGTACTTTGTTAAAGAGACCAAAGCAACTTTCTGAATCTGGTACTTGAAAATTGGAGGCTGTGTGTCTTATTGAAGGCTGCCTTGTTAGGAGTACTTTCTGTGTATTTCTCTCTTGTAGAGATATATTTCCATTTGGGTGATATGGAGAACCTCTCAAACTGACTTCACCAAGACTTCTTCATGATACAGTAGCTCAACAGTTTGAGCAGCAGGCTGGAAAGTATACATCAGTCATCCTAAAGCCACATCATTTGCATAGATGTCATATAATGGAATTGAGCCATCCTTGGATTAAAATCCTCCTCCATGAAAACAAACTATTTCTCCTCTTATGAAATAATAACAATGGAATATTTCGCGTGAGGATTGGACTAAAGTTAATTAAAGTTTTATGTATGGATATAATTGTAATTAACTCCCCCAACTCACCTTTTTCTCTTTCTAAATTGGCATAATTCAGAAGTATCATTTTCTGTTTTTTCACATAAATCTGTCCCTTGCCACATCATCACAGTAATTGAGTGTTTTTAAAGACCTCCTACAAAATGGAACTGTTGAGGTTATAATGCTGCAGCAAACCATTGTTAATACAATTTTAATCTGCATATTTTTGGCATAAAAACTGGAAACCACTAACATTCTTTTTTAAAATTTAGCAAATATAGGTATATATAATACGAATGTAAACTTTATCTGCACTACAATGAAATGTTTTCAGTTCAAGAGGATAGAACAGGAAAGAGGTAAACTGCCTTCTATGCCTACTATATACTCCAGCATAAAAATTAATCGTATATAGGTGCAGTGAATATTTGTCCTTTATTAGAAAGGACAGTCCTTTATTTTAGAAAATCCTTTAAATTTATTTATTTTTTAAAAATGTACTATTGTCCTTTATTTTGGTCATTTAACTTTTACTGTAGAAATGATGCTTAACTAATTAAGACTTAATTCACAATCTTCCACTTTCTTGTGAAAAATATGGAAATTGAATTGTATGCTTAAAGTAATTTTACATATATTGTTGGATTTTAGTTATTGTCATTAGCGTCTATGTTTTTGTAGTTTGTTTTAATTTTGATCTTGAATTTTCCTTTTGAAAGCCATTATAAACATAAACGATTAATTCTCTTTATCCTTCTAAACCTTTCACATTTGCTCCCTTTTCAGGTTTGTCCTATCTTTTTTCCAAGAAAATATGGTCACCTTAAGTATAAATCAACCCTGTGCCACTTGTGACATACCAAACCAATCACAGTCTATTAACCATGTATAGTGGCAGAGCAGAGACTCAATAAGTTATTTCCAGCTTGAACTTAATGAATTGTATGTTCTCTAGGTTGACTGTAACTTAACACCAAGGCAGTACTTCTGTGAAATTTCTTGGAGCAAGCCCCAGCGAATTCTGAGTAAACCTGTATAAGCTTGACCAGCTTCAGACAAAGGCTTTGAACTAAAGACTGAATGCATTCATGTTACTCTTATGGTGTGACTTTGTGCCATAGTCCAAGTCATTCCTGATGGTCTCTTGAGCCTCAGAATACACACACACACACACACACACACACACACACACACACACACACACACACACACGGGACAGGGAGATGCTCTTTTGCAAGAATGTGAAATGTTTGAATCTCTGAACCTGAACCTGAAAATGGCAGGAATTGAACTATATTAAGAAATGATAATGCTTAATGTTCCCTGAATTTCTGGCTGTTAAGGAATTTTTTGTTGGTACACAATTATAGCTAGGAAAAGCAGAGATTCATTATTTGCATATAAGTAAGAAAAACAGATTGCTTCAAGTTCCTGCAGGCACCAGTTTCTTTTTGATGGTTTGATCAGAAATGCAGCATCTTTTTATGAAGGCTTTGCAGGTTGATCAAGCAGTTGCCGAGCTGTGGTCCCTAAAGAAATTATTAATTATCTGGTTAATGTGCATCAGGCTGGGGGAGTCTGAGATTAATCACTGGCGCCAGGATGAGTTGCTGAAGTAGATTTTGGTTTTTTGTCTCCTGTCACTTGATAATGGCTTTTCTTTCCTTCACCATCAGGTGAACAGGTGCAGAGATGCTGTATTTTCATTTTCTTGTAGTCAAGAACAGCCGGCGTCCAGGAAATGCCTTTTTCTCAGTCCTGCTGCATGAGCAGTTTGCAACATGGGCTTCTACCTGTTAAAATGGCCCAGCTGCAAGATATTTTCCTGGAATAACTAACCATCCAAAATACATAAGCATGAATAAGAAGGATTGCAGACTGGTACTGAATTTTGACATGGGACAAGACACAAATGTAGTAAATAAATAGGTGGCCATTTAAAGTGCTTTATGGGCAGAAAAGTGAAATACCACTTTTACTACTACACTATACTGCATTTTTATTTTTTACCGAGAGGCTGCAAGGACCTCCTAATGTTAGTAGTTTGGACACAGTGCAAGTGAAAGAGAAGAGCTGATCTGGAACTTCTATACCAATGAAAATCAAGTGCTGGCCTGGTGCTGCTTTACTCCAGGTTGCCACTGACAAATACAGTGACATTTGTCATCTTGTGGTCACAGTGCACTACATATGGAAGCAATGTAAACTCAAATGTTTTCAGCAATGCTACCCAATGTGCCAACAGGAATGGAAGTTAAGACAGGGGTCATGGCAAGATGTCTCTCTTACCACTGGCTTACCTTGAATTTCATAAATTGTTGATAATGCAGATGGAGGTTTTATCCTGTGCATGCCTCAAGGACATTGATTTTATTATTTTTGCAATATTGCACATAGTTTTAGTCGTCTCATAATTGTGCATTGCAAATCAGATCAACGGGGAGGAACTGCTATTGTATGATACTAAGTTTCTTAATACAGTAAGTTAAGAAAGTAAGTAACCCTGGGTACCATTGCATATTGTACATTGCAATTTGAGCTTTCAAAATCTATAATATTTGCTTTTCTGGTGAGACTACAGGCAAACAACACTCAAAGTAAGCCTTTGATAGAGTCCAATTTTTGAGCTTTTTCATAACTGGTAGGAGAAAACACTTTCCTGTATTTTCTTTTCTTTTTAAATAAATTTTATTGATTTTACAATTAAAACAAACCAATAACACATACATAAATGAAAGAGAGAAAAAGAAAAAAAGAAGAAAATAGAAAGAGAAAAATAGAAAACAACTAAAAACATTCTCATCTTCAACAGTTTGTAAGACCTCTTTTTTATCCTTATTTTATGCCATATACATACACCTAATCCTTACATATACCTGTATATCACTACTATGGATCTATCCTATCCTCTTTTGCCTTTTAGTGTGAAGTCTATCTTTGGTCTATCCATTTGTATCAGCAGTTCCAGCTGTTGTAGTATATTGAAGTGTCTTTATTTTTTAATGCCAAAGTTAATTTGTCCATTTCTGCACAACTTGAAATTTTTTGAATAATCATCTCCTCTGATAGAACATGAGGCTGCTTCCAACATTGTGCAAAAGCCAATTTGGCTGCTGTCAAAATGTGTATTATTATATATTTCACTTTTTTTGATATTTGTTTATCAAAGATCCCTAACAGAAAGGACTCTGGTTTGAATTCGATCTGTTCTCTTGTCATTTCTTCCACCCAATTTCTAATTTTCTGCCAATATTTTTGAGCTTCTGTACAGGACCACCACATATGGAAAAAAGGTCCCTCTTTTTTTTTTTTGCATTTCCAGCAATTCGGACTCATATTGGGGTGCATCTTCGCTAATCTCTAAGATGGAAGGTGCCATCTATAAAACATTTTATAGGCATTTTCTTTGTATGCTACCGATTTTGCAATTTTATTATTTCTACCCCAGACCTTTTCCCATTCTGTTATGGTGATGCTACGTCCTATATTCCTACTCCAGGCTATCATGTTCCCTTTTACAATTTCTTCTTCTAATTCTACTTCTAATAAATAATTATACAATTTTGTTATTTTTTTTTGCCTGATCCTAATAAAATTTTATCTAATTGCTGGAGTTTATTGTTAATTCCAAATTCTTTCTTGTCCTGTTTATATCTACTTTGAATTTGAAGATATGCCCACTGATCAATTTTTAGTCCCTGCTCTTGAAGTTCTTGCCGCGATTTCAAATTTCCTTGCATATCCAATAGGTCCTTATTTAATCATTTTAGTGATATCCAGATTATTTGGATGATATCCAGATTATTTGGAATCATCACCTCCATTGTTGAAATCCAAATTGGTATTTTTAAATAGTGTTTTTTCCGTATTTTCTTCCAATTAGTTAATAATGAGTCTCTGATTAGGTGTCTGTGAAAATATTTCTGGCTAATTTTTCCTACATCCCATAAAAAAGCATGCCACCCCCTCTGCAAGTCATGGCCTTCTAAGAATAATATTCTCTTATTGGTTAAATTCACCCATTCCTTCAACCATAGTAAAGAGGCTGCACTATAATACAACTCCTCTCTTCATATCCTGCTCTTCATATCCTGAATTGCCTTTAAATTTATTTTAGGCTTTTTCCCTTGCCAGATAAATTTTACAGTTATTTTATTAAGTTCTTCAAAAAAAAAATTTGTACTTTGATTGGGATCGTCTGAAATATATATAGGAATTTTGGAAGAATATTCATTTTAATAGCAGCAATCCTGCCTAATAATGAAAGTTACAGCTTGCCCCATGTTTCTAAATCCTTCTTTACCTGTTGCATCAATTTATCATAATTATTTTCCTTAAGTGTCTTACAATGTGCTGTTAACCATATTCCTAAGTATTTAACTTTCTTTATCATTTGTATTCCCATAACTTCTTCTAGTTCTATTTTCTGTTTTTCTGTTAAATTTTTAGTCATTAATTTTGTTTTCTTCCTATTAATTTTAAGTCCTGCTACTGCTCCAAATTGTTCTAATTCATTCATCAATTTTTGTCCTCTTTCTATTGGTTCTTCAATGAAAAAAATCATATCATCCTCAAACGCTTGCAACTTATATTCTTCTTTCTTAACCTTTAATCCTTTTATGTCTGGGTTCTGTCTAATTCACATTAGTAATGCTTCTAATGATAATATGAAGAGCAGGGGTGAGAGTGGGCAGCCCTGTCTGACTCCTTTTTCTATTTTTATTGGGTGGGTATATTCCCCGTTTATTATAATATTAGCCTGTTGTGTATCATAAATGGTTGTTATAATATTTTCAAATTTGGTGCCTAAATTCATATTATAAATTTTTTGGATTAAAAATCGCCAATTTAAATTATCGAAGGCCTTCTCTGCATCTAAAAACATAAGTGCAATTTGTTTTTCGTGGTGGGCTTCGTAAAATTCTAAGACATCTAGTACTATTCTTAAGTTGTTCCTGATTTGTCTGGTCGGGAGAAATCCATTTTGATCTTCATGTATATGCTCATTTAACATTCTTTTTAGTCTACCTGCTATAATAGAAGTAAATATTTTGTAATCAGTATTTAACAGTGAAATTGGCCTATAATTATGTATATATCGGGGATCCGAATCCTCCTTTGGGGTTAGCGAAATCAATACCCCCCTCCATGAGTCCGGCATCCTGGCTGCCAATAAGACGTCCTTAAAAACTTCCACCATAAGAGGTCCTATTCGTTCTGCTATTGCCTTGTACAGCTCCCCTGGAATCCCATCTGGTCCCAGGGATTTATTGTTTTTCTGGTTCTCTATTGCTGATTTCAATTCAAACCAAGTAATATCTTTGTTTAATAATTCTTCCATTTCTTCCCCAATTGCTTTATCCTTCACTTCATCTAAATAGTTTCTTATTCTATCTTCGTTAACTTCTTCCTTTTTATATAACTCTTCAAAATACTTATGGGCAATTTCTTTTTTCTGTTCTATCTCCTTTTCATCTATTAGCTGGTATATCAATCTCTTTTCTTTCCTTTTTAAAGTCTATATGATAGCCATCTCCCTGGCTTATTAGCATGCTCAAAATAAGTTTGTCTAGTTATATTCAAATTTATAATCATTCTCTCTTGTTCAATTAAATTCAATTTATGTTTATTGTTATCTGATTTTGCAATTTTGAATCCTTTGGGGTACTCTGTAATTGAGTTTCTAATTCCTTAATTTTTTCTTGTAATTTGTTTTGCTGGGCGTATTTTTCCTTATTCCTCTTGGCATTATAAGAGATTGTTATACCTCTTATTAGTGCCTTCATTGTATCCCAAATGTTTTGTTTCATAGTTGCTCCATTATCATTTTCCTTTAAGAAATAATTTAATTCCTCCTTGAGTTTGTTGGTATATTCTTTTTCTCTTATTAACTGAGTATTTAACGTCCATCTTTTCTTGGGTTTTTCCCTACCCTTCCATATTATCTGAATACCACTTCTTGGTATTTGTTTGAGAATCAAGACTTCTTTGCCTTTATATGTGATTGTTTCATCTCTTGACATCCTATATATGATATCCCGGACACTCCTTCTTGCAAATCGTATATGGACTTCTCTTGGGCATTTGTGGCATCTCGCATAATTAGTGCTAATCCTGTAAACTTCATCAAACTCCCTTAAGATGTCATCTTTATCCTTTTCCAATAGTCCAGCCAGTATTCCCGCCATTAGTTGTTCCAGGTCTTCTTCTTTGGATTCCACTACATTTTGGAATCTCAAGTATGTAGCAGCCTTGTCCATCGCTAGGTAGACCAGTGAGTCCTCCATTTCTTTACTCACATTCTTTAATTCTTCATCTACCCTTTCTAATTTCCTTTCAGTTCGTTCAGTCCTTTTCTCTACCTCTTTTATTGTTGCTTCATTTTCCCCCAAGGCCTGCTGTAATAATCCAACTTTTTCCTCTACTTTGGAGATATCCGCTGTCATTTCTGCTTTTAATTTCCCCATCTCCTCTTTTAGTTCATTGATATCTGCTCTCATCTCGTTATAGTTTTTTATCATTGTTTCTTGCAGCTTCGTCATCGATTCCTGTAAAGTCAGCAAAATTGAGTGGATGTTGGCATTCGAGATGTTAGCTTGTTTCTCCACTGGTAATGTTTCTTCTATGTTTTTTTGTACCATGGGCGAAGCTGCTGCCGACATAGTTGTTAACGTCGGGGTGACCTTTCTTCCAGTTTTCAGAGCTGTAGTTGTTGTGGAAGTCATTTCTTTTAAGATTTGTTTCTGTTGTTGTACTATATTAACTATATTATCCCAAATTAACATTCAGTGATAGAATCTCTATACTAGGATTGATCAGTATCTAATTACTTAATCTATCTATCTGCTAGATTGCTGTGCTCTTTGCTGGTAACTGGAGTATAAGTTCTTATATATAAAAATATTATCACTGTGTTATTTTAAATCCAATTTCTAGATCACATATATAATTTTGTAAGGTCTATGCTCAGCCTCTATACATAACTTCACGTAATATATATATATATATATATATATATATATATATATATATATATATATATATATATATATGTGTGTGTGTGTGTGTGTGTGTGTGTGTGTGTGTGTGTGTGTGTATGTATATGTATATATATATATATATATATATATATATATATATGTTGTGTGTGTGTGTGTGTGTGTGTGTGTGTGTGTGTGTGTGTGTGTGTGTGTATTATCCAAATCCAACTATATTTAAATATTATAAATAAATATGTGTATTTATCTAACCTTATTTTAAATATTCTTAAACACAAACAGTATTTGTCCCCAAGTGGATTAATTGTGATCACACAGTAAATTATAATATTAATACTTAAAATCCTATAATTATTAATTAAATAATACTTAATGTTCTTACTATTTTCCTTATATATATATCTAATCAAAGTATAACTATCACTATTATTAATAAATCAATTAAATCAGTTAATTCAATTATGTAACAATCGATTACAACAATCAATTTTCTTTTCCCCAGTATACATATTTATAATCATTATAAAGAGAGAATAAAGAAGGAGATATAGTTCATCATAGCGCTGGGTGGTGGGGGAAAAAGAAGAAAAAAAATTGAGCAAATGTATACAGAAAAGGTAGTAAAAAAAGCGGAAAAAGGAATTTTGAAGTAAGTTTTTAGCTTTCCGTCTCTAAGTTTGAGAGCTTTCCAAATGCACCGGAAGTGGGGAGGTAAAAAATGCTGAGTAGTGACTGCAATTACACCAGGGGTCCCAACCACCGGTCCGCGGACCGGTACCGTCCGCGGAACAACTCCTACCGGTCCGCGGCTTGTTGGCGCCGCCATCTTTTTCATGAAAAAGTGCTTCCGGTGAGCTTTTCCGGTAGAAAGCTCACCGAAGCACGCTTTCATCAAAAAGATGCGGCGCTAGCGCTCCGTGAGCTTTTCGGGTAGAAAGCTCACTGGAAGCACTTTTTCATCAAAAAGATGGCGGCGCCCAGCTGATGCGGTGCACTGGCCGCGGCGCCCAGCTGATGCGTCAAAAAGGTTGGGGATCACTGAATTACACGGTATCTCCACACATTCGGAAGCTTCCACTATTACTTTTTGTCTTAGCATTCCTAAGTTCAATTTTCCTGATTTTCTTCAGATGGAGCCACCTCCTCAATTAGATCAGTATGCTCCCTAAAGGGCTGTTAAATGGTTTATATCAGTTATATTGTTACGATAGCTTCAGGGTTTCTAAGTATCACCTGTGGCGCCACACTGTCTCTATTCCGTCAGCTCCGATCTTCTTCCCGTCTCCGCTTTAATAAAGTCTTTCAGAATAAAAATCAAATGAGATGGTCCAAATCCTCCACAACTTCCAGGCACCTTCCAGCTGCTAGTCTTCCAACCTTGTAAACTTCCCTTTTTACTTGTTATTGTCCTCTTTCTCTCTTCTGTCTGCCGAGCCCTTTCACTTTCACTTGCCTTGCATCCGCTTTTTGGGCACTTTCTTTTAGGGCTCCGGACAGACACTTGTAACAGCCTTATAAAAGTCTATGGCATTCCAATCATCCTTTCCGCCACTAATTTTCTCTGCCACACTCTTCCCCAATGATCTCACAAACTGTCACTCACTCACTTCTTTACATCTGTGGCAGTCCGGACTTCGGAGCCGCCATTGATAGGGGGCTGTTTCTTGCTCATTGGGCTCTGGAGGGCTCCTCTTCACTGCAGGGGGGGGTTGCCTTCCCCACACTGCAACCCGAATCTCCCCCACGCCGACACAAACCTCTCCGGGACTCGTGCAGCCTCAAAGGTTCGCGCCAACCGCAAAAAGAGATTAACTGAAACCACAGACGGGCTTCTGCACCTCTGTTCGTCTTGCCTTGCCACCGGAAGTCCCCTGTATTTTCTAAAGTATTTCTAAAAATACTTTCCTAATATTTTCCATTACCATTATTACCACTATTGGTTATGAATGAATCTTGATGAACTGACTATAGTACCTCTGTGGGAGATATGTTTCTCAGTTACACATTAAGAGTGTTATTTTCCTGCTGCATGGAATTGATTGGGTCCCAAAAAGTATAATCCTATTGATCTGTGATTCGGTGATTTAGATCTAGGATTAGAGGCTGGTGAGGATGTAAGATTAAGGTTTATTTCAGTATTTTGCTGCTCACTGTAGTACAATAATATGTCTGTTTCCAAAAGCTGGAGTTTATTTATTTATTTTACTTATTTAAATTTATATGGTGCCCATTTCATCATGATAACTTTGGGTAGCTAGCAGTAATTACAAATCAACAAAGTAAAGATTACATTTATAAGTAATAGGTAATCTATGCTTAACAACCAATGGGTTTGGAATTTTGATCATAAGTAGAAGCAATCATTAAGCAGGTCACCATGTGATCTGTCTCAATTGTACAATCATAAAGTGAGTCCCCATTATCTTTAAGCAAACCATGTGTGGTTAAGCAAACCTAACATGTCCAATGAGACTTTCTTGCCATTTCTGCTGGATTGCAAATTGCAATCCCGTGAACGTGGAGCCTTGCAACCGGTAAGCTGGTTGCCAAGCACCCTGAAATGCAGTCTTATGACTCCAGGGAAGTAGTGTGATTGGCCAGAAGTTTATAGGCTATAAAACACGCTTTCCAAGGCCATTGCAACTTCAAAGGGTTGTGCAGTAAGAACTGTCTGCAATTTGCAGTCCAGTTAAAAAGCAAAAACACCCATCAATGTAAACTGTCATGTAGACTAAATCTCTATTAGGATTAGTGCATTTACAGTCATTTTTCAAATCCTCAAATTATATTAAATAACAGGAATCTTTATGAGTGATATATATTCAGAAATTAAATACTAAGATTCAGCGTTATATAAAGCATTTTATTAAAATGTTGCTATTCTGTGTTTCAATAATCACCAAAGAGTTATCTGTAGATTAGCAGACTTGGTTCAGTTGATGGTCACTGGTGCATCTTTAAAGCTTGAAGTGATTTGTGATTTATAATATCTGATACGAACTCCTTCATTCTTTATGTTCTTCAAGTTGATTTTCATGCAGTGCTATTCATAGAATAGAGTTTTCTCCACATCCAGTAAAAGAGAAGCTTTAAAAATGCAGTAAAAAAAGGGAGCACAACTAAACATCCACTATTCAACAGTACCTATGAACTTCTTAATTAGAATTGTAAGGACAGATGGATTTAATTAGTTTAATGTATATAATATACATACTCATACACACATACAGACAGATGGATTTACATTCCTTGCCTATAGTTTCTTTGGGCTGGAGATCTGACTTACTTCCTGGTAAACAACTTAGTGTCTTCTTTATTCTTGCTGGTAGAAAAAGGAGAGAGAAAAAGTTTATGCCTAGTAGCTCTTATTTCAAAGGAGAAAGAAAGTATGGATTTCACTATAGTCTAAATCATTTATTTTTTATATTTTTGAGCTTCCAGCTACATTCAGAAAGCCTTTTAGATTTCCATAATGTTTTCAGTGATAAAAATACCTTGACTAGTCTACTGAATTTCTTAACATACAATTTCTTGACAAATACAGTAAAAATTGTTTTAAGAGGGAAGTAATGTATTCAAGTTTTAATTTTTTATGTTTATTTTTATTGTGAAGTATTGTTGGGTATCTTACTTACTAAATATATACCCTGTTTCTTCAACAATACGGCTTCCCCCAATAGGAAGTCCCAGCATGTTTTATAGGCCTGAAATGAAATTAAGCCCCTCCCCCCAAATTAAGGCCTATATTAAAACATGCGAAATGGGGGGGAATGGTGGGGGGGGCTTGCCATTAGGAAGTACTTTTGTTGCATACCCAGATATGGTGCTGCCTGCATTGACCCCGATACAAAGTGCCCCACCAACGCCGAGGTCAACATCCAAGCCGTCACTGCCCGCCCACCCAAAGATGCAAGGGGGGGAATTAAGTCACCAAAGACAGCTTAGCCATTTTTTCGGGGCTCAAAAAATAAATAAGACCCGGCCTTATTATATGAGAAACACGGTAGTATGAATGTTTTAATTCTGGTGAATCATCATGGTATGCAAATTTGATAAGTAAATAAATAAAGCTTAGATTATAACTGTATTTATAGACCCTAGTAGAACACATGTCTTTTAACTGACTGGGTTCAAGACATGGGGCATTAATTGATATATTCAATAATTTTCAAGGGCTGATCTCTAGATTTTTATATTAACTTCTTATGTTCCATATAACACATAAAGCCAAGCCTTCTTGTTTGAAAAATTCCCTGCAAAAAAGACATAATGGAGGAAAATTGAAACTTCAGTATATAGGCAAGTTTGCTTGTCTTTTTGCATTCATAAAGTATGATTTTATTTGCACCGCTTGTATTCTGTGCAATTATCAATTTTTCAATACTGTGTGCAAGCAATGTTTTTTTTTTTTAAAAAAAAAAAACAAGCCAGTTCACAATGGTAAATCCCTATTGCTTCCATGCTTTCTCTTTGGGCCAGAGGTAGGCAATATGATGAGTCACAGGAATCAGTATACTTATAGTTATTGATCTTTATGTTCAACAGATTTCATACATAAATTTCGCATAGTGTAAAGTAAACCACTTTACCATTGTACTGCACTTAGAGTATTTGCATTTCCCTACCATTTCAACTTCTCTGTTCCCAGTACCTCAACAATAGTTTGAAACCAACAAATGGTTATCTTCAGTGATGTTGAATTTAATAGTTGGGAACCTGTACAGTAGTTGTTCTTTCCAACTGACCAGTGTGAGAGTATGTCCAATTAGTGCTTCTTTTTCATTCCCCTTTTTATTTTTGGTTCATTAAATGAACATTTTCATGATTTTTCCCAAAGTTATGGCAGTTGCAACAAGGGAAAAGAAGATGGTTTGAATCCCAGGGTATGGGATGAGGCAAGATTTTTTTGCCAACGGCTCATCCTTGATTTCTTGTTTTGGAGTATGTTTCCAAATTTTATGTCTGGGATCCCAGAAAAACCCTAAAGAATATATATGGAATGTGGCAGCAGCTTTAGACAAAATAATAAAGAGAAGAATTGAATTCCATCCTAACTGGGAAGAACGGAACATAGTTCTTTAACATGCTGGATGATATTTCTGAATTACATTATGAAATGTGATAAGTGCTCATAATATTGTTAAGCAACATGTGCACTATAAAATTTATAGGACTGATAAGAAATGAGAATTGCATATTCTATATGTATTAAACAAAGTTTATTGCAGCAAAAATAGTAATGATCCTAAAGCAATTATTAAAGAAACTATGGAAGCAGAGTTGAATTTCAAGTGCGGTTGTTAATTGGTTTACATTTGAGAATAACAAGTTTTAATATTAATATCAATTTGATTAGAAACAGTGCATCATGCCTATGAGTTGAATGTGTTATACAATAATCTTAGAAGTTTATACAAGGACAGATGATGAAAACCAAAGAAAGCTTGCAATTGCCTTTAGCAGTTTATGGGTTCCATTTATTATGGGTGTCCAGTATATTTCACCACCAGATATAAATAGATAGTATTCAATTCAAGCAGGGTTCTGACTTAAAAAGAACACTAAATCTCAGTATCATAGAGAACAAATGCATAGTGCAATAATGAAACAACGAACAAAGAAGCTGCTTCATTTCATTCAACAATAGGAATAATCTGGAACGAATTGACCTAAACTTATGTCCTAAGCTTGTCATTTTGTCAACGACACATCATTAAGACTGGAACAGAAACGACATGTTAGATTGATACATAGCTGATCTTGGAATAAAAGGAAGTTGGTATCCCAAAATTGCTCTACCAGCAAATACACAGTAGGTGGATTTGTACTGTTTGCTGCATCCTTGCATTATCCCATTTCACTTATCCTGCTGGCATATAGAACTGCATAAAAAATAATACCTCATTGATGAAGTATCTTAAGTACATCAAAATAGCCCAACTGCTGGATCTTTCTCCAGCATTTTGTTTCTCGTGATGGCCAGTCAGATGCCTCTAGAATGCTTACAAGCAGGAGATGGAGACATAACTCTTTTTCACTGCCATTGCCCTGAACTGACATTTGGAGGCCTGCTGCCTCTGCCCTGAAGGTAACATTGAGCCTTCAGGACTAATAGCCCTTTGTAGATTGGTCTTCTATGATTTCTTTTTCAATCCTTTTTTAAAACTATCCACGTTAGTGGCTATCACATCTCATGGTAATAAATTCCACAAGTCAGTAATATGTGTGTGGTTAACCTTCTTTTAATCATCTTCATTAGATAACCCCTGGACCTAGTATTTTGAGAGAAGAGACATTTCTATGTGGCTACTTTCCCCATGACACGCATGATTTTATTTTATGTTAAGCACCTAAAGATTATTGACTATAAAACTGATGCTATTCCAGGTCATTAGAGCTAATGGACATCTTACTTATGAGTCATAATTAAGGGGCATGAAGATTCAGCAATTACCCTCTAGTCTTTGAAAAAAAATGTGAGCCACTGTTGTTTATTTCTGTTTATTGACATTTCAGGCTTTTCCTTAGGTTCTTACAGACTTGGCCCTTTGCTTCTTAAATCTTTTGCATGCTATGAGCCAACTGAAATGTACATGTTTTAGAGCTAAGGTATATAACCCTCTTAATTCTCTATCCTATATGCAGTTTTCAAATATTGGCACAACATTTTATTTTATATTTGACCAGATTACACTCTTCCTTCAAAGCATGGTATATATCCAAGCTGCTTAACTGACCAAATTTAGGAGAAAGTAAGGAATTTCTAAGGTTTATTTGTATCGGGGCAAACAACTAGATCCACACATGAAGAATTCAACTAGATGACTTATTGCTCAAGCCTATGCACAGGACTCTTCACAGACCAATGGTTTGCATCTGAGTAGGACTAGATAAGGTTCAATATCATTCAAGGAAAATTGGACTTTGCTCTTTTGTGCCCACATAGGAATTCCAAACTAATTTCTTGCTTGACTCCTTCCCTGGGTCTGCCTGGCTTTTACCAAACACTCAACACTTCAAAGTGATACATGTTTTGTATCATGATACTTACTTTTAGAGTCCACCTCTAAGTTCAACAAGCCCTCAACTCCACTAGCGATTACAATTAAAAAAGAAAAATGAAACAACAAATCCATGAGTTCCTGTGGCTGTTTTTTGTGAATTTCTTTATATCATTTTCCTATCACTGGTATACTGCTTTAAGATAAAAATGAATAAAGAACAAAAGTTAGCAGAGGTTACAAAAATAAATATAACATTAGAAAAGTTACATATGCAGCACTTGTACTATATTATGACATTCCTTTTAATAGCAGAGTCAATATCCCTCTGAATTATTCATCATTGTGGAATATAAGCGAGAAGCAAGCAAGAAAGTAAAGTAATGTCATATGTGAGGCCTTCAGTTAAGAATCTGACCATAGTGGGAACAAAGCTCATCTATACAGTCTTCAGTGGCGGCCTTATATTCTGATGAATAATATGGGAGTTCAAGCTTTTGGAGTTGTGTGGCTTGCAGAACACAGGTTAATCATCTTTTTTATTATTATTAATTTTCTTTCTGGAGTTCCTGTGCAATGCCTTTGTGTGGCATCATTGTTTGTGAGCAGTCTGTACATGAAAGTCCTGTTCAAATTCTCTTTTATCATATTTTATTTCTCACACTGGAAATGCTTCTTTCATTTCTCTTTTTTAATGTGTCTAAACAAGAATGGCTATGCAGCAGAGAGTCTCTTCTCTCTCATTCTCTCTCATTCCTTTTTAACAAAGATCTCTAGATGACATTTTAACCTGTGTCATGTTCACAGTACAGCATCGTAAGTAATATTCCAGGAACTATTCTTCTGCTTCTTAAAAAGGATAGGACCCTTGAGATATCTTTAAATATGTCTGTAAAGTGAGAGGTGCCAAGAGAAAGATAATATGCCTGATTATAGTTATTTACCTTACATTTTCATTCTCCTTTAACTGGGTGTAATTTAAGGGCATGAAATCTCTTACTGGAACTGTATTTGCATTAAACAGCTCTAAGCAACCATGAAAGTGCATAGGCTGAAAAATTGACAGGCTGGGTTCCTAGAATTCCAAAGTAGCATTTTTGTAATAGGCATACAAACAAATCAAATAAACATGTTCTGCTTCAGTGATTTAAAGAATATGATCTTGGGGGTAATTTGTCCTTTTTCCTTTATTTTCTCTCTCTGTGTGTCTTTCTCTCTCTCTCTCTCTCTTATGAAAAGACTATCATGTTTAACCTTCATTGTTGATATCTGCGGTTTGCAGTTCCTGCTAACAAATTCCAAACTCTTTAGCCAATTCCATGCCTGTTGTTGGCCTTGCCCAGTTCTGTACCTGAGTTTGATTCCCACAAGCCACAGAGTTACCCCCAAAAGCTGAGATTACTTGGATGGTGATCTTTTTCTTATTTTACTTCTTTCATAATGCATGTATTATTTGTTTTGCTTTTAAATTCCCAGCAGGACTTTTATTGCAGTAACTTTTATTTAGTTCACAGCAATTGGAGGCTCAGTGTGGTGCAGTGGTTAAACTGTAGGGCTAGCACTGGGGAGCCCAGATTCAGGTCTACTCCCATCCGTAGAAGCTGACTTTGTGCTCGGTGTGGTGATAGTGTGGAGAAAATTGGAGGAGGAAGTGCTGTATATGCTGCCTTGACTTCTGGAAGGAAAGACAGGATATAATTCTAATTGATCAATAAATAAAACTATTTAAAGTAATAGCAGGTGACAGGTGATATCCTCTGGGGTGTTGCTAGACAGGGATCTTGAAAGAACATCATGGAAGGAAGCAATGACAAACTTACTTCTCCACTGTTGCTAAGGAAGCCACATGGATATATATGTGTAGTCCCCAAGAGTCAAGTTGCACTCACGACACTCCCTTAGTTCAAGAGACATAAATAAAACAAATCACAAAATTAAGCTGTGTAATCACTTACAAAGGTCATTTGCTTTAAAAGGAAGCAGCATTTTAAAGCAATGTATTAATTTCTCAGGAAATTATCTAAACCTAACCTGACATCCCACGCCTGTAACAATGTAGTATAAATAAAGCCTATTTTCAGTGTAGATATCCAGTTTTATCCTGTACTTTATTATTAACTTGTGAACTCAGTGAAGTTGACAGTCAAATGCATAGGACTGCAGCCTTTTAATATCTGTAACTCCTGGGTGTTTTTTATTATAACTGTTAAACATTAAAGCTTAGTTTATTTAAATCCATTTAAAAATCCTTTTGCATTTTTTTCCCTGGCTGGTATGACCTAACAGGACTTTGGAAGTGATGGTCAGTACTCCTCTTTGACCTCTCTCCCCACTTAGTATTGCTCTTAGAGAAATTTAAATGCACCCCCTTAAAAAAAACCACACACTCTCTCTCTGACGTGCTACAATATTTGTAGCCTTGACTTCTATTAGGATGGATGTGGGAATATTGAAAATTAACTGACCTACTTTCATTGGATTCTAGTCAGACTTCTAAACATTCAGTTTTAATGCAGTGTTTTAAGACAGGCTTCAGATAGATACCCAAATCTCCTTTTCAAAACAAATCTTTACTCTCTTTGAAAATTCTCTCCTGAGATGGTGCGCCTAAATATCCTTTCTTGATATAAGCTCCATTAAAATGGAGGGGAGTTATTTCAAAATGCATTAGTGCTTTGTTATTTTGGAAAACACAGGGTGTTTGCAGCAATTTCATATTACTACCTTCTAGCAATTTTATTGCAGATTTGCTTATTATATGATATTTGAACGGAGGCCTATATATTTCCCCCTACTTTATATTAAATTTCTACTTCTTCTTTGCAAACAGTACATTTAAATTAAGACTTGTCAGCCCAGACCTAATTAATGCTCTCACAGTAATGTTTTCATCTTACAGAGGTGAAATTGACTTAAAGATGTCCCTGGTGGTAAGAGTTTAAAGGCTGGTTGAGCTGCAGATTTGAGAAAAGTTCCTGTGTTTTGTTCTAATGTTACTGACAAAAAGGCTTCTGTATAATTAAAGCAGTTGAAACTTAATAAAATGAGTAAGTGTGATAAAATGGGCGATATTATACACTGAAATATATTCTATCACTGGATAGTACAGGGAGTCCTCGGCTTATGACCACAATTGAGCCTAAAGTTTATGTTGCTAAGTGAAAATTGTTAAATGAGTTTTGCCCCATTTTACGACCTTTCTTGCCACAATTGTTAAGTGAATGACTGCAGTTGCTAATTTAGTAACATGGTTATTAAGTGAAGGTCACAAAAAGGGATCACATGACTCCGGGATTCTACAACTGTCATAAATATGAACCAGTTCCCAAGTATATTAATTTTGGCCGTTTTTCACACAATATTTTGATCAAGGATTCTGCAATGCTGTAAGTGTGAAAAATGATCATAAATCCCTTTTATAGCACCATTGCAACATCAAATGATCACGAAATGAACTGTTGTAAGTTGAGGACTACCTGTATAATTGCATATTTATTTTATGAAATTCAGTTGCTACATTATTGCAATCACAGGACAACACTGACAAATTTAGACATGAGAGATGCTCAGAATTGAAGTGGTGCATGGTAAATATGCCATTTCTTTAAACAGTTAAGAGCAAATATTAAATATATTGACATGAGGGTGATGAAGTACATGGGAATTTTATGTATACTGAGAGTATTCACATCAAGACAAATTCCTTGTGTGTCCAATCACACTTGGCTAATAAAGTATTCTATTTCCTCTTCTGTTTAAAATACTATTCTTTTGAGGGAGACTCTGGTGCAGGCCAACTGGTGACCATAATTGGGATGGCTTTTCTCGTGGACTTGAGCCAGGAAGTTGACGAGCCTGGTTTGTAATGGTTAGCAACATGATTGTGGTTGGCCTTAGATATTCTATTATTGTTTTTTATTTCTATTGGTTATTCTTTTGGCATTCAATTTTAATGGAATCATGGTTTACAAGTAAATGAAATAGGCTTGCTAATGTGTTTTCAGTTTAATTTCACATTTGCAACATGGGAAATTACAGGCTTCTGAAACAGCCAGTCCCATAGATCTACAGCTGATAATTCTGATAATTTAAATCCAAATATTTAAGTTCCAGTAACTTGTGGAATATATCGGTAAAGGTTAAAATCATACATATGAAATGATCTGAGCACTAAGCAATATTAAATAAATACTTAATATTTTATTATCCATGGCTGCAGGTAACAGGCTGTTTGATAACAGCTGGGCACAATATGCAACATGTGCAAATAATTTATTTCCCTTGTATTTGACTTATTTCTTAATTTTATTTCTATAGTTGCCCATTTCAAACAAGTGATTACAGGCAGTAAAAAAAAAACATAATTAAAAACAATTGCAATAGGACAAACAGTAATAAATGTACAGTATATAGTAGCCAAGAAAAATAGTCATCAGAAATTTCAATAAAGACAGGAAATGGGGCCCTTCAAGCTTATCCTGATCCCAGGAAGAAGAATATTTCAGAGGGAAAGGAATTACTATAGCAGAAAAGGCACCTTTCCTAGTTCCCACCAGCCAACGTTCCTTGGCTGATAGGACTCCTAACATGCCCAACCTGCTGGATTTAAACAACTGTGAGAACATGGTCCCTTAGGCAACCCAGTCCCAAGCCACAAAAGTGCCTTAAAAGGTGACAACCAGCACTTGAATTTCACCCAGAAATACACAGGCAGTTGATGAAGCTCGTGGAGTGATGTTTCATATATTGAATATCTGCAATGCCATTTTCCTGGCAACTAAGTGTTAAGTAGAGCTGAAGAATAAAATCATTAATAGAAAAGCTAAATCAGAACTAGATGACTTCTTTAAAAAAAATTTAGTAAGAGGTAGGTTTTTTTTTTAAAGTTAGCAGAGATTTTGTTTCTGGGCTAAAAAGTCTAAAAATAAACAGCTGTATAGTACTTCATTAAGCTTACTGCTTGGAGTGATTTTTCCCATTGATTAGTCTCAAGGCTAATGCCAGTTCATTCCTCATTTCATTGCTAATTAACATCAGGTCTGCTTCTGACCATTTGACTGCATTGTATCTATGAATGTGTGTGAATTAGCCAAGAAGGAACTAGAGTACAATGCATGTTTTTCTAGATTCTTCCTCAGGACAGTATAAAGGCAAAAGTCATCTTAAATGTTTTTGAGGAAGAAGCAGGAAAAAAAACCTTGATGTCTGGATGAGGGATGGCAACTAACATAATGCATATCTGGGCCCTACATTGTACCAAATTTAACATAAGTAATCAGATAAATTTGTAGCTGATATATTTCCCATTTCTGAATCAACTCAATTGACTAGTTAATAGTTCTTTCACTTCCCTCCTGCATTTAAGAAACTTTAAGGAAAAAAGCACTGCATATACATGAACTGGCAGATTAAAATTGGAACACAATCACAGCATCAGGTGGAAGTTAGTGGGGACATCTCAAATGAATGTGTCTTCTATCAGTATACTTCACCAGAGGTGGGCTGCACATACTGTAACAACCAATTTGCCTAGTGCAGAACCAAAAATGTGAGGGTGCATCAGAGATGGTATTCAGCAGGTTCTGACCAGTTCTGGAGAACCGGGAGTGGAAATTTTGAGTAGTTCAGAGAACCAGCAAATACCACACCCACAGAACTGGTAGTAAATTTTTTTGAATCCCACCACTGGCGCGCACACGCCCCTTTGCACAGCTGCAAAAACACAGGGATTTCCTATGGGTGGCAGCTGCAGTGAGTAGAGTGGGCAAGGCTGCATGGGTAGGGCGAGCGAGCCAGATATATAGAACAGGATAGCACCAGGGTCATAACTGCTGGTACAGGCAAGCCAGTCCGAACCGGCAGCAGCCTACCACTGTACTTCATTATACTGACATGTCCAAAGTGAGAAAGGGAGCCTTATACATTGTAATATAATTCTAAAGCTTGGGGCCTTTTTGTCTTAATATCCTGAGCTCAAAGGACAAAATGTAGTCTGCACAGAAATCATGGCAGTCTTGACTACATTCAGTGCCAGGACTATTCAAGTTCTTGTGCAGGAGTTCTCTCAACAGCTTCTACTAATATTGTTTGTAGAATTAAAGCTTTAAATTAATCTCTAGTCTTAGCCCAGGGTTTATTATGTTGTGTAGCCTGCAAGCCACACCTTACTGAAATTTTTTATTCCAGACAAAATACAAAATACAACTCTGTTAAGCTTAGTGATGCTAGGCATACTTTTTCTTCCAGACCCATGTGGAAATTTTGTGTATTTCATAAAAGTTTCATTTTCTTCCACATGAAGAATTGGGGTGGGAGATGGGTGTACGGAGAAGACCGAAAGAATGAGCCCTTGGAATACCTGTACATCTAAGAATCTTTTCAATACAGATCACACAATATATTCCCATTACCAACAATATAGGAATCTATTTATTAAAAATAAATCTATCTATTTATTCTTAATTGACCACACAAAACTAGAGTTTTAATAACTCCACTTCATCCTAGTGAATATCAGAGATGTATACAAGAATCATGAAAAGGCTCAAACATATTATAAATCTAATATAGTTCAACAATAAATTTAGATAATGTTTCTTGAGCATTTAATTTCCTTATGTGAGCATAATTTTTGAACCCAGTATTGTGTGTGCTTGTTTATTTCTTTATTTATGTACTGCATTTTCAAACTGGCCAACCTTTTAGCTGTTTAAAAAATATCCAGACTATAAATAATTTTAGGTGACATACTTCAATAATCTAAGGACAAAAGTATCATAAATGGAAAAACTTTGGAAATTTCTGAAGAAAAAGTTTCATGTGGGATTTGTATTATGAACCCAGCATACTCTTAAGATTGATCTGTGCAGTAGAAAAAACAGGATCTCTGCAGGAATAGTGGAAGAAAAGCCAGATATTAAATACTATATTTCTTATACTTATTCTTCCACTTCTGAGGTACGGTCTAAACCCAGCACATGACAATTATAGGCATGAAAAAAGAAGGAATCATTACAATGTGAACAATTTTGCCAAACAACTAGCTATAGGTGAAAATATGGAGATGCAATGCCAGAATTAGCAATGGACATGTTCGGGGAAGGTGGAAATCCCTAACATCTTTAATGAAATTAGTTTGATCCTGTTCTGGGTGAAAAGGTCAATTTTTCCATAAAATCCAAGTGAGTGGGCATTGTAGAAACATTTACTAAACTTGGCATAAAACAAATAACAATATCATGTAGCCTTGAATCAATTGCAGATCACAAGCATTTTGTTTTAATTGGAGTATTGCATTTCAATTTGTGGGAAGACTGGTTCTCCCCCTCTCCATCTCATTCTTATATCTGGAGGCATTTGTATCTCTGCACTAATCACAAAATCAGTCTTATACAAATCTATCTGTTGGGAATGTTCACTAGAGAGCAACCATGCCTGAATGATAATCCTCTTTTGCTTGCTTTGGAGTGGAATTGTTAGCTCGTTCATTGGTCAGGTCTCTACAAACAATCCAACCCTAGGATTGATTTAGTGGGCTTGGGGCCCAGTTCTGAAAACAACTAACTAATTTCATTCACAAAGTCAGTTGGAACAAGCACACATCTTATTTGCTTCCTGGGGTTTGATCAGAGTAAATAAAGATTTACACAAAGGGAGCTGATTGAATGAATGAGTATTAGCAGAACTGGACCATATTTAGCGACTGTCAGTGTTTCAAGGTAGGTGAGATCTGAAAACATATTCCATAAGGTTTAACGGAACCCTCTTTTTGCAGGATATAATAACAGAAACGTGAAAACCCGATAAGATATTCTCTCTCTGTACATAATGGATAGTGAATGCTATCTCCAATGTTTCTGCACTAAACATCCTATCTGCAAAAAAAAAAAAAAAAAAAAGTTGCTTTTTCTGTGTAATCACAATCTTTTTATGAGCCCTTGCTATTTTTTATACAGTATTTTATAATTGGTTTATGGCTAGCATTGGTGGTATTATTGATTTGGACATCAAAATGTTTGTACTATCTCTTGTACTTGACATAAGATTTCTACATTAGAACTACATAAAGAATTACAGTACTTACCTGAAATCTGATTCTTCTGACAATATCATAATGAAAAATGTAATGGCAAGAGTGAGAACAACATTAAAACTAATATCATACAAATCAGAATTAAAAATAATAAAGTAGTAAATATTAGAGAATTTCTCCTGCAATTTTTACAGGAGAATTCTTATTCAAGTTAAAGTAAAAAGTTTGCTGTAGGAAATATTTCAAAGGGAAGCCATTTGTGATAAGTTGTGGTTAAAGTAGAATTTGTGAAATAAAATGGATGACAATTGTTTGAAAAGTTTGCTGAATAAACCATTTCAGTGTGTAGACCCAAAGGTGATTTTTCAAAAGGCAACTGGACTTTCTTGGTTTTTTTCCTTTGAAAACATTTCACTTCTTATTCAAGAAGCTTCTTCAATTCTGGAGAACTATTCAGCTCAGTTCAGTTTTCAAAAGAAAAAAAAAAAGACCAAGAAAGTCCAGTTGCCTTTTAGAAAACTACCTTTTGAACAACCATCATTTTAACGATTGAGAATCTCCATAAACATTTCAGTGTGTAGTGCTTCCAGATGGAGCACGCCTAGTGAAATTAACTACATCCCTTCAGAATAGATTAGAATAGAATACTTTATTGGCCAAGTGTGATTGGACACACAAGGAATTTGTCTTGGTGTAAATACTCTCAGTATACATAAAGAAAAGGTACATTTGTTAAGAATCAAGAATCATAACGTACAACACTTAATGATAGTCATAGGGTACAAGCAACAATCAAATCATACTAGGAAACAGTCAATATAAATCGTAAGGATACAAGCGACAAAGTTACAGTCCTACAATCACAAGTGGGAGGGGATGGGTGATAAGGAGTGATGAGAAGATTAACAGTAATAGTAGTTCAGACTTTGTAATAGTTGAACAGTGTTGAGGGAATTATTTGTTTAGCAGAGTGATGGCTTTTGGGGAAAAACTGTTCTTGTGTCTAGTTGTTCTGGTGTGCAGTGCTCTATAGCATCGTTTTGAGGGAAGGAGTTGAAACAGTTAATGTCCGGGATGCGAGAGGTCTGTAAATATTTTCACAGCCCTCTTTTTGACTTGTGCAGTGTACAGGTCCTCAATTGAAGGCAGGTGGGTAGTAATTGTTTTTTCTGCAGTCCTAATTATTATCTGAAGTCTGTGTCTGTCCTGTTGGATTGCAGAACCAAACCAGACAGTTATAGAGATGCAGATGATAGACTCAATAATTCTTCTGTAGAACTGTATCAGCAGCTCCTTGGGCAGTTTGACCAATTTGAGTTGGCGCAGGAAGAACATTCTTTGTTGTGCTTTTTTGATGACGTTTTTGATGTTAGATGTCCATTTTAGGTCATTTGATATAGTAGAACCTAGAAATTTGAAGATCTCTTCTGTTGATACTATGTTGTCTAGTATTGTAAGCGGTGGTAGTATGGGAGGGTTTCTTCTAAAGTCTACCACCATTTGTACGATTTTGAGTGTGTTCAGTTCCAGATTGTTCCAGTTACACCACGAGGCAAGTTGTATAACCTCCTGTCTGTATGCAGATTCATCGTTGTCTCGAATGAGACCAATCACTGTTGTGTCATCAGCAAACTTCAGTATTTTAACAGATGGATCATTTGAGATGCAGTCATTGGTATATAGGGAGAAGAGAAGTGGAAATAGCACACAACCTTGGGGGGCCCCTGTGCTGATTGTACAGGTATCAGATGTGATTTCGCCTAGCTTCACCTGCTGCTTCCTGTCTGTTAGGAAGCTTATGATCCACTTAGTGTGTTCAGGTTCCGTTAGTTGGTTTAATTTACTTAGAAAAGTGTCTGAAATGATGGTATTGAATGCTGAACTGAAGTCTACAAAGAGGAGCCTTGTGTAGGTATTTGGAGATTCAAGGTGTTGTATGATGTAATGCAGAGCCATGTTAACAGCATCATCTGTCGATCTATTTGCTCAGTATGCAAACTGCATAAGATCTAACAGCAGATCTGTGATGGTTTTCAGGTGGGACAGCAAAAGCCTTTCAAAGATTTTCATAACTACAGATGTTAGAGCAACTGGTCTGTAGTCATTCAGTTCCTTGATGGAGGACTTCTTTGGCACTGGGATGATAGTAGAGCATTTGAAGCAGGAAGGAACATAGCACATCTCTAGTGATCTATTGAAGATTTGGATGAAGATGGGAACCAATTGGTCAGCACAGACTTTTAAGCAAGAAGGAGTTATCTTGTCTGGCCCTGGTGCTTTTCCTGGCTTCTGTCTGTGTAATAGATCTTGCACTTCTTTTTCTGTGATCACCAGAGGTTGTGAGCCAAATGGATTGGGGCCAGTTGTAGGAGACTTGGCTGTTGTTGGTGTGTTTGAGATATGGGTTGTGGAGATAGGTGGCTGTAGTTTCTTTTCAAACCTGCAGTAAAACACATTCAGGTCATCTGCTAGTTGTTGATTTCCTTCTGCCTGGAAGGAGGTTTGCTGAAGCCAGTGATGCTTTTAAGAGTTTTCCACATGTTTGCTGGTTCATTTGTTGAGAATTGATTCTTTAACTTTTCAGAGTAGCTTCTTTCTGCTGCTCTGATCTCTCTTGTTAATATGTTTCTGGCCTGGTTGTATAGCATTCTGTCACCTTTTCTGTAGGCTTCCTCTTTGGAACGATGTAGCTGCTTAAGTTTAGCTGTGAACCAAGGTTTATTGTTACTATATATTTTCAGGTTCCTTGTTGGTACAAATAAGTCTTCGCAGAAGCTAACATATGATGTTACAGTATCTGTGAGCTCATCTAGGTCTGCAGAGGCATCTTCAAAAACATTCCAATCAGTGCAATCAAAGCTGGCCTGGAGTTTCAGCTTTGCCTCATCCGACCAAGTCTTCACTGATAATTGTTGGTTTAATGGTTTTTAGTCTTTGTCTGTGGGCAGGTACAAGGTGAATCATGCAGTGGTCAGAGTGTCCCACAGATGCTCGTGGTAAAGACCTATAAGCATCTTTTACTGTTGTGTAGCAGTGGTCTAAAGTATTTTTGCCTCTGGTGGGACAATTTACATGCTGGAAATATTTTGGGAGCTCTTTCCTTAAATTCGCTTGATTGAAATCTCCTAAAATGATGGGAAGGGAACCTGGGTGTTTGGCTTCAGCTTCCATAATTTGATCAGCAAGAGTTTGTAATGCCTTGTTTACACAGGCTTGTGGAGGAACATACACAGCTATTAGGAGAAATGAGGAGAAATCACGTGGAAAATAAAATGGCTTGCAGTTGATGTGTAAAGACTCTAAGTATTCATCACAAAACTTATATATTATAGTTATATCCTGAGACCAGCTGTTGTTGATATATACACATAATCCTCCACCCTTTGTTTTACCCAATGTCTTTTCAATTCTGTCTGATCTAAATGTCTGAAATCCTGGGATGTATATGGTGTTGTCCCCATGAATTTGTGGATTAAACCAGGTTTCAGTAAAACAAAGAACAGTTGAATTATGAAAATCAGAATTCCATCTATTTAAGAGATGAATTTCATCCATCTTGTTAGCCAGTGAGCGTAAATTAGTCAGAAAGATTGAAGGAAGAGGAGTTTTTCCCCCCTATTCCTTAGTCTGTTTAAAATTCCCGCTCGTTTACCTCATCTCTTCTTCCGACGTGGTCGCTTCTTTGCTTTCTTTGTTGTAATCCACCGGAGAATTGGTTAGAATCTCCTCCACTTTTGCAAAGACAGGTGGGGGTGGGGAATCAGAAAGCTGCTCCTTAGGGAAACATTGCCTAATTCTTAACAGATGGTCTTGTGAGTATGAAATCCATAGTGAATTGCAGATAATAATAAGGAATAAAGAAACCATTAGAGAGCATTTCACTGAGGCAGCCGTCATCGGCGCCATCTTGACACCCTTGCATTTTTTGTACCTTTTACTCCTTGAAACATATGTGCGATGGGAAGAAAAAAGATGGAATAGTAGGAGAGGAATATATATGGAAAGTGACAATAAAGGAGCCCTGATAAAATCCCAGCCCAATTTATACCCATATTGCAGTCAATTAGCAGTTAGGTTTATTCAAAAGTAGCCATTATTTGATGGTTGATATGATTCAGAACAGTTGAGAAAAGTTCCTTTATATTTGCCAGTAAGACCCCAAAAGCAAGAGTAAGGGCATCCTTCCAAGAGGAAGAAAAAGAATACAATTATATTATTTCTCTGTAGTAGTACTACAAGATACCTGGCTTTTGCCAGTTCTCAGAGAAATGTTCTTATTAATTAGTCAAACCCATGTTTAATAAATGTGACTTTTTTGTTTATTGAGTATTATGCAGAGAGAATTAAAGGACATCACATTACTCATCGGACAAATAATTATTACCAGGCTTCCCAATTATTTTGGAGCAATATTTGGCTTTTTAAAATGATACCCAGCCATAGTCATATAACCCTGTGTGATTAATGGATTTTACAATGCAATAGGTGATGACCCAGAGAAGAAGAAGATTACTGTAATTGTGGTCTTACAGGTCAATGCTATATTCTGCACATTTCTCCATAGACTCAAAATATTTTTCAGTTGAAATTCTATAGAAAAAAAAGTTCCATTAGTTAAGCAGAAAGAGGAAAAATGGCATACAACAGTGCAACAGGCTTGATTGTAATATGTTTCTTATTTTTGCAGAAAACCCATTATTTTTGGAGCTATTAAATGATGAAAAGGATTAAGAAAATAAAAGAAAATAATCAGGACTGTCTTTGTAAATCTAATAAAGATGATAACAGTAGACTATTTTGTCAAATTTGCATATGAATTTATAACATTCTAATCCACTGGCAAACAGCATGCTATAGTGAAAAGATAGATTTGTATTGGCCTTATCAAAGGATAAAAACCCTATACAATCTTGTAACAAAGAAATATTAGTTTCTTACAGACTTTCATATGTTTTCATAAAATTCATATTTGTAGCCTCAGCATCTAGATGTTTAGCATCCTTAAATGTATATTTCTTCCCCCAAAGACAAACATATTTAATAGAGGTTGATTCAGTCAGAATCTAGTAGTAGAATACATTCCGTGTTATTGTGGCTGAATCTGTGACTGATACGACTGAGCTCTGAAGGCTTAGTAGGAAAAATTTTCTTCATTCCAGTTCTAATTTTTCTTCATTCCAGTTCTAAAGTCATAATATACTCTGTTTGGAACCAATGTACAATGAAGCCGATGGCTGTTGAGGGCCCCATTAAATGACTTAACAACTCAATAAAATCTTATAATTTCTTTAGGATGTTCAGTTGCTCAAAGTATTTCAGTTTAGGATGTTCAGTTGCTCAAAGTATTTCCAAGCCTATATTATTAACTTTAGGTAAGAGAGTATCTTGCCCTAAAGCCTACCCAGTTATTTCATGGCAGAGATAAGATTCAGTCGGGAAATTCCTGATTGGGGGTGTTTATTTAATGTTCAGATATCTGACAGTGGTGATCAACAGGATTGAATTGATCAGCAGGATTGAATTGCTCAGTTTTTCAGGCCAAAGGCATTGTGTCCAAATAATTTCAATTCTTCTATGCTTCCTAACATACAATTTTCCAGGCAGTGATGGTAACAGCAACATTGCTATTGAAAAAAAAAAGTGTTTTGTTACTTAATTGCAACATATTCAGTTATTTTCAAAACTGTTTCTTTTAAGATGAGGCTTTCACCAGGTCAATATTTTAACTTCTGGCCTGCCCCTTGCCTGTCCAATTGGACTATTGTCATTCCAGAATTAATACTCTGTGCTTTATGTGACTACTATTCCTCCCTTTGTGTCTGTCAGCCATATGATCCATACTTTGTATTTGATGGAGTATTAGAATTAAAACCAGTTCCTTTAAGTATTATTTAGAAAAAAATATTTAGTTGCTCCATTACTCTTAGTGTTGAAAAAAAAAAAAAAAGAACAAGTTGAGAATTTTCTAAAACTGGCATGATTAATAGTACTGAGGGCATAAATGCATTTTTATAAAAATGTTATCTCTGTTTCTTTACAGGAATTATAATATAAGGCTTACTTTATTTAATTTTTTTTTCTAGGTAGCCTTTCATTCCTTCCACTGTTCTATTCTCTGCAGTATTGCCTCACCACATAAGCACTTGTATGCTCCCTCTGATGGCATCAGTTTCCATTCCATTCACAGTGGCGAGGGATCATATCTCTGATCCACTTAGAAACACAATGATCTCTACCCCTGAGAATGCAAACACTTTCTCAGTCAAATCTATTGATCTACCGTGTTCTATTTCTGGGTTTCCATTCACTCACTTGCTGTTTGGGATGCTAGATATTCTTTCTGGGGAAGAGAGAACTTGCTTACTAAGAATGAAAAAAAAAAACACCCCCATTTCTGAATAAACTAAATATAGAATTTCAGTGGTACCTAATCTTGGGCACCTTTGCACAAGGTTGCAATCTTATATTAATTCATGCTGAATTATTTTGCTTCGTGCATTTTTTGTTTTTAAAGTAATTTTGAGTCAGGAAGTTAAAATTGTTTAATGATAATTAAAGTGTTACATTCTGGCAGAATTTGGCTTAAAAAAGTAACCGTAGCCATTGACAAAATTTTCAAGACATCTAAGAGCCTAGCTATGTAACCCTGCTACTGTCAGTCAATATTATTGGTTACAGTTCAGTGGTATCTCCATCTGTTCTGTCAGGAAATGTCAGATTCCTGCAAAACAAAATAGACTACCCTCTTTTCTGGCAATAATTCTGTTTATTCTTACTTCATTTTGTATAATATTTGTAGCATATGCATACACATAGAGTGCTAGACAAGGAGTAGACATACCCAACTTCTAATCTTACTTATTTTATATTTATTTATATATCATATTTCTTAACCACCCATCTTCTCTTAGATATAGAGTCATAGGTAATTTGAGGCCAATTGCTGTCTGACAGCCCTGGCGGGGAAAATGTAAAACCAATCTATCTACCAACCTGCACAGAATGGTAGATTATGGTCAGAAACCTCAAACCAGATGTATTTACTCTGCCATAGATTGATGTGGGCTGATATTAATAAATAATAATATAAATATACATTAATACAGTAATATTAATGTATACATATTTATTAAAAGAGCAAAATGCCATTCAAAATCTTCAGAATTGAAATGGTATAGAAGTTGAAAGCCGGTTTAGCATAGTGGTTTTGGAGCTGTTTGAGAAACTAGGATACTGTGAGTTGTGGTCCTGCTTTAGATATAAAAGTCAGCTGGACCAGTTACTCAGTCCAACCCACCTCACATGGTTGTTATCAGGCCAATCTCCTTATGCTGCGTCAAATGGTCAAAATCGGGAGCGTCCTATCAAATCCAGTACCTGTCAATAGTGGTGTTCCCCAAGGCAGTGTTCTAGGACCAACTCTCTTCATACTCTACATAAACGACCTCTGTGATCATATTAAGAGCAATTGTGTTCTCTTCGCTGATGATGTAAAGCTGTTCAATACCACAGACAATACTGCTACCCTACAAAAAGATCTTGACTATGTATCAGAATGGTCAAACAAATGGCAACTTCAAATCTCAACAAATAAATGCTCTGTCTTACATATTGGCAAAAAAATCAGAAAATAAAATACAAGCTGAATAGTCAAGATCTTGTTGATGACCCATGCTCTGTAAAGGACCTGGAATACTCACCTCTAATGATCTAAGTGCTAGAGCCCACTGCAACTACATAGCCAAAAAGGCATTAAGAGTATTTAACCTAATCCTACGTAGCTTTTTTCTCTGGTAATATCACACTACTAACCAGAGCATACAAAACATTTGCTAGACCAATACTCGAATACAGTTCATCAGTCTGGAACCCACATTACGTATCTGATATTAGCACAATTGAGAAAGTCCAGAAATATTTCACAAGAAGACCCATTTAATGTATTCACAACTATGTATACATTTATACTTATTATCTTGTAAACAATTGGCAAATCAAATAAATAAATAAATAAATGGAGAAAATAGGAGGCAGGAGCATTAAGTATCTTCACCAACTTGGGTTATATCTAAAAAGGGTGGGATAAATAATAATAATTACTAAGAACAATATAATAACATCAACAGTGTGCACCTATAACTTCAGCATTATAATACTTGCTTAATGGCAAACTAGAAGCTAATATAATTCTTTCATTAACAGTGTTGTGGAAGTATTTCATTTCTTAAAAATAAACTCCATTTAAAATTTGCTTCAAGATAAAACGTACAGCGCCACGTAGAGGTCATTATGCTAATCAACAAATAAGGTTTCCAGTACATGAATCTTATGGATAAGTGTTCATTGTTCACAAATTACTATATAGTAGTTGCTGTACCAACCTAGATCAGTTCCTTGTCATTGCACGGCTTATTTATTTTTACCAAGTTTGTAAGTCTTCAGAGGGAGTATAGTCTTGTTCAGACAAGTTTCCTGATTCTTGAAGCCAGAATTATACCACATTCTACATTTCTGCTTTGCTGGATTTGCAGTTTAGTTTAGTTTATTATACCTTATCTAGTTCATTTCAGCATCCAGGTGCTGTTCTCAGATTTAAAAAATACAATATTCAGATCATATTTTTCAGAAGCTTTATACTCAGTGGCTTTAGAGGTATATAATGGTTCGTTCTGATAATTTTTGATACAATTGCCAGGAAGTTCAGGCATGCTGCTGCATTAAGGGATCCAATGTTGGCTTAATTCAAAATCAAATCTGAAATTGGACTGCATCTAAGTAAAGCAAGGCTATATGGATCTAGATTATCACTAATTTCTCAAATACCTTTCTGTTAAAAGAAAAGAAAAGGAAAGAAAAGAAAAGAAAAGAAAAGAAAAGAAAAGAAAAGAAAAGAAAAGAAAAGAAAAGAATGTGCTACTAGGCAACATTTTGTTTCCTGTTCTTTAATCAATATACTTTTGGATCCAAAGTAGGATTTTTTTGGAGTGATGATACAGCTACCACTCTTTGAACAATGTATTCAGTATAACTTCTCTCTCCTCTCCATTTTAATTCACTGTGATATAAAGGAAATTAAAAGTGGGAGTGAGAAATTCTAATTTTAGAATACTCAGTAATTTTAGTACATGGGATTGTGGGGACTTGGAGTTTTGGCCACCTCATAACCAATTCCAAATAATCCCTAACTGATGCTAGGCAATGAACTGAGGATGCAATGGAAATAACAAAATAAAGCCCCCTTCCCCCCCACAATGCCATGCAATAGATACGGTGCATTCTACTGTTCTACTGTATATTGAAACTCCTGCCTGATGACTTCTTTGCAAGGTACAATTTAGCTATAGTCTAGCCTGCTTGTGACCCAGCCCCCCATAATTCTGCATGCAGGTACAAGATCCTTAAGCAATCATATTTTCCTCCATATTGTTTCCCATATCCTAAGCTGATTCTACTTTCTACATCAGAAAACTAAACGCTGAGCACAATCGGTTGTACAATCTACCCTGGGGGCATTTCATTTCATAAACCTTTTGTCTTCTGAAAATATGTCTTATTGGACTCATTTCACTTCAATAGCCTTTCTATCTCCTTTGTTGATGTGTGCTCTTATGCTCCAAATCTATGTTCTCTTTTAAATACCATTTAAATAGGCTACATACTGGTAGAACCACAATTGCTTTTTAAATGTTTGATGATGTTACTTATGTTGTGGTATACTTGTGTGTGTGTGTGTGTGTGTGTGTGTGTGTGTGTATTGCAATGGATCTGAGTTAATGGTGTTGCCCTGCTTTTGAAAAAGCCATAATTAGACAGCCATGACTCTGTCAATGCACATAATTGAAGCTAAGAATAGAAGCAAGTACTCTGCCTATTTTGTTTTAGGGATATGTATAGGATGTCTCTGTATTTTTACTCAGTGTGTTACTCTATAAAATTGATCAAATATGCAGTATATACTGAGTTTGAGATCACAAAACTATTACTTGATTTAAAGTTGACAGTAAAGATAAAAATCATGAAGGACTTCTTGAATGTTTAAAGAAAAGGCAGAATAGGTAAGTCAATAAAAATATAAAGCTGCTGATACAGTTCTACAGAAGAATTATTGAGTCTATCATCTGCACCTCTATAACTGTCTGGTTTGGTTCTGCAATCCAACAGGACAGACACAGACTTCAGAGGATAATTAGGACTACAGAAAAAACAATTACTACCCACCTGCCTTCAATTGAGGACCTGTATACTGCACGAGTCAAAAAGAGGGCTGTGAAAATATTTACAGACCCCTCACATCCCGGACATAAACTGTTTCAACTCCTTCCCTCAAAACGATGCTATAGAGTACTGCACACCAGAACAACTAGACACAAGACAAATTTTTCCCGAAAGCCATCACTCTGCTAAACAAATAATTCCCTCAACACTGTTCAACTATTTACAAAGTGTACACTACTATTACTGTTAATCTTCTCATCACTCCTTATCACCCATCCCCTCCCATTTGACTGTTTCCTAGTATGATTTGATTGTTGATTGTACCCTATGACTATCATTAAGTGTTGTACATTATGATTCTTGATTCTTAACAAATGTACCTTTTCTTTATGTATACTGAGAGTATTTACACCAAGACAAATTCCTTGTGTGTCCAATCACACTTGGACAATGAAGTATTCTATTCTATTCTATTCTATTCTATTCTATTCTATTCTATTCTATTCTATTCTATTCTATTCTATTCTATTCTATTGACTGCTGCTAATGGTTGAAACAGGTTGCTGCCAGCATCCTAGGTATCAACCAAGTACATTATTATTATTATTATTATTATTATTATTATTATTATTATTATTATTATTATTATTATTATTATTATTATCATCATCATCATCATCATCACTATCTTTTATTATCTCTTATTCATTAAACATTGTTGTTATTATTTTATTCATTAAACATATTATTATATTAAACAGAACAGTTTTTAGGGATGCAACTCTCTGACTAAAAGAATAAAGCAATTTAATGCAAATAAGATGTCTGCATTTAAGGTTGTAAGGAAGAATTATCTGAAGATATGGCCCCTAACCACCAGGTTAAGAATTGAGAGCACCATTTCAGCTGCCATGGGAACCTCCCTGAGTAATACATGCCAGAGTTACAGTAGTTTTTCAATCTGAATAAACACAGACCATGTCTGAGTAAAAGTTTACACTGAGCTTGGGTATCCTATCATGTGATGCCTAGCAATCTCAATGTACCCAAAGATGCCTCCTTTGGCATTCCTCAGGTTCCTGACCATCTCATTTTTTTTAAAGAAACTTATCAAGCACCTAGAAAATCAGAAGAGTCAGGCAGTTCATAGGGTATAAAGATTTATTGCAAGCTTAAGCTCTTTACAAGAATCTGAACTATTAACTGCCAAAGCAAGTTAGTAGCAGTTAAAATAATTCAAAATAGGCTGGACTTAGGTCACTTGTGGGTATGAAGGAACTTGCGACTGATGTTGCATTTGACCCCTTCCTCAGGCTCAGCCTTATCATCTCTTCCAAAAGCCCTTTAATTAAAAAAAAAAAAACCCTAGGAAGATTGCATGATATGAAACAGAATAGCAGCATCCATGATTATTCAAGAATATTTTTTGTTCCTGAAGAGAGAGAGGGGTGGGTAGGAAGGTGGGAGGGAAGGAGGGAGGGAGGGAGGGAGGGAGGGAGAGAGAGAGAGAGAGAGAGAGAGAGAGAGAGAGAGAGAGAGAGAGAGAGAGAGATTTGCCATCAGTAGTCAGGCATGCAATCCGGCTGCACCTGATATTGGAACTAATTCAAAGTCAGTAATTATGTAAGTTAGATTTTGAATCCTGCTCTCTAAACCTCTCTTCACAATTTCCTGGTTGGGATATAAATCTTCTTCTCAGGGAAGATTGAGCTAAAGCACAAATTGGGCAGCTTTACCTTTTATTTTATCCATTACTTTATTACTTTAAATATTTCTTCTCATTTTAAGAATTCCTCTTATTCTAACCATTCCTTGTTTTATGTGACTTCAATGTGTTTAAAGCCTTGCTGCATACAAATAAATTATGCATTTTTTCAATCAACATAAAAATACGGTATTTTAAAGACTGCCAAGAAAAGGTTTCACAAAGTACAATCAACAGTTCCAGTGTGCTAATTTTAAAAGATATAATTTTGAAATGCACTTGAAATTGAAGAGTTGCAGTGAGGTTTAACATTAAAATTGCATAAATTAACTGATCAGCCCATTAGTAGAATGCCATCGGAGTCAGATGATCAGTTCGGAAAGTTATATGACTTTCCTACTGATGGACAAATACTGCTGGTGGATAAATGTTGTTGGACATCAGTTATCCTACTTCCATGTTTCATGAGTCTTCCTCTGCAACTTTTCTTTATAAGCCAAGACATCTCTAATGAAAAATAATCTTGATATAATAATGATCCCTTGGTTGGCTGATGGCCCATCTCTGAAATTAAAGTTTAAGTGTTACTGACAGAAACATAATTTGCAAGAGTTCACGCTTCATACATAATAATCTGACCAAACCCAATCAAAGTTTGTGTTTGATGCTTCTAGAACGAACCCTTTAATTGGTTGCACTTGAGATGGAACATTAACCTAACCTGACCTATGTTCACACATCAAACTTATAGCTGGGTTTAGATTAACATTAAACATAAACTATTTTTAAAACCGTGGCAATTAGGTCTGTATATCAAGTTGAGAAAAACAAAACAGATCATATTATGTCTTAGTTGCATAAACCTGTGTGCTTAATTTAAGAAGAAAATAAAACCTATTTTGTAAACTACTACTCTGTTAAATCTTTGCAGAAGACAGGGTTAATTATATTTATATATTAGCTCGATACCTGTGCTTCACTACGAAACTATGTGGTCAGGTTTAGTTTTTGGGGAGGAAAATAAGGGGGGGGGGGAATTCTGCATCTGCCTACCAGCATCCATCAGTATTCACCTGGCTAGCGTCCTGTCAGTGTGTGAGAGAGTTGAGGGCTGTTTGGAAACTGAAACAGTATTGCTGAGTGAACAAGAAGGAGACAGCAAGGAGCCTGGGTATGGCTTAGCTCAACTGCTCTGTACTAAAGCTTGGTGCTGTGAAACTGAAACTGAAACTCCTCTCCTCTGCTTGTGTTTTGCATTTGGAACAGATTTCTTTTCAGGTGGGGAGGGGAAATAGAACTCCTTAGCATCATAGTGTGTTAATAATAATATACGAAATACTAATGCTCTGACGGTCATTTAGAAAAATCCTTTCTTAGTGAGCACCTAGAAGCCAAGAGGAACATACATGCCAAATTTCATGTTTGTAGGCTTTACGGTTCTGGAGATTTTGTGATGATGTGTGAGTGGTATTTCACCTTTTTATAGTCAGTTTTGGCTTATATTAACCATAGCTTAATATGTGTTGCATACAGAGTCATGGACAGAAATTCTGTTGGCATGTTTCCTGAGCATGATATATCTGTTATAGAAAAAACCCCACTCTTTTATTATTCAATAAAAAAACAGAAATGATTTGAACATTGATATTGGGATTAACAATATTTGTCTGGTATTTGATGAGCAAACTAAGCCTATACATGTTTACTGAAAAGTTCAGTGCAGCTGACTTCAAAATAATGTTGCTCAAATGGTAAATTTAATGTACATTTAAAACTGCAACACGAGTATTCAATTTGTCTCTCACTCCTAAGAACTGTCTGTTTTCTTCTCATATTCCATATAATGTTATGATTATTTTACTAAGCACTTTCCTATGTTGAAACATGTAATGAGAAAAAATGAATAATGAACATTTGAGGCAGTTGCTATAATAAAGCAGTAATAAATGGTTATTATAAACCATTATTAAATATCATTATTAGACAGGAAGTTATTAATTATATAATTTATTTTTGTGTCACTTTATGGAAGAGAAAAGAAATACGATTAGTTTTTTTAAAATTTATGTATCAATATAATGTGATGGACTTGATGAACTATGAAACCTGGGGATGGTTTCCTGCTATAGTATATAATTTTTTTATTGGACAAGTGAGATTGGACACACAAGGAATTTGTTTCAGGTGCATAAACTCTCAGTGTACACAAACAACAGAGTGATAAGTCATAGACCATAAATCATAAGATACAATCATAAATCATAAGATACAAACAACAACTGATAAATCATAGTATACCAATAAGAGAAAGTAGTGGGAAAGATGGGCAGTAAGAAAGATGAGAAGATGAGAAGGATAATAGCAATACAACTTAATACATGGGTAAATATCTTTAGGCATAAGAAAGTGCTGTGGGAGTTAGGTGTTTAGCAGAGTGATGGCATGGGGGAAGAAACTATCTTTTTTCTCGTTGTTTTGGCATACAATACCCTTTCAGCAGCATCTTGAGGGGAGAAGTTGAAACAATTTATGTCTATATGTTTATGTGAGGGGTCTGTAAATATTTTCTCAGCCCTCTTTTGATTAAGTATCTCTTTCTGGTTAAGTATGATTAAGTATGTTATACTATCTTAAGTAATATAACATGTCTTGGACCAGCTTTGACAATAGATGTTCTGCAATAGATGGACTAATACTTTTACTCAGGATAAGTCAGCTTCTTGCTGTCATCTCTCCTATATAAATAACTTGTGCTGTGTGAATTGTATTTATCAATGGATAAATGGACAGTTGACAATATGAGAGGCATACAGAGTTAATTTGTTCAATTAGGATGATGCCCAAACTCATCTCTGGGTTTTGGTTGTCACAATAGAATTCAGATACAAGGTAAATGCAACTGTGTTCCTGAAATACTGTTCATACTAATGTTTATGTCTAATACATCTTATCAATTATTCCTTACTCATTTATGACACACATACATGCCATTTGCTTAAACTTAACAAGTTTAGATTTTGCCAGCTAGACTTGACAAAGTTAACAACAAGAAGAGAGAGATATTTTATTCATTAGGTATGTTTTTTACAGATACTAGTAAATATTCTTATAACTCATTTGCCACATAAAATTCCCTAATATATAAGGTTGGTTTAGAGACATTCTTTGTACTATACTTATTTTTTAAAGAATTGTCATGCTGCCTAAAAAGTCTCTATTTATTTCTCTCTTCTCCTTTCAGTTAATGTGACAAGCATCTTACATTACTTATACTTGGTAACTGCAACATTTTAGTGGTATAGGCATTAAAGAGAAATGAGGCACAAATTTCTATTGCAACAGTTTTAATGCACATTAAACCAAAAGTTGGCTTTACGTTGTTTTTAAGATTAAGAATGCCCCTGACCCTTTTTATAGAAAGCATTGCAGCAGAAGGTAAATTTTATCCCCCATAAAGTGTGCAGTGAAAGACTCTTTCTGTGAGATCTGTTAGAATTCAGTATTTCTGTTTGCACCTTTCTTGTTCCTATAGACAGATGGGTTTTATTCATCTCTACGTGAAAAGTGCCACTGCTAATATGTAAATCCAAAAACAGTGTGGCGGTGGGTAGAATGATTTATTACAGAAAGTAAGTAATGTAATAGTATCAGGTAAGACAGAGCTATTAATACAATTATATTAAAATGATGCACCAACATACTATTTTTGTAGCTTTGCAAAGCTTCCTTCTCTGTTTACTACAATAGCAGTATTCTTATTGTGCTGTTTCTGTAATGAAAAGTGGCACAACTTTCAACACTCAGAGTAGATTTATGGTCTTCCCTACTTTGGCTAAAGAGAAAAGATAAAGTAAGTAGCACCTAGAGGGATAAAATCTTCTGAGATAGTCACCTTACTCTTTTACATATTTTAATATGCTGATAATAATGGGGTTTAGTATTGAAATAATAATTGATAAGAATTTGACAATTGGTCTGGTGTTTTGTAGGCCACTGAATGGCCCTCTTCTTTAACTTCCATCTCCCACTACCGCCAATAGTTCAGAATATCCAAGTTATGTTATGACATGGGTGGACCTGTAAAGACTTATTGATAAAACTAAATGCTGCAGTGCACTGCTGGAAATTAAACTCCTTTTCTCAATGGGAGAGATGTTGGAAAGACTCGGGACAACAAGAAAACTTTAATAAAGTTCAAGGGTGAAATTATGCCACTTGATACCTTTCAAATAGCAATGAAGAGGGCCAACAAAATAAGTTCAGTAGGAACGTATATTTGATAACCCCTGTATTTTGGACACTTTTGACCTGCAGAAGACATGTAGAAGAAGTTGTTATTACATCTCCTTATTCCTGTCACTTGCTAAGTGACAGGAAGATAGGAGCACCATTCTGTAGAATGTCTATGGATACAAAGTTCAGGAAGAGATGGGAGGCAATTTTATGAATCCTTGTAATTCACATTTTCAAAACAATGTACGAACCAAAACACCATTATAATTCAGTAATTTCACATCTCTAAATATTGTGAACAGGGACATGGTGGCTCAGTAGCTAAGATGCTGAGCTTGTCGATCAGAAAGGTTGGCAGTTCAGCGGTTCGAATCCCAGCGCCACATAACGGAATGAGCCCCCATTACTTGGCTCAGCTTTTGCCAACCTAGCAGTTCAAAAGTACATAAAAATGTGAGTAGAAAAATAGGGACCACTTTGGTGTGAAGGTAACAGAATTCCGTGCACCTTCAGCATTTAGTCATGCCAGCCACTTGATCACAGAGACATCTTCAGACAGCATTGGCTCTTCGGTTTTGTAACGGAGATGATCACTGCCCCCTAGAGCCAGAAACAACTAGCATGTATGTGCGAGGGGAACCTTTACCTTTACCTAAATATTGTGAAGTATTTCACCAATTAAAAATGATTAGAAAAAGTTAGGGAAATGTATGTGTATGTGTAGAAGTAGACATAGACATAGAGAAAAAGTGATAGATAGATATTAGTAAAATAAAGAACTATGATGCTATTAAAGAAAACTGTAAAAAATGCACACATTAAGGAATAAATCAATCAAAGAAGAAAGGGATTTTTGTGGAGATATTTCTTTTAATAACATCCACATTCAGAAATGAGAATAAATGAAATTAAGATCAGAAAAATTATAAATCAAGAAATTTTGAAATGGACACTTAAATTATTATTATTATTATTTAATTTTAAGCTTTCAGATTTGGCAAGTTCCTTTTTCCTTGGTTTTCATACCTACTGTTAGGAATAACCATAGTTACCTAACGTTGTTTGGGTAAATAATATATAAACCATGATAGCAAAGTTTAAGTGTGTTTTTCACTTTAAACTCTAAATGATATAATTTGGGTGCGGTTGAGAAACTGCCATAAGAGGGAGCTAGAGAACCTGGATTACTACTGGATTGATGGTTGATTGTTCTGCGTGTTCCCTGTTGCTGATGTCGAAGGAGGAAAGAGTTTTGAATGCTGCATATCTAATCTACTGTGAGAAGATATTTACTGGACTGATTTATGGATTGACATTGTAAGTTAACTGACCTTTTTTTTCGACACTGGATTTTTGCAATTGAACAATCTCCGGACTGAACTGACTGAACACTAGTGAATGATATTTGGACTGTTTGACCCTGCTAAACTCTTAATGAAATAAACTATTCAACTAAGACAGTGTATCCGTTTTTACTGAGTGTGTAAACTAAAAAACGCTTTCTCTCATATTTGCCTGAATGCCTGACTGCTGTGCACATTCTGCTAGGGTATATCCCTAACACCTACTTTTAGTAATAGCACTTAGACTTATATACCCTTCACAGTTTTTTACAGCCCTCTAGGAGGTTTACAGGGTCAGTGTATTGCCCCCAACAATCTGGGTCGTCATTTTACCAATCTCAGAAAGATGGTTGAGTCAACCTAGAAGCCATTCAGAATCGAAATCCTGGAGTGTTAAGGTTAATGTGTAGATGTCAGCATATTTTCTGTTTTGATACTTGACTTTTTCAAGATGTAATCCTGTACATTTTCCCACCATCACATGTTTTATATGTTTTGTCATGTCTTCGAAACATGCACACGTATTTTTAAAGGTATTTAAGTATCATTTTCAATCCATGGTAGATACTTTCCTACTCTCACTCTTTCCATTGCTAGAAGTCTCTGAGAAATAAACTTGTTGCAGCTCTGGCATTTACCTTTCCCTTGGGTGTTTTATATTGTGTTTCAGAAAAACATGAACCAGAGGTTTTTTAATGCTTATCTTTAAATATATGGACAGTATTATTGGTGCATTTTTTGAAATGTGTCCAGAATTTAGACCTGGAGGCTGTGCAAGTACTGGTGTGAAATTGGTCCTAGACAGTTAATAAATTCTGAACAGTAATGCATAAATCAACCATGGATATTTTTTTTAAACTACTTCCTTTTTTTAAAAAAAACATGAATACGTGCAAGAGAAAAATGTCTTAGGAGGATTGTTCTATAATATTTCAGAGAATAGAGGAAAGAATCTAGCAATACCCAGGGCTGGTTAGCAGATTGTCATTTTGGGGCTTGATGTTCCTGAGTTTAATTGTCTTTCAGGCGAACAATGGCAGGCACTCTCTAGCGTGCCATGTGAGCATGATAAAAAGGGGCTGTTCTTGCATAGCAATGCCCTTTTTTATTATTATTAGCGTAAAAAGCTGGAAGTCGTTAGAAGGAGTTCCACTGGCATTAATTGTAATGCAGCTGGAATGTGTTTGCAGACCAGTGCAGCAAGACAATAGCAGGGGGGGAAAGCAATATTAATAGCCTTTTACTTGTATCATTTTAGCAACCCCCTAATAAGGTGTCTGCTGTCAACTGGAATTTATTAAAAATAGGAAAGATATGGTAATTGATGTATTACAGTAAGTATGGTTGGGGGTTCAGCTTGATTAACATCTGAATTGGCTTTATACGGCTTTTTAGCTACTTCTTCAGAAATAGCTACAAACTATCTTACTTTAATCAGAAAACAGCCTGAAAACCTACCTACCTTCCTTCCTTCCTTCCTTCCTTCCTTCCTCCCTTCCTCCTCCCTCCCTCCCTCCCTCCCTCCCCCCTTCCTTCCTTCCTTTAAAAAAATTAGAAACAGATTTGTACTCTGCTTTCCAGGGATAGTTTTTCAAATATTAAACTAGTTTTACTTGTGTATGCCTCAATTTCTTTGCTGCTAAAGAAGATTGTTTTTAATTTTACATCAATAGATTCTGGGTTTTGTGGATGAAGCACCTTATAGCATTCATTTAATGTGCTAAGTATTGTTTATTGTTTTGTATAATCAGTTACTGCATATTGGGGTTGAACTCATTTCCATACACTATATAATAATATATTTTGAAAATGAGCATTACCTCTCTCCTCCTGCCCTGCACAAGTTGTATGTGATTTAGATCAAGGGATGAATCCTGTAGTGTCTATCTGACAACAGAAATGGCTGAGTGAATTCCACCTCTACATCCTCCTACCCCCCAAAATCTTTACTGGAGCAATGGAGGTTCTCCAGAGAAAATTTGGGGGTGTGAGGGTGAAGGGAGGTTAAGAAGGGAAAGAAAAGAAGAGAAAAACTGGCGACCTGATATTGAATAGAGGCAGCTTATCAAAAACCTTCCCTATTTGTGAAACAGATCTCTTTATGTTGTACATCTTCAGTGAGAATTTTATATAAAATTTCATTAGTAAAGCTCCTCTTCAAAATAACACTCAGATCAGCTAGTACAGGGATTAACAAAAGGCAATTAGCCAAAAAGACATCTCCAAGAATGGATATGTGCTACTTAATGTTTTTCGTGTGTGAACAAATGTTTGGGAAACTGTCCAGATTTGAGCCAAGGGAGACATTTTTTTCCTACTGTATATGGAGTTAAGTTTGACTAAACTAGGAGGCAAAATATTACAAAATATGCTTCTTGGTATCCTTGGAATAGTAACTTTGTCACTTTGATACTTCAAACACTGTTAAATTTGTAAGGATTGGCCTATTGTGGAGATGGATTGACAACTTCAAAGCTACATCTGTGCCTATCTGGGATCCAGATGTTTGAGCTTGTAGCTGCCAGTCAGTGGGCAATATGCTGAAGAAAATACATGCAGATGTTATTCTGAAAAGTTATTCAATCACTTGAATAAACTGTTATTGCTTATAGCAGGATAATTATTTGTTGGTTAAAGAAGGAAATTGCTGGTAACCCAATCTTTAGTTTGGCACTTGGACTAAGACCTATTTAGATCTGATTTCACAGGAGTGTACTTTTTATAAATTATCTAGAATTAACGACTGCAGGTTTGCTTGCATTCAGCTGAATGTAGAACTCACTAACAATTACTTTTTAATTTAATGTGAGGCAACATATTATATTCATAAAGGGATGTTCTTATGTTGTGAACTGTTTTTATGTTATAATAGTCATCAACTATCCTTATCGACAAACACTTGATTAGACATATGAACAAGATATTGAAGTGTGTGTGTGTGTGTTTATCTGTGTTATGATCCGCAATGGTGCAGTGGTTAGAGTGCAATACTGTGGGGTACTTCTGCTAACTGCCAGCTGACTGCAGTTTGGCAGTTCAAATCTCACTAGGCTCAAGATTGAACTCTGTAGGGGGCGTGAATAAGCACACCAACGTGCCTACCATCCCTGTCCTATTGTTTCTCTTATTCTTCTTTTATTTTTCTTATATGTACCCATTTCATGTATTCACAACTATGTATACACTTATACTTATTATCTTGTAAACAATTGGCAAATCAAATAAATAAATAAATAAATAAATAAATAAATAAATAAATAAATAAATAAATAAAACTCAGCCTTTCATTCTTCCGAGGTGGGTAAAATGAGGACCCAAATTGTTGGGGGCAATATGCTGACTCTGTATGTTTATGATCACAATTTATCACATTGCTTATACACTGAGAGCTTATGCACTGGAGACAAATTCCTTGTGTGTTCAATCATACTTGGCCAATAAAGAATTCTAAACTTAGTTCTTCTACTCTTAGTGCACAAAGACTTAAAAATATCTTTGGATTTCTTAGGTGAAATGTTAACATCAGTACATATTTAAGACTAAATTTTTGTTGATTAATTTATTGATTGATTCATTCATTCATTCATTTGGTGCCTTTCTGCTGCTTTCTCAATCAAACTCTTGTCCTCCTAAAACTGATTTTTTTTATATTTAGTGTCATATGAGCACTAATTATTACACGAAGCTTAGATCATGTATGAAAACTCTAGTATTTGCTGTTCATTAGCCATACATATTGCTGGCATAGAAACTTCAACCATTTGATGTGTGCAAATGAATTGCAGATTATGGGCTCCATATAGAGCGCTATCATTTGGCAAACTTTAATGTCTGAAGCAGTGGCGGGATTCAATTTTTTTTACTACCGGTTCTGTGGGTATGGCTTGGTGGGCATGGCAGAGGAAAGATACTGTAAAATCTCCAGTCAGAGGTGGTATTTGCTGGTCCTCTGAACTACTCAAAATTTCCACTAATGGTTCTCCAGAACTGGTCACAACCTGTTGAATACCACTTCTGGTCTGAAGTGATCCTATTTTTTTTTTTTTTTTTGCTATTATTATGTTAGAAATTTCATATATAAGCACTGACTTCACCATTACTGTTGTGCACCATTTGTTTCTTGTTTTTTTATTGAGTTAACTTATTGTCATGCCCTTCACATGTCCTCCAGTTAAAGGTAGCTGCTTGGCATACAAGTAAACAGACCTGGACTGATTGTAGAGGTTTTTCCACTTGAATGTTCTTTTTATCAGTACATCTTGTGTTGGTTTTTCCCTAATGCATTTAGCTGAGAAATGACACATAAGGAAAAATTAACTTACTAGTATTTGGTATTAAATGGCATGTTCCTTCAAGGAGGTGTTACATTGATGGACGATATGGAATGATACTGTACATAATGATACACAGAGGTACCTATGTCCTTTCTTTCAGGTTTCTCTGATAAAGTAGGAGAACCTGGATAGTGTCACAGAGGAAAAACAAACAGATTGAGTATTACTGTTAATTTTGTTTGTTATATACACAGTTGTCAGTTTAGAATACAGTAGTGATATATAATATGATAGTTATGTTCATTACAACTATAGACCATTCAAATCTATAATGGTAACACATTATAATTTCAAGTTGAAATTGATTTGCCAAAGAGTTTTGTTTAAGTGAATGGATAATTGTTTGGAAGAATGCTGTTGATGAGATTTATAGATTTTATTTGTTGTAAAAAAAGAGAAAAAGCCCTCCAAAGAAGGGAAAGAAGAGCATATAGAATTTGATATTTTTAGGTCACATCGTTTAACTAATTTGAAGTGCAGGTATCTTGAAGTTCTGGGGAGTGCCAAGGCAGCATCTTAGAAAGGTCATTAATTTCCATGTGCAGGACTAGCTAGACAGACAATGCTCAGGGGTGTGGATGACATGAACATGCCAATAAGGATTTAGGTTTGCTTTTAGAACAAGCCAAACCTGCAGTAGAGAGACTGGTTCCACTTTTTCCAATAGGAAACCAGGCTTCTGGTGCAGAGCATAAAAAAGTGGAAAATACTTTTTAATCTAAATCCTCAGAGATAGACAAGGGCTACTGTGTAGCATCTAGTTTCAAAGGATGTAAATATTTCATCCTTCCTATTTCACATTTAGTTGAAAAGGGGCAGTTTCTCAAAACTGAAAGCCAAATCACTTTATAGGATCTGGAGATTAATTCAGACTTCAATAATAGAATGTTTACCAGAATGCAAAACAGTGTCAGCAAACTTCAGGAAGAAGGCAACTAGAGATCATTACAATATAATAAAATAAAAATAGCATAATGCTCTTATAGAATTCTACAATATGCCTACCTCTGGTGCTCTATTGAGTTCTGGTCATCACATTTGAAAAAAGATGTAAGAGAGAGAGGGAAAGTATAGACAAGGCAACCAAAATAATCAGAGGAAATTATTTAATACTTAACATTCAGTAATACTGTTATCTAATATTATTATTATTCATTAAGAATACTTTCCCTATATGAAAAGGCTAGAATGTTCGAGACTCTTTAGCTTGGAAAAAACAATAAGATGGTTAAGGGAAATGATCCAGAATATCTGCTTTTATATTAGTTATATTAGTGAAGCCTTACAGCAAGGTGGACAGCGAACAATTTCATAAATACATAGATAATATAATAAACAAAGATACATGATCCATTATGTGAATACAAGTAGTCCTCTGCTTATAACAGTTCATTTAGCGACCATTCAGATAACAGATAACAGATAATCAGAGTTGGAAGTGATCTTATAGGTCATCTAGTCCAACCCCCCGCCCAAGCAGACCATACACCATTTCTGACAAATGGCAGTCCAATCTCTTCTTGAAGGTCTCAAGTGATGGTGTTTCCACAACTTCCGAGGGCAAGCTGTTCCATTGGTTGATTGTTCTCACTGTCAGAAAGTTTCTCCTTATTTCCAGGTTAAATCTCTCCTCGTTCAATTTCCATCCATTATTCCTTGTATGGCCTATAGGCACTTTAGAAAATAGATTGACCCCTTCCTCCTTGTGGCAGCCCCTCAAATATTGGAAGACTGCTATCATGTCTCCCCTGGTCCTTCTCTTCACCAGACTAGTCAAGCCCAGTTCCTGCACCCGTTCTTCATATGCCTTAGTCTCCAGTCCTCTAATCATCCTGGTTGCTCTTTTCTGCACTTTTTCTAGAGTCTCAACATCTTTTTTGTAATGTGGTGACCAAAGCTGGATTCAGTACTCTAGGTGTGGTCTTACTAAGGCTTTATAGAGTGGCATTAGTACCTCACTTGATCTTGATTGTATCCCTCTGTTAATACAATTTAGGATTGCATTAGCTTTTTTGGCTGCTGCTGCACACTGCTGGCTCACATTTAGTTGGTTGTCCACTAAGACTCTAAGATCCCTCTCACAGTTACTGCTATTTAGCCTGATTTCACCCAGTCTATATGTGAATTCAAAGTTACAATAGCTTTGAAAAAAGTTTTTCACACTTACGACCATTGCAGCATTCCCATGATCACATGATCAAAGTTCAGACACTTGGCAATTGACTCATATTTATGACAGTTGCAGTGTCCCAGGGTCATATATGATCACCTTTTATTTTTTATTTATTTATTTATTTAATTTTATTTGGTTTGTCAATTGCTTACAAGATAATAGGTATAAGTAAAAACTTAGTTATGAATACATGGATACATATAAGAGAAATAAAAGAAACAATAGGACAGGGACAGTAGGCAGGTTGGTGCGCTGACAAGCAAAATCAATGAGGAAGCCAGATTCACTTATCAACCATGTTACTAACTTAACTGCAGTGATTCACTTAACAGTGATGACAAGAAAGGTTGTAAAATGGGGCAAACTTCACTTAACTCGCTCACTTAGCAATAGAAATGTTGGGCTCAGCTGTGGTTGTAAGATGAGGACTACCTTTATTGGAAATCTATACCCCCTACCACACCACTTCGCAATATTTCCTTCTGCAATTCACTGTAAATACACATGATATTGGCATTAAACATTTTCATTTAAAGAATATTCAGATCCCAGGGAAGGATTCAATTCTGTGTAGATTGTTCTGGAAGCAAATTATTTTCACATTATAAGCAGTGGTGGTATTCTACCAGTTCGGCCCGGTTCTGCAGAGCCGGTAGCAGCGATGAGCATTGGAGACCAAACCGGTTCTCTCCACTGCTCTGCTGTTGGGCCCGCCCGCCTGGGCTCACCTTTATCCTCTGAATTTAAAGCACAGCTGCTTTGTGCGGCACAGAAGAGTGCCGCGCAGCAGCTGCTGAAGCGACCGGGATTGTGCAGGCTTGCAGGAGATGAGTTAGAACGCCTCTGCGCCTGCGCAAAGTGCACGTTTGGCACATGCATGCATGCAAAGTCCCACCAAGCCCCGCCCACCGAACCGGTGGTAAAAATATTTGAATCCCACCACTGATTACAAAGTTGTAGAACTGAGCATATTGTAATGACAATGAAAGCAAGCCTATATTTCTCTGAGTTCTTTTAAAGGCAGGTCATGGAACTGATATAAGATGCAGCAGTTTAGGGATCGGAAATAATTGCTATCTTTCAGATTCTTCATCTATGATATTTATTTTAAAGCCACAATAGATGTGTTCATCTTAGGAAAAACAGTCCTTTCCAGTGGGGTTTACTTCTGACAAGAGAATCTGCTCAAGGGAAGGCTTTAAAATACTGTTCTAATTGGTAGTTGAGTTCTCTTTCTTGTCTAGCTGTGCACACTTTTAAATATGTCTTCCCATAACTTTATAGGGGTACCAGGCCCCTTTCTTATATATGCTCCATAGTTTAATATTATATGTATTTAGGTTTGCACTGTCACATTGTAGTTATAAGCATGGAAACTATATATTTTTATCTCTTAATTTTATTTTCTACCCTGAACACTCAGAGCAAAACCTTTAATTATTAATATAAATGGATGTGCTTTTAAATAATAGTGTATATAACAATTTAACCAATAAGCAAAACACTGTATTACTGACCTCTTATTGACAGAGGTCCTCTTTCTTCTGGGATATATACAGTATATATATACAGTATATCGTCTTTAATGAGTTGTGTCAAAATCATATATTAAGAAGAAATGTAACTACAGTTCTGCCATTGCCAGAAGCTGTAAATGCTTAGTTTTAGAATTACAAATGTAAGAGTAAGATACTAAGCACTTCTGAAATCAATTAAATGTATTTTTAAATATATATGTTTAGATGTTCTGTCCATAAAAATGCACTAGTCATTGAAATCTTTAAAAAATATTACTTTAAAATCAGCATATATATATTTTAGTCAAGACTCACTTTTGATTAATGTAGAATTTAAACAATTTATATGTCATTCAATCATATAATGGCTCGGCATGGTTTATAAAGATGCAATGCAAAACCCATAAGCCAGTATTAAAAGCATAACAAATATAAAACACAGAATTAAGACGATAACTTTGAAAGACCTAAGTCAACAAAGACAGTTTAAGTTCCCTCTAAACAGTAGAGTTTATGTTAAATTGTCTTCAAACACAGTTTTAAAAGAGTGATCAAAGTTTTTAGTTTTGCTTTTTTCAAAGTTCTTAATTGTTATAGAGCTGAGAAGTTACATACATACCAGGAAATGTATGCAATTCATCAAATTTAAATACATTTAATTATCTAAAATTTCCTAAGACTAATTTGGATTCAGAAGACTCAAAATTTGGTTGTAGGTAGAAAATAAGTAGAGAGTGCACACACACAAAATTCAACTTACACAATGCCAGATCGGTTGTCCATCTGTTCCAATATTTTGCATTTGCCGGTAGTTGCTCCCTTGAGTATAAGAGACCTTTACATGACTATGTCACAGATTGATCCCAAGATCTTTTGCATGCAAAACTGAACACTTCTTTAATACTTTCCTGTTTACTGTGGGATTCATGTGACTGCATCTTAATGGTGCACGGAGCTGCTGAATGCCTCATTCTCCACTCCATTTTTCCCAGCCTCATCAGGTTATCAGTGAGAAGAACAAATAATTAGATTCTCCCTAACAATTGAAAGGGGAGGATAGTGAACCAGAGAGGGGTTATTTCATGGAAAGACTAAGTGCATTTCTTTCATGCAGATCCTTAGTTTTCCATTCCCACCTGACTGTACTGAGTTTGGGGGTGGGTGGGTAGAAAACATTGTCCAATTTGATGAAGCCCTGTAAGGTTGACAAGCTCAGAAAATAAATACAAATGTCTGTGGACAAAGAAAAACAAAGTCCAGTTGCCCTCTGGGAAGTAAAATAAATACAGTACTTAGTACTTAGATTTCTGGAAATATATTTCCTTCTAGCAGGATAATATTGTTGGCCAAGGTGACTTAATTCTGGTCAAGGAGGAGGAGGAGAAGGATCTAATCTTGAAAGCCTACTGAAGGAATAATCCAGATCAGTTTATACCTAGTAAAATTAAGGCAGAGTTAGATTATTTAAAAATAGTCTGGAAATTTCCTTTGGTAGAAAATATCATCATTATATTGATGAGTTACCCCATGGTAAGGTGGGTAGCCCATACATTTTATAAATAAATAAATGATTATCTCCCTTTCTGATCTATTGCCTCTGCTTTTTATGGGAGAATAGTATGTTTTTGGATCCTATCAACTAAAACAGGAACATAAAGTTCCCTTTAAGTTGAACTTTGAGCCAAATGATGTATATTGATTGATAAAGAAATAGTTTTCAATGGTTTCCTTCAATATATATTACCTTCCTACTTTAGCCCACAGCCCTAAGATTTCCAAGTACCAACAGACATGAGCCTACTTAGACACAGTTGGTGAGGAAATGCCACCTGCCAAGGACAATTGCCTATTAATAGTTAAAAGATAATACGTGTCTCATTACTTGTGATCATACTTTATTGTTTAAATTATAACTCACAAGTAATCTGGGATGCTGCCTCATGATAAGATATAGAGAGAAGCAGAATAGATGATTACAGACTTCAGAGACTGTATTTCATATTGCTTCTTAGTAAATAATTATTCCATATTAAATTCCATATTAAAGGCTGTTTACAAAGACTCGTTTTAGATATTAAAGTGAAAATGTAGCAAAAGGAAGTCCTTTGATCTACTGTTTTTTAAATTCAGCTAATATAGATATCATATCATATGTTTAGTTCATGTTGCTATCTAATAATGTGGAATTAAGTGCCAAAAACAGTTTCATATCAGCATTTGACTTCAAACATTTAAATATTAATGATTACTACAGCACTGTTAAATTCTTCATTTTTTGCGTTCTCTCCTGTAGATATGATGAACTATAGTTGATAAGCCAAGCTCTGGAGTCAGTTGTCTGGCTAGTTATTAAGACTTGAGATAAGCATTAAGAATGGCCCTGCTATAGTCCTCTTATGGAACTGGAACATGTAGAATTCAAAGCGTAAACAGTGGATTGTTCTCCCTGTTTCATTTTGATCATAAAGTAACATACCACAGATAGAAATTGTTCATGAAAGGGTTTTTAAAATTGTTGTCCTTATAATGTCAAAGGTTTTTCACTACAGAGGCAATCTGGATCCATTAAAATCAAGCTTCAATGAATTCTGTGCTTATTTGTAACAATATATTATCATATAATTTGCTTTTTTCTTACATATAAGTTATAAAGCAAAGTAGTTTCCTTTCTGAGAGTACTTAGGTGAGCTGGGAGGGTGATCTTTTTCCAATGTAATTTTAAATGTTTTAATAGTTTTAAGGATGGCTCTGGAGATCTCATCTCTGTAGTCTTACATCATAGGGGCTGCCTTTCCCCAGGTCTTCATCAGGAAACAGGTTTTTCTTCTTTTTCCTCCTCCTCCTACATATTACTCCATTTGATTTTCTTCACTTAAACATATTGTCTAAAGTTGAAGCGCTCAGAATAACTGTGCCATTTGTACAGTATACATATGTTCTCCTATAGCACTGTAGCTATTGAGAGCATACATGACATAGATGTAGTAATGGAACTCTGGGAATGTAGGTGTTAGAGACCAGCACAGGAAACACACTCCATAAGAAATATTGAAATCCTATTTTATTGATATAAGCTACAGGAAACTGAATCTTGAAAGACTGTATTTTATTTCCCTCTTATATCAAAGAGAGTTAAGGTAGAAGAGCTGTAGTGGCTCAGTGGTTAGAATACAGTACTGCAGACTAACTCACTGCTTACTCCAGGAGTTTGATTGTGTTCTGGCCCAGGGTTTGTCAAATGTAATTAAACACAAACTTGTTTTAAAAGCAAAACCTATTTTATTGCAACGCTGGGAATTGCTTTCATTCCCAGCCAGAACTAATCTTAAACAGTTCCCTAAAATAAGCACATGCCTTTCAGTGCTGTGGAATGCTGCCAAAAACAGAAGTATCCAAATTAATTATAACAGAAACCAACCGAAGTACCAGAAAAAACCAACCAGAGTACAGAGAGCTTCAAGGAGGACTCGGAATCTATCAAACTACTTTGCTTCCTGCAAAGCTTTTGTCATTGAGGTCTGACTTTTATCCCTTATGAGAGGGACAATCACCTCCCAGCCTTACTCTGGAGTTGCCCCTTCCATTTCAGCTGCTCTCGCCTTCTAGCACCTCTGTGCACACGCGTACTGGAAACAGGCTCCTGAGTCCTCTGCTTCACTGCTGCCAGACTCCGAAGGCTCCGGAGGCAGCACCCCACTCCCAGATGGTCCTGGCCCCATCCCTGCATCGGATGCAGGACCCTCATCCAAGTCCTCTCCAGATTCCCTGACTGGTCCCCTTTCTTCCCTACAGACCAACTGTGCTGCTGTCTGCACCGGCTGCCGGCAAACCACAACAGATTCTGAACAGTTCAAGGTTGACTCAACCTTCTATCTTTCTGAGGTTAGGTCAGGAAAATGAGGACCTAGATTGTTGAGGGCAATATGCTGACTTTGTAAACTGCTTAGAGAGGGCTGTAAAGCACTATGAAGTGGTATATAAGACTAAGTGCTAGTGCTTTTGCTATCCAGTTTAAATTTATCTTTTAATATTCTCTTCTTTTCCAAGGCTTAAATCATATTTTGATAACAATTGTACTCCTTCTCCAAGGGAATCTCTGTGATTCTCTGTGTATAGAGAATCTCTGTGATTCTCTATACTACGGTATCTGAGAACTAAATCAACTAGATGATTAAAGAGGTTTCTATACTGTGTATATGCAAAGACCCCTTTCAATCAAAGCAATATGGTTTGATATTCTAATTTGAAGAGGTGTTGTGAAGCAGCTTCATTTTCCAATGATGCAGCTCAAAGTCCAATAAAGCAAAGAGCTTGGCTTGAGTCTAAAGTTTCTGGCCAGGCTTTTTATGTCACTAATGGGAAAGACCAGAATATAAGAACACAATTTGCCATTTATTCCTTTGAAGCATGGAAGTCGACATCTGACCTTCCAAAAAATTCTCAGGTTTAGGGTAAGCCAGGCAAATAGGTGTTCTGTTAGGGCTGCAACTAGGGAAGTAACTAAAATATCATCTGCATTTTTTAAAAAATGCATTGTATGACTGAAATGCTGCAATGATAAGTTCTTTCATTGAAACAATGGATAGCATGGCTTCTTCTCATCCATGAGAACAAAGCCTTTATTTACACTATTATATGAAAGTTGGGGCTTCTGCATAATGTTTATTGCTTGCCATGTGTGTTGATCCCACTCATTATCACATCCATTTTCATATTTTTTTTTAAATGTGCATTGATTGATCTTGATGTGCTTGAGGAAAGACAATTTAGGGCATAAGGAGAAAGGTAAAGAAATTAATATAGTAGTATGCTTGTTAGAAATGATCCTGCAATAGAACTTTGCATGACTCCTTTTTAGCACTCCATTCTATTCTTCATCTCTGCTGTTTCTTTTCTGCAGGGAGATCATTTTACATATTTTGCCTACAACGCTACATTGATTGGAGTTTGGGATGCCCAGGGAGTTATATGCTTCTATAAACTTTGGAGTTCTGCCGAGATTTTTTTGTTTTTGTTTTTCTTTGCCTTCTCTCAGTTTCAACACTCACCATATGAATTTTCTCTCAGGAGTGATGTTTGTTTGCAGATTTAATACATTTCTGAGCTTGTTTGTGGATCTGCCATATATTACCTCGTAAATATATCCATTGTCAAAACTAGTAGCTCCCATTTCCCAAACAGAAAATTTTAACTGTTTATAAGGTCACTTGAGAAGTGATGAAAAGGTGTAATTTAGCAAGCATACAATTGCAACATGCTGTGCCGTGTAATGCACTGAGAAGAAATTAATTTTTGTTAATGGATTTAGAACTAGATGTATGGAAATGGTTATCTATAATACATACACTGCTAAACAGCTAAGTAGTCCTTGGGGTTTTCATGTTAATTATCTATATGTAAATCATTTCAATCAGAATGGTCTAATGAGTCAAAAACTACTAGGAAATGGGAATATCCATTTGTAATGTCTGTCAGGCTTTGTTCTAAACCACAATGCTCTGCTTTCTACACGATCCTTGTTAGAAGCCATTAATGTGCTACTATGAAAGACTGAATATGCTTAGAGAGTACTTTGAGAGCAGAATTTGCATTCCCTGCTTAAGTTCTCCCACATCTGGGAGAAATCTGGAGGTGCATTTGATGGTCACAAAGAGATCCAGAAAATTCTTTCCTTTGCCATTCATGGTAATCTAAAGTTTTGAAGGCCAGACTTGATAACTCTATACAATATTGGCAGATTTCTTAAATATTATGATTGCATGGTGCCTTAAAGCAAGAGAATAATTTGTGCACTTAACCTCTTGCAGAAAACTGATAATGTGATGGAATCTGCACCTGGAGAAATAGTAGGGGAGAGTTTTGGCAACACAGAGAAAGACCCAAAGTAGGAGACTACAAAGACCCAAGCTGGAGGGGAAGGGAAAGAGGTTCAGGGTCTTCACATCCTAGAATCTCTCAGGATATATCTAATAGATTAAAAGGTTGTAGCTTTCATTTGGCAAGATTCTGTCTATTAGATATAAGCAAATAAAGGATTGAACTTGATTGGATGTTGCTGTGTAGCCTTTGTGCCTGGGCCTACAGATGGTTAGATTGGAAATTAGGCAAGCTATATATCAATATTTATATATATATTTGGCTAGGTCAGATATGTTGCATACCAAATACACTAAGATCAAAAAGCCCAGGATCATTATCAACCTTTGCCTCATCACCTTATCAACCTTTGCCTCACCACCACCTCAGTTTGATGACAAACATATAAAAAAATGAGAGGAACATCTATGGGATCACCACGTCCAGATTCATAGCAGAAATTGTAATGCAGCATCTAGAAACAACAACAAATGTATCTTCATACCACGATGAACATTTGCTACATTTTGAATTTACTAACTTACTAAATTGAAATAGCTGGACAGTAAGTCTTTTTGTTCTTTTGATATGATGAAGACTTTTATGTGGATCAACTTTAGTAAAAGCAAGAGACTAATTGAAGCAAGCTGACTTTTTCCCTCCAGAGGTACAAAATATTGTAAATGGCATGTAGTGTGTGAATAAAGAAATATAAAAGAGAAAACAGTCAATTTCTTTGCTTTTCCCTTGGGCCCTTTTACCCCCCTTCATTTCCCCCCCTTCAAGGAATCTTAATAGCTATATACTATGATAATAAGTGTGTAAGTAGAACAAACTCAGACAGTGTCGTGATAAAATTAGAATAGTATTCTGGTTCTGCAATTAAAGCTACCCAGGTAAAAGGATATACTTTTGAAGATTTATTTTGAAGAAAGGTGTTCATTTTGGAGAAGAGGGACAGCAGTATTTCCAAGGTGTTCAGTTCACGTGAGAAGAAATGGCATTAATTCAGGTACCCAATTACTGTAATGTGGTTCAGAGCACCTCGATAGGTGTTTCAATCTCAAGCAGAACTAACATTTGTAATCCTTTAAATGCACTTAAGAAATTGATGTTACAGCCCCACAATCTGTTAGGGGCCTTGCTTCCTGGCTGATTGCAAAGTATGCCACCATTAATTGGATCATCAGAATGTGATCCGCGTCCTGGTCCTTGGATTATGTAAGACTGCCTTTGCTCTGACGCAATGAACCAGAGGCTTCTTTTGCTGGATATTTTGACCCTTAATGTAGATAAGTGGTATTTTTCATCAATCTTAGCCTGCATTAAAAAAGTGAAATGTCAATTCAATGTGGGGCATTTAACTTAATTCAACATCTTTTAATTTAATACCTTGCAAAAGTTAGTCCCTATCCGACTTGCCTCACACTTCTGCTGATGGAATATTTTGTAAAACACTGCTGAAAATACTTTGTCCTGCTTTAATAAAATCAGCTTCTGAAAGTCTCCTCATTCTAAGAGAGAGAGAGAGAAAGAGAGAGAGAGAGAGAGAGAGAGAGAGAGAGGTGCTCAAAATGTTAAATCACTAGAACGCAGTTATTTTTCTATTGCAGACTTAATTCCTGAATGGTGTTTTTATCTTGGTTTGAAGAAAATAAAATCTAGTTAAAATTTATTTGCCCTTGTTCTTTGCTGTTTTCATTTTGGCTCTCTATTTTTTTGTTTGTTTACTGAAGAGAGCTGACGTGCTTTTCTGATTGTAAATTAGTATTTACATACAGCAGGCAAACCCGGGCTTTTAAAATTGGTTCCAGTGATGTTATTGACGTTTAATGTATGGGATACTTGTATTCCGTAAATGTCAAAATTATAAAAGTGAATTATGCTGTTGAAAGTTCTTTGTGTGATATCATGATGGACGTACCAAAGGGGCAGGCTTGCATCCTGACAGGATGCTTTCATTGGATTAACCAAGATAATTGGTTTTTACAGTGCTCAGTTTTGCAACATAGTAAGAATCTTAGTAAACAGTTTTGAATTTGACTTTTTATTTATTTATGTTTGGAAACCAGTAGTTATGTGTGCTCATTGGTCTGAGAGGAAATATTCTTGAACATAATGGGGCTTACTCCTGAGCAAACATAGAAAGAATTGCCCTGCATATTATGATGAGATGGGGTTGTGATTAATGTGAAATAACACAATAATTACTTCCTGCTGGATTCGGCCCTCTTTTGGTAAATTGAAATTATGCAATGTGTTATGTTTTTAGCAGCTATGTACTTGATTTATAGATCTCTATTAGGATGGTTTATAAATACTGTAGAACAAGAGCTTCTTTTACACTTATGCAATATTTAAGGTACATAATCCATAATACTTGGAACACCAGTGTCTTTTCTAATTATATTTAATTCATAATTGTCCTATGAATAATAAACATGTCTTATATAAAAAAGTAGTTTTCTACCACCTCCTTCCATTTCATGCATTATTACAATTCTATAAAGAAGCTTGTTTGAAAGAAGAAAGGAAATTGAGGGAAAAGGAGAAGCGCGGAGGTACTTTGGCTGAAATAAATGTTAGCTACGGAAGTGAGATTCAGCCTATTTTGGAAGATGTTCCCCTCACCTTGAATGATCTGGTTTCACAATACCCTTAATGTTCAGAGGACAGCCAGGAGTACATTTGCTGGCTTACTTCTTGCATGTCATTTTGGATTCCTCTTAAATCGGTTTGGTTGGATTATCTTTGGCTTCTTGAAAGATGCTGTCCTTCTGAAGAACCAATGGGATGTTTCATGGAGTTCAAAAGGTGACAAGCTCTAAATTGTATCTAGTACTCAGTGATACTGAATGATACTGAAGGGCTGCATAGTTGCTCATTATTTTCGAGCCAGAGTCCAGTGTTTGAATTTTTCAAGGGCTTCGTATGGGGTTCCCTGATTAAGGCCCTCCAGATATGTTGCATTACAATTCCAACACACCTCTGCCACTTCTCTGCACTTCTAGAAAGCACTGGGTAGACTAGGGAAGGCTACCATAGAGAGTGAATGCTTTTAGACATTGCTTGTCTCATTAAAGACCTGTCCAATTGTGGACCTGTCTCTGCTGAAGCAGAGATGATAGGGCCACTTTCAGAGGTTCATTTATCAGGCACATAAGGGAATTTTTTCTCTTGCCTTGTTCCAGATGTTCCAAATAGTCTCATTGGGAGAGATGTGCCTTTTCAAAGTGGTTAGTGTTAGTGGTTTTACAATAGCCATATTGCTGATGTGTGTGTGTATGTTTATGTATATGTGTTAAATGTTTTAAAATTTTCTGCATAGAACATTTTACCTACTGTATATGAATTTAGCTAAATTTTTGAAACAATAGTTATATCCTAAATACAAATAAAAGCGTTGCCTTTTTTAAAGCAGTCTTTCCCACCCTCCCTGCCTCCAGATAGGCATGACTATATATCTCATCATTTCTGGCACCAGAGCTATTGGCCATGTTAAACATGAATTAAAGACTATGTGATTCTTTTTATCCATTTACTAACTCGATACCCGTGCTTCACTATGAAACTATGTGGTTGGGCTTTGTTTTGGGGAGAAAAATAAGGGGGAAAAATTATGTGTTTGCCTACCAGCATCCAACGGTATTCATCTGGCTAACATCCTGTCAGTGTGTGAGAGAGTTGAGGGCTGTTTGGAAACTGAAACAGTATTTGCTGTGTGAGCAAGAAGGAGACAGCAAGGAGCCTGGGCGTGGCTTAGCCAACTGTTCTATACTAAAGCTGCTCGGTGCTGTGAAACTAAAACTGAAACTGAAACTCCTCTCTTCTGCTTGTGTTTTGCATTTGGAACAGATTTCTGTTCAGGTGGGGAGGGGGAGTAGAACGCCTTAGCATCAGAGCGTGTTAATAATAATATATGGAATACTAATGCTCTGATGGTCATTTCAAAAAATCCTTTCTTAGTGAGCACTTAGAAGCCAAGAGGAACATACGTGCCAAATTTCAAGTTTGTAGGCTTTATGGTTCTAGAAATTTTGTGATGATGCATGAGTGGTATTTCACTTCTATATATATAGATTTGGCAAACTATGTTTAAGGAGGTCTTTTGAGTGCTTGCAAATCTAAAAGCAAGAATTGGATCTTTGATGAATTCCGTCATAATGTTGGCCTATAGTACTGTTTCTCAACTTTGGTATCTTTAAGATGGGTGAATTTCTAACCCTCAGAATTCTCCATCCAGCCTTGCTGTCTTGGGAATTCTTGGGATTGAAGTCCTCCCATCCTAAAGCTGCCAACATTGGGAAACTGCACTGAAGTGATCAACCTATTTAACTCAAAGCTTAGACTGCTCTGCTGCCACAGTCCCAGGTGGAAGGGGCAGATGTGTGTATATTGCTTTAAGAACACCACAAGGTTGGAAAATATACTTGAGTTCACTGATGCTGATATATTGGCTCCCATTTGCTGAAGACAAATGGAATCACATCCTTTGTGTATTTGCCAGGACTCTAGTGCTTTGCTTCAGAATGCTTTGGGTTGGGATTTCAGTCTGCCTTTCCTTCTTAATGGGGTCCCTTGGTGTCGAATGCCATCCGACCACAGGATGGATGAGATGCCCTAAGGACCCGCATCAAGCTTACCTTTAAGAAAGTCCTTGCTGACCAGCAAAATGAGATTTCTTTGAATTGTTGGATGAGGATATGAAACTGACTTATAGCTGGAAAAGGAACAAAGATGGCAAGTAATATGTAGCATTACAAGTGATATTTACTAATAGTTTAACATTATTTTCCTTGTGGTGACTTCATTAATGATTTCTATGAGTCTCATTTTTCTTTGTTCTGTGTCCAAGTGGGACAGATAGAGAAAAATGGTTCACATGCCAAATTTGGACACTATCAGGAATGAGCTTGCAGCCAAAATAATTTAAATCTAATGACCAGCAGGTTGCCTCGCTGTCAAGAAATAGCTTCTACATCTGAAAATTAATAACAGCATGCCACAGCTAATCTTTTATAACATTAGTGAATGATCAAGAAATTTTGATATTGTAATCGATATTAGAGAGATCACTAGAAATGTATTTTTAATAGTTTGGTCTGGAAAACAGCTTGAGACTTGCAGCAGTGCAACTGCTTTTTCAGCGTTAACACAATAAACAAAGTAATTCATGATAGACTTCATTAGTTGCCTATATACTTCTGGGCATGAGTTCATGCACAAATGATACGTGCTGCTTAGTTTAGCTTATACTCCTTGAAATACTAAGTTCTTTAACAGCATGGATAGGCACTGGCCATAGGGCTTGATTCAGAAGGTAGTAGTGGAGCTGTAAGAATGGCTGGATTATCTACTTCATTCTCTTCATTTTGTTCTCCCGATCTGGACTGAGTTTTCCTTGTCTATCACATAAGAGAAACAACTGTAACTAATCCTTCCCCACTATCCCTTCTTTTTTAGAAAATTGCACTCTATGGTGGGTGTAAATACATTCTTGCTCTAGGTAAAAAAAATACAACTTTTATGTTGCAATGAGGTTGGTAAAAGGTAAACTTTTTACTGCAGGTTTTACTTTACTAGCTGTAGCCAACTTTGGGAGATGGTGCTCGTCTCCATTTCTAGTCCATTGAGCAAGCACTGTTTAAAGAAATTTCTGAGGTCACGTGGACAGCATGACATCATGCTGCGGTGCAGAGTGTGTGGTGAAACATGGAGCTTCCCGCCAAAGTGGTACCTATTTATCTACTTGTATTCACAAGCCTTTGAACTGCAAGATGGGCAGGAGTTGGACAAGGGATGAGAGTTCAGTCCATCACAAGAGAGTAAGGCTCAAATCGTCAGAGTATAGACCTTCTCCAGCATCTTTTAAGTCACTGAGCCACTGTGCCTCAACAAATGAAGGTAGTAGAAAGGATTATATTTCTTCCATCAAGATCCTGATCCATTTCATGTAATTCCCCTCAAAACAACTCTGAAGGACAATTGCTTGAACAGCAACCTTACTTGAAATAAAAGGAAGCATTCTTCATTAAAGTCCCCTAACAATGATTAAAGCAGCAAACTGGAATTTCACTTTTGTGGTTCCATTAAGAGCACTACAGTACTACTCTTTCCATATGATCCAATATCATATCCTAAGATTTTGCATCACCATGTAACATAAAAAAATTAAAAATTTGAATTTTGGAAGCATACTGTATATTCTCCTAGAAAAAATAAGGGGGAAAAAATCAATATTGTGTTTGGAATATGGAGCTGAAAAAATGATTTTGCAATAGCAGAGTGAGGCTAGCATTCTTGTTCATGTAGGAAGATGAGAGCCATTAATGAATTTGCCTATTTATTTTAAATACTTAAATATTTATTTTTATTCTTTTCATTTCTGACTTTTTACTTTCCTTCATTGTATGCCAGTTTATGTATTATCACAGGACCACAACTGCTATGTTTTGTTTCTCAGAATTTTCCTGATATGAAAAAGCATAAACATATAAACCAAGTTACAGGATGTGGTACAAACCTGACCCATTATAATTTCAGTGCTTTATAAAGGCTTTTTAACATTTTAGCCACCCTAAATCTATTGCCCTTATTAAAAAGCTACATTTTAAATGGCTATCGGTAGCTTCATGACCTTGCAACCTTCTTTATAAGGAATGTTTGCACCCACTGCTATTAAACAAAATTAATTTCAGCACTTTTAAATTGTTAATCTCGCAAAAAGACAACTTGCTTCCTCTTTGGTGATCCTGCAGGTCATCACTATATGAGTTAGAAGCAATTGCCAGAGTTCATGTCATATGAACATCATGGCTTTAAATGAATTCTCCTAAATGACTTTCAAAATTTAATTTGCCTCTTCTCTTCTCTTCTCTTCTCTTCTCTTCTCTTCTCTTCTCTTCTCTTCTCTTCTCTTCTCTTCTCTTCTCTTCTCCTACCCTATCCTACCCTACTCTACCCTACCCTACACTACCCTACCCTACCCTACCCTACCCTACACTACACTACACTACACTACTCTTCCTTGTTTGAAATTTGATAAGCCCTATTCAGTAGTGGGATTCAATTTTTTTTGCTACGGGTTCTGTGGGTGTGGCTTGGTGGACGCGGCATGGCTTGGTGGGCATGACTGGTGAGTGTGGAAGGGGAAGGCTACTGTAAAATCTCCATTCCCACCCCACTCTTGGGGGGAGTTTACTGCAAAATCTCCATTCCCTCCCCACTCCTGGGGGAAGGATACTGCAAAATCCCATTCTCTCCCCACCCCACTAACCTGCTTCCAGCTCCGTTCTCCTATGCAGGGCAACAAAAGAAGAGCCAGCCAATCAGCTGGGACTCAGGAGGCAGAGAATAGATGGGGGCAGGGCCAGTCAGAGATGGTATTTGTTGGTTCTCCAAAATACTCAAAATTTCCGCTACCGGTTCTCCACAACTGGCCAGAACCTGCTAAATACCACCTCTGGCCCTATTTCAGTATTACTCTCAATATTATTTTCCACTTTTTGAAACTTTTTTTAGTGATAGGCATAAAACAACAACACATTAATGGACAATAGTCTCTATTTTTTATGTTGTTTTGTCAATTAGCCAAAATGTTTGCCTCTGTTGCCATTATAAAGTGTAGACCTACAAGATAAGTGATGCTGAAATTCTTATTTACTTGACTTAAACAATGAATTATTAGTGGCTACCTTGAAAGGAAGTTCTGGCTGAGACCCTTGAATTAGAGAAAAAGGGAGGATTTTTCTTAATTTGCCTCTTGCCTTCTGAAATTGTCTATATTATTCTTCTACCAGCTTCCTGTAAGACAGGGCTGTCAAACTCGCGGGCCACAGACTGGATGCATCAAGTGTTGGCCACGCCCACATCTGGTGTAGCAAAAGGGAAAAAAGTCATGATACATCAAGTGACAACACCATGATGACGCGAGTTTGACACCCCTGCTGTAAGAGATTTTGTTTGGCATGCTGTGTCTCCTCCCAAATTTGGTATACCATTTAATTTAAGGAGTAAGTTCTACTGTACTTCATGGAATGTTTTTGATATCTTCTTCGCATTGAATGGAAGTCTTCAAAGGGATCCACTGATGTTTGGATCACAAGTAAAAATCTTCCCAGAGCTGGAATACTATATCATTTAAGTTCCAGATTTTTCAGAGGGTTGTTTATTTGAGCCTTAGCAAATGAAAGTAGAAGCTTACTGCTCTCTGTTCAACATGGTAAGGGAAGAAATTGGTTGGCATGTGGCAAATGGCAAAGGCTGGTGTCCAATTCCATTCACATTAATGTGGTTTAAATATAATGAGTTCTGTGCAATACTAAATAAGGCTACAGTTAAATAATAAAGATGTACACAATTAAAGATTTCTTATAATTACAAAATGTGAAAATATTTTATTGCCCAATATTCAGTTTGTTATCTTTAATTTTACTTTTTTATACATCACAATATTCTGTGCATATTTATTGAGAAGTGACCAAAACTTAATAGGGATTGTCTCTAAGTGAGTTTGAATAGAATTCAGTTGTGAACATATGTATGTATTATATACATTTATAAGTTATAATAAATATTTCATAAACAGTGTAGAACTTCAATTTTAAAGGTTTTACATTTATCTAATTTATAATAACAAAGGAAAGTTTTGGAAAACTGACAAAGATTCAATAGTCTGTACTTGTACTTTTAAGAGTAGTAGCCTAATCACTATGTCTGGGCTATTTTGCAGTGTCTGATTAGTTTTGATAAAACATAGAATGACTCAATCTGCAAATGTATTCAGTTTATGCTCTACATACAAATGGAGCACAAATCAGTTCAGTCTTTAGTCACACAGATGTGAGACATTTAGTGGCATCATCATGTCTTTTGTACAGAAGGAACAATTTCAAGTAAATGAAATTGCATGCAGTACAATTCTTTCAGGAACAGTTAATTAAATAATTTTTATGTTCAAAGATTTAAAGAAACATACTAAACATACTAAAAAACAACAACCCAGAATGGATATTTGAAAATTGTAGTCAAACCAATATACCATGTAAGAAATGACTAATGAACTACTAAAAAAATCTTAGGAGCAGACTGGTAGATTTTGAAGATGTGTTTTTAGACCATTGTTCCAATTTGGGGGAGGGATTATAGATCAGGGTGACAATGGATCCTCACACTCATTCCATATAGATTAAAACATCATAGCTGAGAATCAAAGGAAGATATGAAATTTTTATCATTAGTATAATTAATTTAAGGACATCTAGAAAAGATAGCATGTTCTTGATAAAAGCAAGATAATGTTGGTAGTACATTTTGCATCAATTTCTTCATTATCCCATCATTCAAAATCTGTTGAGAAACAATTTTTCTGAAATTTTGTCATGTGGACTCAACCACAAAATCTGCACAAAACTGGTTGTATACTATGTCTAATAAATTTTTGACACACATTTCATGCAATCTAATGCTGAGTATGTTTATTTGAAAATAACACCTATTTTGATTTATGGACCTTATTCATTGATATACTCAGATTTATACACTATAGTAAATTTAAATTGCTTGTTGGTTGTTTATTATGGTAAGTGAATCTCAACAACAGTGATAATTCAATAAACCATTCTGGAAACTTATTAATGTAAGCCTCTAGGCAATATTCAGGTATGTATCAATAGTCAAATAATAATACGTATAATATCAAATCAGTTAAAATGGAAAATAAATACACAGGCATATGCACACAATTGTAAATACATATAAAAGCACCATTCACCTGTGCAAGGAATGATCTTCACTAGTTATTAGTCTAGTCACTATAGGTAGTCTTCAACGTACGACCACAATTGAGCTCAACACTTCTGTTTCTAAGTGAGAAATTTGTTAAGTGAGTTTTGCCCCATTCTACAATTTTTCTTGCCATGGTTACTAAGTGAATCACTACAGTTATTAAATTAGTAGCACAGTTGTTAAGTGAATCAGCCTTCCCCATTGGCTTTGCTTGCCAGAAGGTTGCAAAAAAATTATTACATGACCCCAGCACACTGCAACTGTCATAAAGATAAACCAGTTGTCAAACATCCAGTTGTAAATCATGTGACTATGCGGACGCAGCAATAAGTGTGAAAAATGGTCGGGTTTTTTGAGTGCTGTTGTAACTTTGAATGGTCACTAAATGAACTGCTGTAAATTGAGGACTACTTCTAATGGCTGTATTTTGCCGGTATTTCTTGGCTTTTATTCAGCACATACACTTGTTACATGGATTAAACTCTAAAATGGTAAAAAAATACCTAGGAGCCTTTTTTTAAATGGACTCAGAAAATTCCAGCAGTAGTAGTAATAGTAGTAGTAGTAGTAGTAGTAGTAGTAGTAGTAATGGGTGCTGTGCCTAAAGATCCAGGCAAGCACATAAAAACAACTGGTTCTGACAAGATCACCATTGGTCAGTTGCAGAAGTTCACCTTACTGGGATCTGCTCGCATAATCCGCCGATACATCATGCAGTCCTAAACACTTGGGAAGTGTTCGACTAGTGATTTGTGATACGAAACCCAGCATGGTTATCTCGTTTGCTGTGTACACCGTCGTTTTTTGTGAATAATAATAATAATAATAAGAAGAAGAAGAATAATAATAGCAATAATAATAATAGCAATAATAGCAATAATAGCAATAATAGCAATAATAGCAATAATAATAATAATAATAATAATAATAATAATAATAATAATAATAATAATAATAATAATAATAATAATAATAATAATAATATAGAAAAATCCTAATAAGCAACATACCCTAATTGTTAGACAGATTAGAATATGGTTCAATTATTCATTTTTCCTTTAATTTTTGCTTTTATTCTGAATTTAGTTTGTTAAGAATATTTTTCTGCCAACAACAAACAAAAAAAATTGAAAATTCCTAACCTTGTTTAGGTTTCTAATCATACCCCCTTTTTTTTCACACTGAGGAGACATCTTTGCCTTTTTCACAAAATCTAATAAGGATATCATTTATAAAATTACCCTGTCTGAAAGAACACAAACTGCAACCCAGCACAGATCACAGTGGAAAATTACTCAAATTACACAAGCACATTTTATCCTGTTGTCTCCTTTCTTTCCTGTACACTCTCTTCAGTTTAGCTAAAATGTATAAACTATATGATGGTGCTTTGGTTTACAGATGACAAAAAAATCCCTTTGTGCATTTCATCTGGGCATTACAGATAAAACTGGTTTACAGTATATTGTTTCTGTGATATTCTGTGATATTCTGTGATACTATCTTACGAAATCTTCACAAATGGACTTTTAATAGAATATTTTTCATGCATATGTAGCAGGTGGGTGTTTCTACATGTCTCTATGGGTAACTGGACGGATGTCCTATTACAGTCACCTTTATGAACCAATTTTGCTATGTGTAAATGCCTTGTTAATAGTTTTTTTTCCTGCACACTTTATTTGTATGAATCATGCAGCTGAAATTTTGCTTCTTGCAATATAGTAAGATATACATTACTAGAAGCAAAGCTTACCTAGATGTTCTTGCCTCAAATTGCTTCCTACAATTGCTTATGCGAAAATGGTTGGAGACTCTTTCCTTTCCCCAACAAATTCCTGTTTGAACCCACTTGTTAGTCGAGCTTTGTTCACACTAAGTATAGAAAAATTCCTCTGTCTCAGGCATAAATTACTTTGTCTCTAAGCAGACCCTCCAGTTATGGATTGCTTTGTTCTCAACTTGACAGGAACATAATTAGGACTGTTGATGAAATCTACCAAATTGTTTCTCCATGGCCTCAGTGGTCAGGAAATTTGGCTGAGTTGTATTTGTCATTGGCTTAAAGGCTCTAACACTTCATATTAGCTATATTATTAATATTCCTTCTAATCTATCCATGAATTGGTAATACTTGAAGTGAGCTCTGTGTTAATAGCACCTTGTGATGAATATATTGAAATAATCTACAAAGTTTCTAGTCAACAACAACAAAAAATGGTGATAAACAATGAAGCTTTCTGTTGGCTAGTCTCATTCTCCTCTTTCTCCTTTCTTATGTTACATTTCTTTTACATTTTGAGAATTGTTTCTTAGCTCACTCAGAACTTTAATAATTCTTTGGCAAAGAGTCCTAAAGGACAATGTCACATTTTGACAATGTGAACTCCAGATAAAATATTTGCAAACTAGGAAACATAATTGTGTGATCTGTAAAAGAAAACAAACCTCAAACATTAGATACATGTAGCAAACCTTTCTAGAAATGTCTAGAGAATTGTTTAAAGTGGGTTTTCCCAAAAAATATTTGTGGACAGCCTGTGAAACTCCAGTTGCCAAATTCCACAATCAATTCCATTAGCATAATGTTTGTCGTGTTTAGCTACATTAGAAGAACCGAAATCATTTTTATCTTTTGTGATAACATTTATATTTTCTTTTCCTAAATAACTAATGAAATCAAACTGTAAAATATATAGCTCTTAAAAAGTTGTAAGTATCTTATCAGTAATCACTGATATGTGTTAAAAATACAAGCATGAATGAGGAAGAAATGATAGATAATTGTAGTGTTTTATTTTATTTCTTGTGCACTTTATCCACACAAAATGTATTTTTCTTTCTCATCAGATGAAAAGGAGCTTGAGGGGAGCTTAAAATATAGCAGAAATATTTTCTTCTTTCCCCGCTTTGTATGCAAGTTCTTTGAATAAAATACTGACTAATAATTCTGCTATGAAGCAATCAATTTTAAAAAAAAGTTGGTGTGTTTAAAAAATGGCAGAAAACTAGTTATTATAACTTCACTGCTTTAGATGCCTCAAAATGATAGAATACCTGTCTTTATAATGATCCCTTTATAGTAAAAATCACCACTGCCTCCTTCTTAGAAGTGGAAATACCTCGTGTTCAGCTACTATCAAACATTATTGACTATGTATCAGAATGGTCAAACAAATGGCAACTTCAAATCTCAACAAATAAATGCTCTGTCTTACATATTGGCAAAAAAAATCAGAAAATAAAATACAAGCTGAATAGTCAAGATCTTGTTGACGACCCAAGCTCTGTAAAGGACCTTGGAATACTCACCTCTAATGATCTAAGTGCTAGAGCCCACTGCAACTACATAGCCAAAAAGGCATTAAGAGTTGTTAACCTAATCCTACGTAGCTTTTTCTCTGGTAATATCACACTACCAACCAGAGCATACAAAACATGTGCTAGACCAATACTCGAATACAGTTCATCAGTCTGGAACCCACATTACGTATCTGATATTAGCACAATTGAGAAAGTCCAGAAATATTTCACAAGAAGAGTTCTCCACTCCTCTACTCGTTGTAGAATACCTTATGCCACCAGACTTGAAATTCTAGAAGTAGAAAACCTTGAATTACGCCGTCTTCGGTCTGATTTAAGCATGGTATATAAAATCATACATTGCAATGTCCTACCTGTCAATGAATACTTCAGCTTCAACCATAACAACACAAGAGCACACAATAGATACAAACTCAAAGTTAACCGCACCAAACTTGATTGCAGGAAATACGACCTCAGCAATAGAGTGGTCAATGTCTGGAATACTCTACCCGACTCTGTAGTTTCTTCCCCAAACCCCAAAAACTTTAACCTTAGACTGTCTACTATTGACCTCACGCCTTTCCTAAGAGGTCTGTAGGGGGCGTGCATAAGCGCACCAACGTGCCTACCGTCCCTGTCCTATTGTTTCTCTTATTCTTCTTTTATTTTTCTTATATGTACCCATTTCATGTATTCACAACTATGTATACACTTATACTTATTATCTTGTAAACAATTGGCAAATCAAATAAATAAATAAATAAATAAATAAATTATTTTTATATTGAATTGGCATTTGAAAGATAAAGGGTAGCAACTACCCCAAGAAGTTTTTACAACAATTTCTTAAATTACAATTCAGAATGGATATATTAATATGTATAAATATGAGTATAGTCCAAGAAGAAGAAAGAATTAACATATTTTCAACTTATTGGTTAGCCCTAGTAATATAAAGTCATCTTTTATTGAGAATTATCAAATGTAATAGGGAGAACGTGGAATATAATGTAAAAGGCAGAATACCGAACTAGATTGTCTTGTATACATTACCTCCTTATTGTCAGGAAACCCCTTCAGGAGGGGTTATAGTGAAAGCTCTTCGACAGTAAGTGTCTCCACTCAGTCCTTTTCATTGCATGCTGTGAGAATCTTGGGGGTCACCTGTTGCATTTCTTCTTTAAAGCAGGGATTGTATAGAACATATGGTCTGACAGGATACTGCCTGAAATGGTGATTCACAATCATTCATTTTAATTTGAATGGTAACCTCTGCCAATATTTCAAGGACAGTTAAAAACTGTTTCTTGGCTGGAAAAAAAAGATGCAATAATGTAAATCAGATGGTATGAGCAGCATCATGGCCTAGACATAGAGCTCTCACAATCGGGAGGCTGTGCTTTTGTTGCTAGGTAGGGGCAGATATTTCTCTCTCTGGGCAAAGCGAAAATATCTGCTGCAAACTGTGCATAGGGGTTAGGAAGAGTATTTGGTCTGTAAACGCATTATATATATATATATATATATATATATATATATATATATATATATATATATATATATATATATATATATATATATATAATGTGTGTGCGTGTGTGTGTAAAATGCATGATGAATCTTAATATGTTATCATAGCAGGAATGAATTTTGTTTTTTGATAGTTATGTTTAATTTAAAAAATGCTCATAAATACTACGACAACATTCAATATCCCTTTGATTTCATTTGAAATATAGGCTTCAGTTACAAATTAATCTATTTAATATAGTGGGTTGATCCACTGTACTAAGCCATAATTTGATTTGGCATGCCTTTGCATGTTTGTGAACTCAGTGGTTATGGTTTAGAATTGTTGAGATGGGGGAACCATACAAACTGATTTAATAAATAAATTATGGATTGTGTTTTAACAGTTTATGTGAAACTTGTTAAGATGGTTCTTATAAATTGTCCTAAAATTGACCATTGGGTAGGAACAGATAAGCATTAATACTGGAAAGTGTATTGTTTTAAAATGTTTAAATTGCATGCACAGACACAAGCACTAAGATCCATCAAGTGGTCTTAGTTTTTTTGCAGCCTTTCTATGTGAGTTTGGATGGCACAGTGTCAATATAAGTCTGCATTATTTTAGCTAGTAATTTCCAAATTGTCCTGAAAACTTCTGAATTACAGTTGCTGATGACTAAGATTTTATAAGTAAAGTCATAGTTATCAATAGTTGTTCTTATTAGATAACTGAAGTTCAGGTGCTTGTTTGCTTTAGTTAAGTGCTTTGAAATGTTTCAAAAGGCACTGATACTACTATATAAACAAACAGAGAATTTATTTTAATCATTGCTCTTTAATAAGATTAGCTTACTTAATACACAGGAAATCCTTTGGTGGCTTGTACTTATTTAACTCTAGCCTCACAGTAGGAGACACGTTGGTTTAAAAACTATTCAAATAACTTTCTTCAAAGTATAATCTAGTTGGAGAATTAGTCAATAATGTAGGTATTTATCCAGATATAAAATATTCAAGTACATATGGAAAGAACTCATAGAACATTTTCTTTCTCAAGCAAATAATTTTGACTCTTGCTACATAGACGTAAATATGGACAAACTCTATGAAAGCAGCTGACCTCATACTGACCTTATTGAAACCTTTGAAAATGAATTTACTGATCATAAGTAATCTAGGAACAAAAGATATGAAATACTAAGGACTGATTTATCCAAGGTTTTGTTAGTAGGCATATGGTCCTGACAACTAGGTCTGAAAAAAAAATGTCTTAGCAAGAACATAGCAATAGGATTTGGGAAAAAAAATAGCAATTCATACATTCACATGAAAAAAAATGAAAATGAGAATTAGCTGAACAAACGTAGTTGACTGAATTTACACAGATAACATTACAATAAAAAAAATCTATAGATCTATTCTGACATTATGGCTAACTGATTGAAGCAACTTCTTCAACTGCTGATAATCTGTGACAGGGGTGTCAAACTCATGGCATCACAACAGTGTCATGTGATGTATCGGGACTTTTTTCCCCTTCACTAAAACCAGGTGTGGGCGTGACGCATCTGGCCAATGAGTTTGACAGCCCTGATCTGTGACATGTTGATTACACAAAACACTGATCTCTATCAGATCAGTGAATATATTGGAACTGATTTTTCTCTTCGCACATTATGAGTAACTTTGACTGAAGTCAACATAGTAGAACCTTGAGGTTGAAGGCTATTAGGCTGCTAGAATGATGCTCATTATCAGAAGAGTTGAGCTTTGACAAATAGCTTACAAAGATCTTTCCTGTTTCCTTTTACAGTGTCAGCAGAGGTATTTGGAGCATCTTGAAAAATCAAAGAAGTTCCATAAAGATCTTATAGTGAAGTATGCCATCAGAGATTATGCTGATCCAGAAGGAGAAAGTATCTTAGCTACTGAGTGGAAATAAATACTAAATCAGCATAAATCAGCAGCAAAACCACTTTGAATGGCAAGAACTGTGAGCCTAAGGAGTTAACCTCCATCTTTACAGATGGAATTAGATAATTTGGCATTGATTCCTGGATGAGATCAGCTATTGGAAACCTGACATGCATACAGTTTTCTTTTATATGTGATTCAGATAGTGCAGGCAAGTCTCAAAAAAGAGTTACAAGACAATAAATTAGCCCTGTATCTAATCTAAATGCTATTTCTAAAAAAAGAAGTATGACGATCCTTACAAATACTTAGACATTACTTAGCTTGAAGCTACTTTGGTCAAGTGTGCTCACTGCCAAAAGTCACCTTTCTGAACATTAGCCAGAAAATTAATCCGGAACTGCAAAAAAAAATTAGTTTCCATCATAGGGGAACAGAATCACTATTTAACATTCAGTAGTAGAAGATATTTGTCATTGGGGTAAAAACACTACACTGTTTAGGTCATGAAATTTATGGGCCACAGGATCCCTTGCAATTGTTGATGTTTGTTGGCATTACCATGATTCCAACACATGGTTGCTTGAAAATACTATTACCTCTCTGCACAATGCAGGACAAGGTATCTGTGTTTTCTTTCATAGCATTGTAAAGCTCTCAATCGTCTTTAAGATCCTCATTCTGCATTATGTAGCAACCTGATAGGCTGAACTGAATAGTTACATGGAGTATCTCAAAGAAAATTGGTGCATGCAGCACTGGATAAGGGTGCCTTTGTCATGGTAGAGTAGCTCCTGATGTAATCAATACAGCAGGGAATTTGTGGGAAACAACAAGCCTATCTACTTTCACTTTTGCCCAGGTGTCATCATTCCGAGTAATGAACTCAGGAAAGTCAGGACCCTGATACTTTATTCAGGTTCAAGAGATCCTTTACTGAGTACATCATACCAGCACTTAGAAATGTGAAGCTATATCTAAATTATCCCTACATTTAGGGATAGTTCAAAGTGTAAGACCTCCCCACCCCCTTTTTTCCTCTTGGGTCACATGGGCCAATCAGTGCAGATGTAGGCTCCCATTCAACTTCAACAGGTGTCCATTGACATGACCTTGGTTCTCATGCTGGCAGGTAGATATTATGGCTAGCTGGCTGAGATATTACATTCCTGAGTTCCCCTCTTCCTCCTTCCCCCTGAATGGCAACCAAGAAATGAAACAGAAATAAGTATGGCTTCAGTGGTGGGATTCAATTTTTTTTACTAGTGGTTCTGTGGGCATGGCTTGGTGGGAGTGGCTTGGTGGGCATGGTAGTAGAAGGCAAAATCCCATTCCCTCCCCACCCCACTAACCTGCTTTGCAGCTCCGTTCTCCTGTGCAGGGCAACAAAAGAAGACCTAGCCGGTCAGCTGGACTCAGGAGACAGAGAATAGATGGGGGCAGGGCCAGTCAAAGGTAATATTTGCTGGTTCTCCGAACTACTCAAAATTTCTGCTACCAGTTCTCCAGAACTGGTCAGAACCTGCTGAATACCACCTCTGTATGGTTTCGGGTGCAGTTGTTTTGCAGGTTGACACTAGGTATGTCAGCGGTTTATATTTGGGGTGTTGTTGGTTTCTAATCTTGTAAATTGTTGAGAGTTTCTTCTGTGAGTTATGTGGCTATATACAAACCATATATGTAAACAAATACCCAGGAAGACTGAGTTCTAGTCCTATCTTAGGTACAAAGCAAGCTTAGGTGACCTTGGGCCTGACACACACTCTCAGCCCAGGAAGCAGCCATTGGGAAACCACTCCTAAAAATATTGTCATGAAAATTGCCTGGATTTTTGCCAGCAGGAATCAAGACTGACTTGAAGGCACATTTTTTTAAAGCTTTTCCCCCCCTTAAACAGAAATATAGTTTCTAACTTAAAGGAACTAATTGTTCCAATCTAGAATGCATTGGTCAGACTCTGTTTCAAGTATTGTGAACAGTGCCAAGATAAAGAAAGATTAATAAAAAATGGGATAGTTTAAGAGTAGTCAACAAGCAACATTAGGCAACTAGAGACTAAGCCTTGAGGATATGTTTAGTCTTGAGAAAAGATGACGGAGGGGAAATACAATAGCACTTTCATGAAAGGATTAGATCTAGATCTTGTTCTAGAACATAAAACATGGAATAATGGATTTAAGTTACAGGAAGGCAGTTTTCTTAAATATTGAGTTGGGGTACTTTGTAACTGTAAGTGCAGTTCAATAATGGAATTTATTAACTTGTAAATTTTTTAACTTTATTAACTTATTTAAAGACTAGACAAGCATATTCTCTTTTAACATTTCCACTGAGCAGAAATGTTGTAGCCAGGACAGGAATATCGTCTGAAGGCCTAAATAGTCTCTTCCAACTCTATAATTCTGTGATTCTTGCTAAGTAAGGGGATTCCTATATAGGCTGCTCTTTCTGTTTTCCTTCTATATTTTCTGGCTGGCTCCTGGACTTTGTGTGCTCTCTGTTGCTAATCTTCAAAAATCTTTGATTGATTTGATACTTACTCACCATCTGTAAGCAGAACCCAATCTGTCTTTTCTTTGTTTGGTCCTACATTGTTTTCAAAAGCGTAGGACCAAGATGGAGATGAGAAGTGTCATGCCTAGTCCTCCCACTTCACTAACCAATATGTTTCCCATCTAAAATGTTGCATGTAGCAGTGTTCAATAGCAATCCATGACAGCTTTGCCACTAACTGTTTGTGACTCACAATACATTCTTCACAATTTTTCTTTGGTAACTGCCCATTTTGTTCATGTTTCATGGAAATCTTCCTGAGCTGACCAGACCAATAGTTCTCTAGTGCTGAATATACTTCTAGTTCAATGAAAGAAGATCACTCAATGAATATAAAACTGAATTTGAGGTTTAGCTCTAGGATCTCTTTTGAAAATTGAAAAGGAAAGGTTAGGGGGAGGGGCACATTTCATTCTTCCTTTCAGATCTAGAGCAACAATATATTTATGCCACACAAACATCACTTGCTTTATTGTGTTTATATCCACTCTGATATTTACTGTGCTGGCATGTCTGAGTTTCCTGGATTTATTTTTTTCTCTAGGCCTCTATTCCTTCCCTTAAAACCATATTTAAAATGACATGTAACTGGAAAGGCAAGCAAATATTAATCATCATAGGAGTTTATTCCCAATTTTTTAAAAGAAAAACCTGAATATAAAAATTAAAATATTACATGGTTTTCTAATTATTGGGAAAGAAGAAAATATTTTCCCCCAGAAATGAATACAGAGCCATCTTTTTTTTAGTGAATAAATGTATTCCTTTTAACACTTTTGTTGTTTAAAAAAGCTATTGTTTTATTTCAGATGTGAGAAGATATGCTAACCTTGTCATTGTAAGTGCAGCAGAGCAGAATTGATAACTGTATATACATGTTTAAAACAAAAATAGAGTGTGATTGTGTGAGAAAGAAGCGAGAGAGGGGAAGGGGGGGGGGATGTGAGAGGAAGAGAGAGACAACTTATTTAAATCCTGAATACAGTCAGACCTCATATGCATTGTTTTAAAAAAAAAAGCCCTAAAGAATTGCATATGGATTAGGGGGATGAATATTCTATTATTTCAGGCTGTTCTGCTGATCTTCTTATTGTGACTTTGCGCTTCAGAAATCTGCCAGGAATTTGGCTTTGCCGTCCTAGGCAGTAATTTTAAATGTGTATAAAGCACTTGATAGTGTATGATTTGCGTGCTGTTGCATTCCCATTCCCTAAATTTTCCACCAATTTATTACTTTTTTTATACTGTTTTAATATTTCAGGATGATGAATATATACAGCATCATTAAAAGTAAATAAAAAATGCATGAAATTAAAAAATGGAATATTAGATGTTTCTTTTCTGTAATCCCCAGGTCCAATAGAAATGAAATGTCTCTGTTCTGCCAAGTAATCCCTAAACATGATTATGGCCACTGTAGCTTCCACCTACCCCATGTAATATTTGTACCGCATAAGCCTATTTATGTAAGGTTTGAGTGAAAGTTGTTATTAGAAGATCTGTAAACCTATTTTACAATTCAAAAGATATGCTTCTCTCCTAATCTCTGAACTTTTATTATTTTCTTGGCACTAACAGCAATGTGCCTTTAATTAATTTTTCAAGATGCTTTTACATCTTCTTTGGTGTACTTTCAGGATGATTTGAAATGTCTTTTTCCAAATACCGCATACAAGCCAGCAGCACATGCATCTGAGTTGCATTTTGTTAAAAGGAAGCTGGCAGAACACAAAGCTCTTTCAGAATATCTTTTTCTCTTTAGGAACCAGTTTTAATTTGAGAAATTATATGTGGAAAAAAAATCTTCTAGCTTTAGGATTAAATGGGAAAAAGACTAAATTTTGCGATTTGGTCCTGTTAATACTTCTGAGTGAGGGGGGGAAAGTGATTAATACAGTGAAATAACCAATAACAGAGGAAAATAATAATAAATAATAATAACAAAAACACTTCCAAGTTCATCAGAAAAGATTTCAGAAAATGAGTCATGCTAACCTTTTTCTTTAGCTTTATTATGTTTTGTCCATTTAATATTTATAACTGACACTGTTATCACTATATTGCATTCCAGTATTTTTTGTTTTGTCCTTTCCTGCTTTTTTTAAATACAGTTTTTCTTATAGGAAATAGAGAAGGAATACTTACTAATTCAATTTATTCAAATTTTATCTTTTGAATAATAATAATACCAGTTATTTTGGTATTAAATGAAATTTCAAAAAATGAAAAAAACTGTTTTGAGTGTTTTCTTTCCCTATCCCATATCTTCATTCTGTGGAAATGGAATTGATATCAGGTTAAGAAAGAGTGGCTATTTATATCAATATTCTTCTACCTATATGTCTAATAGAACAACGAAGGACTGATATCTGAGCAGCAATCCCAAACCAGGAATAGTCACAGCTGACACAGAAGATATATTTATTCAAATGCCCTCTAAGCCATGATTGCCACCTGTTCTACCAGGAGATGTGAATTTAGGAGGACTTCCAGATTCTTCACAGGATTTGTCTAAAGGAGTACAACTACATTCTGAACTAGAGAGAGGAAATCCCCAGACCAAGAAGGCCTCAAAATCTATGGTCACTCAGTCTTTATAGAATGGAGCCTCAGTGTGTTTCTCCCTATTCAGACTTTCACAACTTTAAGACACTAAATCAAAACCCTGACAGCCTCATCTGGGCAATCAGAGGATGAGATATATAATTAGACAACATTTTAGGATGCTGGTGATACCCAACCTCATACTGAATACCTTACTCAGTGCCACCATGTTGTTTTTATATGAAAGCAAGGAGACAATTGCTCCCTGAGATACTCTATAGAAAGAGTCAAGGCTGGATCTTTCCCCTTTTTCAACAACTATGGAATCTGCCCTGAAGAAAGTAACAAAAGCACCATAGTGCCAACCCTCCTTTCCTAATCCCTTGAGCTGATTCAGAAGGATATTTTTTCCCCAAGAGAACAAAGGAAGTCAGTATAGCCAGGGGTGGGATTCAAATTTCTTAACAACCAGTTCTGTGGGCGTGGCCTAATTTGTGGGTATAGCTTGGTGGTCATGTGACTGAGTGGGCAGGGCTTATGTAAATATTGCAAATATTGTAAATATTTAAATTTTTATTTTAAAAAAGCAACTTTTACCCAAAATCAGGCAAAACAGGCAGGCAGATTGAGTTGTTCACAGAATCACAGATTCACTCAGAGATCTATCTTTCTGCAATCTATTGCCTGAGCCTGCACTGAAAAATAGAAGCTTCAGTCCTAAGGAAGGTTCAGCTCTGTTTTTAGATTAGCTAGAAAGCAAGAAATCCAATAATTTCCTGCTTTCTAGCTAATCTAGTCGGAGCAGCTGATGGTCGGGGAAAAAAAAGGAAAAATAGGAACTTACCAAAAATTAGGTGAAGGCACAAGGCAGGCAAGTTGGAAGGCGTGCATGCCAGGTAAGGAGTAAGTGGGCAGGGAGGGGAGGGGAGGTGCAGGCGGAGAGGGGTGGCCTAGCCAGTGGCATGATTTGCTGGTTCTCCAAACTGTGCAGGATCATAACAACCAATTCTATAGAATTGGTCCAACCAGGTAGAATCCCACCCCTGAGTATAGCTGCACTTCTCTATCCAGTCCATCATTAGGTCATTTACAAGTACAGTTAATGCTGTCATTCAGACCTACTGTGCCTAGGTCAGAAAACTGTCTGAAAAGATCCACATAGTCCATTTTCTCCAAGGCCCACTGAAGCTGCTTGCTTTCTACCTTTTCTTCCAAAATAAAGAGCTGTGTTGGAAATTATTTCACCCTGTCATATACAATGAGGTCTCCTTAAGGTGGGTTGGATAATTGCATCCTTAAGCACGGACAAAATGTTCTTCAAGGATGAATTTGCTACTCCTGGGACCCAATGTGCATCACTGGGATGCCATAACCAGCCAGAATAAGATGGATATAATAAACAAGTGTTTGCATGCACAGTTTGAGGGCTCTGCCCACTTCTTTCAGACCAATAATTTTAAACTGTGTTGACCATCCAAAATAGCATTGATAGTGTGCTAAGTATTTATCCTGAAGAAAATTTCAAAATATAGACAGACAGACATAAAGAGAACATCATTTTTTTCTCATGTAAGAGAGCATTCACTTCCTTATTCAGGTTAAAAGCAGTTTCTGATTAGTAGAGGAAATCATAAAACATATCTGGAGTATAGCATCTATGTGTTTATCATTACAGTTTTTTCTTTTAAAAAACGATTTTCTATTGACATTTACATATTTATTTAGTGCATTTTTAAACTAACAGATTAAATAATTTATTTTCACATCACCCCAATTGTATCTGAAGTATAAATATGTGAAGAGTTTAACTATACTTATATACATAATTTGTTATAATTAACAGTGGGATATATAAATTGTTAAAGATCAGCTTTTATAGGAAAAGTGTTTTAATCTAAATATAGTTTGTTTACTCCCCATAGCTTATATGACACTTAACTCCAAACAGTTCTAGTGGTTTTAAATCAAACAACAACATCTATTAAAATAAAACCACACTCATCAAAATCACTGCATCCGCTACTGTCGCTACCCATTGAAATAAGTTAATACTCATTGTCCCCAAATGCTTTCTCAAAGATCTATGCCTTTAAGACTCTTTGGAAGCCCATCAAGGAAAATGGCAATATTAGATATTGATATTACATATTGATGGGAAAGCAAACCAAAACTGAAAATCTTGCATCTAGGATCACAGATTTTTTTTAGGAAAAAATAGTATATTGTGCAACATAATAGTAGGTGCAACAATCATGTCATAGGATCTTCAATGCCAATTTACAATTCCTATGTATTTCTACTAATACATATCATCCCATTTACAAGAATGTTTTCAATCTAATTATTACTAATGGTTATCATATAAGTCAAAATAGTGGCCCAACAGGTCAATATATCAGGTCATATATCAGCACTGAATCTTGATTCCACTGTCCTGGATTTCAATGAGATATTTTGCCTCCATCAGTGATTTAATATTGAAAAAATATTTCCTCATTACTAGGAAAACACTTCACTAAGATATAGTTCCTCCCAATTAGCTCTGCATGGGCATTACATTGACAATACCCCATAAATTTAACACTGCTTTCTTCTATGTAGCTTGAGTTTCATGACCACCAGTACTCCATAAACCACGCAGGTGAGTCTTTATCCAGTTACTAACACAGAGAATGGATGAAACAACAGCAGCAACAACATAGATTTTTGTTACAGTTTAAATAATGGTGCTTTATGACCTTTTTGAACGAGAGAAATGCAAAAGGAATAAACTGAAATAGGTATTGACTGTGGCAAAAATATCCTTTGAAATTATATCATAGTTCTAATTCAAACAGGGCTGTTATGTTGAATTTCTAGTTGAGATAAATATTTAATCTATCTATAGCAGGTAGACAAATAACAATGATTTCAGAAGAGAATATATGAATATGAATGAATGGCTGGTCTTTTACTGTAAGGGGAATAAAGAAACTGAAGGGGAAAAAAGTTATATTTCACAGGGGAAAGAAGATGGTAACAAGACAGATTGATGCTATGATAAATGTCCCAACATTACAAAGGGTACCATAATAATAATAAAAAACAGTCTAGTATTTTCTGGTGCTTTTCAGAAAAGTCATATTGAGGGAAAGACAAGCATAATTTGAGAAATTGTGCTAAAATTCTGTAATAAATAATTTCATAAATAATTGCATGTACTAATGGGATTTGGATCTTTTGTTTCTCAAACGCTAGTAAGGCTGTCTGAGAGTTGACAGATGATAATAGTTTAAATTGGGAAGTGGGAATGGGAAAATCCCCTTTCTCCTTTAAACTGTTTTTTTTTCATCATTTTTTGGATTAAATTTATTTAATCTAATTTCAAAATAATATTAAAGTTAGCAATCCTTATAACTGGATGTGGATTTTGAACCAAAAATTTCCATCACCCAGTATGTTTTTAAGTTTTAAAGTCTCATTATAAAGTTCCTCTTAGGGCCACGATGGTGAACCTAAGGCATGTATGCCAGAAGTGGCACGCAGAGCCATTTCTGCCGGTACAGGAACCGTTGCCCAAAACTAATCCACTGCGCATGAGTGTGTGCGCCATCCAGCCAGCTGATTGTTGCGTATCTGCCATGCATGTGCAGGGGAAGATGCATGTGTGGGAGACGCATGCACATGCACAGAGGTGTGCAGTGCATGCGTGGGGGTCACATGCACATGCGCAGGGGTGGGAGTTACACACGCATTGCATTATGGGTGCAAGCACGTGTGTGCACATGCACACACTCTTTCAGCACGCGACAAGGAAAAGGTTAGCTATCACTGTCTTAGGGCAATGGATGACAGTAACAGAACCCTAATAAATATAAGAACATAGTTTCTCAATACTATTTAATTTCATATTTCTGTGCATATTTAATTACATTTTAATTTTCTCTCCAATATTTCTCCTTTTCATTTTTTCCAATTATAAAAATTATAGAATATCAGTTATCTTTGCTAAATTTCACAGAACATCTACTCTCAATGTTTCAATGATTATTTAGTGACTAGATCCTAGAGTTTATCAACTCCAAAAGGCTTAACCAATTCTTAATGCCAAGAACTAGTCTTCCAGGAATATAAGATCAATTGTTTTCAATATTATATTAATAGTATGTGTTTAATTAGCTCAATTCTTGATGCTCACTCAAGAATAGCATATCTGAAACCTCACTCAGACTGGTTATAAAAGGGGAGGGAGAAACCATAATATGATTAGAATATCTTAAATTGTGTATCTAATTTCAGAACTGGAATTAACAGAATAATCCTGTATCAGGGAAATCAAATATATATAAGCGGTTCACCAGCTGCTTATGCTAAGACCATATAAAGTATATTATAGATAGTACTGTTGCTTTTTGGGTACAGTACTGTGGATTAATCGGGGGGTTTTACCCAATTTTTCAAAAGCAGTACAAGAAATTATCTATTCTTTATTTATAATTATTGGAATAAAATCATAGTATGGATTGTGATGAACTTCCAGATTTGTTCCTGTTATGAAAACATATTTATAAATCGCAGTTTATATATGGTCCCTTGATACAAACACAGAGGCCATAATTTTAAGAACAAAAATGGAAACGGGAAAGTAAAAAGGTTATTTTGAAACAATATTTTCTCACCAATTTCTTAAATGAGCTAATTCTTTAGCGTGCTTAAGAATACAGCGCACTTTAATTCCCTCAGTAATTCAGATGGAAGAATTAGATACAAAGAACACATGAAGTTGCCACTCATGATACTTAGATTTCATGGTAAGTAATATGTTGCAAAGTTTCCAAATTACTTTTTACACAAATCCACAGAAATGAAATCTTCTCCTAGTTATGAAAATGAAGTAATGTCTTGAGAGACTAGTATATTACTTCAGATTTATGGAGATAATGAGCCCCAATCTACTTTCAGTTACATTGCTGCCCTTAAATGCAAAGTGGTTTAATTGAAATTGAACTATGATGAAACACTGGCAGACTTAGAAGTACAGGATAAGCTCTGGATTTAAAGGGCTAGAAGGCAGAAGGGGACGAGTATGAAATGAAGCATATTACTTCTTGTGGGACTGCTCTCCAGTGGCAGGAATTCATATTGTGCCTTGGATAGCTGAGAGAACTCCATGCCTTCATGAAACTGGTCGGATGTCTTGAACAAGCTGTCTGTTTTCAGTCTTATTTCTCCTCCAGGATTATTCATTTTATTTATTTGCATTTTGTTCTACTTTAACGTCATTAGCTTGGAAGTCATCTTTTTCTTTTCTCAATAACAGATATCACATTCATTTTTCCCTCCCTCCTATTAGTGGCAGTCCTTTACACCAAACCCAAATTCTGTTGGACTGAAGTTGGGAAATTGCAGGTAGAAGACAGAATCTGAATGAAAATGAACTTGTGTGACAATTCTGTCGAAGAAAAAAAAGGATAATATTAAATGCATATTAAATTTCTGTTGTTAAGTGAGACATTTGTTAAGGGAGTTTTGCCCCATTTTATGACTTTCTTGCCACCATTGTTAAGTGAATCACTGCAGATGATAAGTTAGTCAGCCGGTCGTTAAATGAACCTGGCTTCCCCATTGACTTTGCTTGTCAATAGGTCGCAAAAGGAGATCACATGACCCCAGGACATTGCAACCAGCATAAATATCAACCAGTTACCAAGCATATAAATTTTGATCACATGATCATTGGGATGTTTGAAAAGTTGTAACTCTGAACAATAGTCCCCCGTCACATTTTTCAGTGCCATATAACTTTGAATGGTCATTCAACAAACTGTTGTTAAGTCAAGAACTACCTGTACATGAAGTCCATTTTAACAATGGTGTAGATTGGCTGCCTCACCACATTTTGTTTGTTTGTTTAATTAAAATAGCCTACTGTGATAGTTAAGGTGAATTTTTTCATAGGTTGATTTTTAAAAAAAAAATATCTTTTTTTTTCTTTGTTAGAAAGTGTGGTAATATATTCGGTCATTGTTATCAAAAATAGAAAGCTAGATAATTCTAAATGAATCCAAAAGTGTTGTTTCTTGCTACTAGCTTTGAAGTACAGGAGCCCTCCTGTTCAATTATCCAAAGAAGTTGAAAGAGTTTCGTGTTGTTTATTAGTTTACACCATTTTCTACATAGCTTAATAACCAAGGCTCTCTGGACAAATAAATGGTTTCCCTTTGAAATGCTTCTTTTTCTTGGAAATGTATATTGATTCCTATTCAGGATTGTAGCTATGTCTTGATAAGTTCAAAATAGATTTAAAAACAGACAGACAAATAAGTGGCACATCATTTTTGAGTATTCCAGAATAAAATAGTTAAATACAATGCTCCGGCATCACTCTGAATTTTGGAATATTTTTATTCCCTTTTTATTCACTATGAGAAATGTTATTTATATCATTATGCTCTTTATATAATGATTTTTAAAGAATTTTTAGCATCTTCAATTTTTTTTTGCCATAACCAAATTCAAAGTAGACATTCCCCTTTCAGCTTATCTTTGTTAAACACCTGCCAAATGAATGCTGTTTTGTTTATAAAGACTCTTCTTTTAAGAAAACCAGAATTCATGCATGGTTTATTATATGCTGTTTTTGTTGTTGGTCAATATTAATGGCTGTACAACTACAAATGAGATGTGAAGGTATTTAACAATTTCCTAGTTGAATAAATTCATTTTGAAAGAATCATTACATGAAACTTTAAGAATGAATCATTCTTAACAAAATAAGCAATACGTTGTAAAAGACTGAAAACTCAAAAGTTTTAAATAGAAACATTTCCATGCATTGAAACTACTTATACCTGTAGATTATATAAACTATTGGGTTACTTCCATTTATATTTATTTAACTATAATTTGGTCATTATTTTAGTTTCTTAAAGTCTTCTGTAGATTATTAACAGAATTTATATCCTCAGGAAAGCAAGGCAGAACAGAAATATGTTAAAATATCCCTTGTGAAATATGTTAAAATATTTCTTGCATAATTTCTACCTGAACTGATCATGGTTGCATGGCTTTCGAGTGATGACACTGCCAGGACTTTAAAAGCCCACTCTCTTATTTATTACTGATCATTCAGCTTCTGTTCAGATATTGTCTAGTGGTCTATATTGATTCCCTGTCAAGTATTTGCATTACTGTCAAGATGTCAATCAAATATCTATCATCTATCTATCTACCTATCTGCATTACTTGGGTGTTTCTAGACAAAATCCTAGGGTTAGATCTAAACTCATTTTTCTTGATTGAAACAAATGTTACATTTGTGCATCTGAGTCTAAAACTAACCTATAGACGATTTGGAAATAGTCACAACTTCCACAATACTTTATATTTGTTCAGCAATTACTGCAATACATTTAAGGCCAGTAAATAATAATATGACTTTAGATTAACTGAGGGAGCTGAGGTTGAGAGATAGAAGCTTTTATGAAGTTGAAAAATATCTGGGATTTTACAATCCACATTTAGTGCCAAATATTAGACTTAGATATGAATTCTTGAAAATAGAACAAAAGAAATATAAATTATGTATTAGTATCCTTTTGGTCTTTTATACAGAATGAACATATTCCTGAAGAAATCTCTAGAGCATTTAGAAAACATAGAACTAATTTGATTCAGTTATAGGAAGATTAGTAATTGCTATTCTTAATATAGCTTCATAATAGGATTGTATGAGGTGTCCATATCAGTATTCAGGCCTATACTGTGTCACAATGCTTTCATGTGAACTGAACTGTCTCTTCACACTCCCTCTCTCTCTGTCTCTTTTTCCAGCCCCCTCCAATCTTTCTCATTCCCTGCACTCATCATACTGAAGTCAGAGAAATGCAAAAAGATTTAAGAATTGCCCAATTTGTTCTGACATAAAGAGATCTTTAGCTCTGTGAAAGGTGGTGGAAGCACTGTGTCTGAGTGACATTTCAACAAGCTGTCTTCTGGGATTGTTCACTTCTTATCCCATCATATTTCCTCTGTGTCCTGTGTGAGTACTTGTGTTTAATCTATACAATGAAAACACTGTTTGTCCTTTGGGAGTTAGTGCTCAACACTTTGTTAGACAGGGCTTATGGTGCCATAGGTCTGGACTTAGCATTTATTTTTGCTTAACCTTTCAGGTGTTTTAAAAGCCCAAATACTATTTTTAGGATATTTTCTATTAACAGGGCTATGGTTACCACAAGAGCATAATGAGAGTAGTAATAACATCTAGAATGGAAAAAGAGGACATATTTTTAAAGGGTAGAAAAAAATGGTTATTTTAAAAAGAATTTTGAGCAATCATATTACTTGTTTATTTTGCTTTTGCTTTAAATTTGAAAGCATGACTTTTCAAAGTATATGGGTTTAGTTGAAAGTTTTCCTACCTATTTAAAGAATGATATATCATGATCAATGATATATCAATGATGCTACCAAACAGGAAGAATCTATTCTAAACTATTGAGAGGTAAATATCTGAAATGAAAATTTTAGTAATTGTTACTTTACTTACACTCTGTGAGTGAAGAATGAAACTATAGGCAACAGTCATTTATAGTCCTTCATACAAAACTTTGCTTCCACGAGCATTAGTTGACGCTAGCAGAGAAAAACATTTATGTTAGCTTTTGTTCCAATTGTGAGATTCATTTTTTTTTACTACTGGTTCTGTGGGCGTGGGGGAAGGATACTGTAAAATCTCCATTCCCACCCCACTCCAGGGGAAGGATATTATAAAATCTCCATTCTGTCCACACTCCTGGGGGAAGGTTACCACCGGTTCTCCAAACTACTCAAAATTTCTGCTACCAATTCTCCAGAACTGGTCAGAACCTGCTGAATACCACCTCTGTTTTGTTCTCTTTCTAGAACTGAGAAAGTATGAGCTTCAACGAATGAAGACAAATATACTTGTCTCAGGATAATGTTGGAGGATCTAGTCAGGGTCAATCACCAGGACCAGAAGTTTAGTCTTCCAAGCTTTTGGACTCATGCTGGAGCCCATCCTTGGGGAACTTCTCTCTCACCAGAATTGTGAGAGAAGTTCCCTGTGGGTGAGCTCCAACATGAATCTGAAAGCGTGGAAGACTAAACTTCTGGTCCCAGTGACCAACCTACATTGGATTCTGTAGTGAGCTTCAAGTTGTGAATCAGCTACCATGTGTAGGCATCAGGAATACCAGAACAGTAATGGCAAACCTATGGCACATGTGTCAAAAGTGACATGCCACAATATTTTGGGTAACATGCCAGTGTTCATCAACACTCAACAACTATTCTCAAAAGTACACCCTGTTTTCTCATGATTTTCAGAAGCACTGAAGGCTGCATGGGAATAAGGTATGCTGTCATGTGAGCTCCAGACCCTCTAAATCATAAGAGAACAGGGTATGTTTTGTGTGATTTTCAGAAACTGCGGAGGGTATAGGAAAGCATTCACCAAAACTGCATTAAGAATGAAGGCCTTGTGTGACCTGAACAGCCATGAGTAGACTGCAGGGAGCCTTGAATAGAAAGAGAGCATTGCCTGAAGTAGCTCATGGCAGATACTGGGGTGGGGAGTGCTGGGCCATTGAGCTAGTGTACCATTCTCCAAGACTCATGAATGGCATAATGTGGACATTTTGAGTGGCAGTGGTTGTGGTATGGCTGAAGCTTTAGTTCTTACTTCAGGTCTAGCTTCAGCATCACTGCCGAGGGTCACTTAAGGCTGTCCTAGATGTGTGGAATGGGGAGGGGGAAGATAGATAATTGTTTCTCTTACATTCAGTATGTATGCGACACAACAGCAGAGTTAAGTTAGGCGTGTTCCAAATTTTTGACACGCTGAGCCCAAAAGGTTTGCCAACACTGAACTGGAACTAGTAGATCAAAATTGGCTGTCCTGAAGCTGCATAAGGGAGCAACATTCCAAAGGGAATTACCTCAAGGACTCAGAGATAAACGAAATGCTGCTTTCCTGTTAATATCTTTCCCAGATCACCCTAATTCTTGCAGCAGTTTCCATAAAAATAGTGTCTTTCTCTCTCTCCCTCTCTCCCTCCCACCCACTCCCTCCCTCCCTCCTTCCTTCCTTCCCCCCTCCCTCCCTCCCCCCCTCTCTCTCACACACATACAATTAAATCCTCAATTGATTTCTATTTGCATATCTCCAGAAGCTCAGCTATTTGTGATCAAATACTAATTCAGTTCTACAGTATGAAGCTGTTTCAAATAAAACCAGCAGATACATGATAGTATTAGATAGATATAATTGAACACTATGTCTGTTATAGACGTGAGACTGAAAGCCAAGATGTCTATGTATTTTCTTCTTTTCTTAGAATCAGATTCCTTTAATGTTGGTGTTACTCCAAGTCTATTCTGGTAGCAGAACATTAATGCCACAAATTTACCAAAAAAAAATACAGTAACATCCTAATGTTACAGAGAAAAATAAATGTATTGTAATGTTTGCCAATTCTAGAGAGCAGATAGAACACAAAGATCATAATACAAATGTCAATAAAACATTGTTAAGTAAGATTTGCTTACATTTATGATTTGGCGCAAGAGACTTTTCTTAATTATGATTGATTATATGTAATAAGCATTTGATGTCTTTAATGTCTATGTTAAAAAGTTTTTCGTGGAATATAAAAATTAAAATTATGGAGAGTAATGGCATAATGAAATATAAACTGAAAACAAAAATGAGTTAAACTAATTATCTCTTTACCCATTATTAGTTAACTCTGTAGAAATTTGGATTAGTTTTGGTACTTCTGTTCATTAAAGGCAGAAAAGATTATATTTAGTAAATGACAGCAGCAGGATAAATTAGTGTTAAGTTATAGGTTTTCAAATGAAAACCTGGAGGTGAAAAAACTTCCAGATAGTTGAACAGACAGTTATGAAGGAACTGGAAAAATAAATACAGGAAGATCTTATATTTATACTTTAAATATATATCCATATATTTAAGTACTGAAGAAAGAGGTACCTGAAATGGAATATGTTTTAATTTAAAATTAAGCACAACTTTTCAAAATAGTAATAATTGTTTCATAAAGGGCCAACCTTCTTATTCTCTCTCTCTCTCTCCCCCCCCGTGTGTGTGTGTATTTGTGTGTGTGTGTCTGTCTGTCTGTCTCTCTCTCTCTGTGTGTGTGTGTGTGTGTGTGTGTGAGAGAGAGAGAGAGAGAGAGAGAATCACAAAGGACTCCTTCAATTTTATGATACAACCTTGTGTGTTGTGTGTGTGTGTGTGTGTGTGTGTGTATTATATGACTACAATGAAGTAAATTGAAATTCTTCTAGCCACTGTTTTGGACAATTAATTATTTAGATATCACTGCACTGAGGTTCTCATTCACAGAAATAATTTTTTAAACTGCTTTTCAAACTGGGAAAACTGCTTGAAGAATCTGGGGCCATATTATCCTGCAATGTTTGGTTTGGTTACAGGTTTGAGCAAAATTCACAGTGTCAATAATGCCCTTTCAAACCCTTAAGCCCAGCTTCTGAATATCTCAGGAACAGTCTCATTTCTCTATCAATCTATGCATTTATTGTGATTGGGGCCCTTTTTTTGTTCCATTTTTTATACAAGCATAATTGGTTAATACAAAAGGTACGACCTTCCTAGTATTTCCATTTATATTATAGAACACCTTAATTCTATTCAATCCAAAAATTGTGTGTTTTGTTCCATATTATGTTCTGTCATGATATTGTCATGTTTAATGTGCCTTCAGTGAACCTACCTGGGTGGTTCTTGAACAATCTGGATCATCTTATATTTCATTTTACCTTCATTATGAACATGATATTATATATAATGATCTTATTATAGTACCAGAAATGGTACTTTTGTGTTTTAGGTGCAAGATATCCACAGTTAGGTAAACCACTAAGAATAATACAAAAACTGTCCAGAGGGAACCAAGCTTTTAGATTGGAAATGTGACAAGAATATATTTAACATCTGTTCCCAAGTCTCCCCCAATTTACTGTGGCATAACTTTTGTGTTGAGAAGAAAATTAAGGGAGATTTGATCACTGATATTAATGTAACATAGTCTGGCCCTTTCACGAAAAAATAGATGCTTGGAGTGCGATGAGCTGAGATGCTAACTCATAAATCAGGGCTTGTACTTTAAAAAATACTCTCTTGCATTAAATATAAATATAGGCTGAAGTTTTAGCATGGTTTAAAATTTATATACACAGCCCAAAGGCTGAACTGCAGAATAAGTCAGTACAAGTAGTCCTCAACTTACGACCACAATTGATCCCAAAATTTCTGTTGTCAAGTGAGACAATTGTTAGTTGTAGAATTTTGCCCCATTTTATGATCTTTCCTGCTACAGTGATTAAGTGTATCACTGCAGGAGTTAAAGTTAGTAACAAAGATATTAAGTGAATGTGGCTTCCTCATTGACTTGCTTGTCAGAAGGGTGCAAAAGGTGATCCTGACTGTGGGACACTGCAGCCGTCATAAATATGAATCAGTTGCCAAGGGTCTGGTTTTTGATCATGTGACCATGGGGATGTTCCAATGGTCATAAACGTAAAAAGGCAGCCATAACTTACTTTTTCCAGTATGGTTGTAACTTTGAATGGTCACTACACAAACTGTAATAAGTCAAGAATCTGTAGTTTGGGAAATTTCTATGGGAGAGCTACTTAACAGACCTTTGAAAAAGAAATGAATACAAAATCAAGATGCTATTTTATGTTCTGTAATAAAAGCAGTTTGGATACCAGCTACTGAACATGTGATGACCCAGAGTGTAACACAAACGTAACAAAATCCAAAATGTAAATAAATGTCCTTTAATGCCTCCAACTTGGCCCAATTGTTCAATAATTCTCAGTTGGAGATAAAACTTATTCAAAGTTAGTCTTCAAAATAAAGCAATACAGTCTGAACTTAATGAGCAGATAGAGGTGAAATAAAAAACCAAAACAAACTACAATGAAGGAATTTCCACAATGGACCAGGATAAGTAATTACCAACTTCAAGGAGATAACAAGGCACAGTCTGTTGGAAAGACACCAGCCAAGATAACTTCAGCCCAGAATAAAACATGCTTTGCTTCTGGAAACGCTGTGTTTTAACTGTCTCTCTTATATACTATTTCCCCAGCTGCAACCAATGAGGGGGATCATGGCCGCTTCCTCTCTCGTAAGCCAAGTTGTTTCTTTCTCCGTTCCTCCCTGCGTGTCCTAGGATGAAGATGGGATGGGCCTGGTTCTTCCTCTGACTGCCCAGCCGGCCTCTGCCCTTCCCCAGCCTCCTCCACAACCTCTGGAGCCACACCTCCACTCTCTATAGGCTGTTCCTCCTCTCCCTCAGAGTCCAATTCTAACAAGGGCATGACAGAACAATTTGGAACTGGCAGGATAGACTTTAGGATGTTTAGACAATTGGGGAGGGGTAGTATTATACTGGTTTAATGTTGTGATTCATTAGGTGAGTCTCAGAGAGATTTGGGGATGAGCTTCACTTTGTGTTTAATTTTCCCCTGTGACTGTTATTATATGCAGCTGAGTGTTGCATGAAACGGAGCCTGAATGTTACTGTAGCCCCACATTAAGCCTGACCTTGTGGCTCAGTATTAATTTGAAGTAGCAGAATTAAAATTTTCTATTCTTTTGCATTGTCATGCCTCACATTGATAAGCACAAAGAAATGTAAATAAAAAAGACCTATTTCACAACCCTAGCTACAACCTTTTTGTTTTATGACAAAAGACAGTTAATTAGCATACTAGCAGTAAGCAGCCTTCCCAAACTCTTGCTAATTATGTATTCTGTTGACCGTGACTGCAGTCATAAGGTAATTGGCTTGCAGCAACATGACATTTCAAATCATCTCTTGAAATTACATCAAAAAGCCAGCCTGTTTTGTTTTGATAGGGGAACAATCAATTTGATAAGTGGTAACACAGCTCATTGTTTCACATTAATTAGACTAATTGCAGCATGTTAGCCTCTGAAACAGACAGAACTTGGAAAAGACAAAGGCGATGGCCTTTAGCATGCATCGCATGTGACAGTTCGACTTGCTTGCACAAAATATCAGAAAACAGAGTTCTTAGAATTCGGTCTTGGATGTGGATGCTTATTAACAACATTTGGCATATGGTTTTTAATTCAGGAGCATTCAGTGACACGGAGCAGATGCAGGTGCATCCAGTGGTATGGAGGAGTGAGAGGGTGAGGGAAAAATGGTTTTCCAGATCTTGCAATGCTGTTTAAAATACAGGTGTAAATTCACCACTTAACCAAAACCACCTTTGAGAGCTCCGCAGGTTATGTGATGCCCAGACACAATGACATTGTTTTCAGAACTACCCCTTGTCTTTCTAATCATTTCTATTAATATATTTATTTTGGTCTGAAGTATATTTCCATGTAACTTTAGAAGAACAGAGTGGGTTTGACCTACATTTATATGATGGAGAACACAACCATTACATATTTTTTGAGAAATTCCTTTTGAAATGAATAAGAATTGTGCAGTAATGCCATTCATACTGTTGGTTTTCACAGTGGAAGCACAGTGACAGAGAAATATGGGTGTATCTTAGACATTCGGGCATCTCACATATTCTGCTATGTAAATTTTCTATTGATGCCATATAAGCTTTTCTTTCCAATATGTCTAATTTAAATGCACTGTCCTTAGAAGATACAGGTAGTCCTCAATTACAAGAGTTCATGTAGTGACCATTCAAAGTTACAATGGCACTGAAAAAAGTGACTTAGGACCATTATTTACACTTATGACTGTTGCAACATCTCCATGGTCATGTGATCAAATTTCAGGTGCTTGGCAACTGACTCCTATTTATGATCGTTGCAGTGTTCCGGAGTCATGTGATTCCCTTTTGTGATCTTTTGACAAGACAAAGTCAATGGGGAAGCCAGATTCACTTAACAAATAGGATACAAACTTATCAACTGCAATGATTCACTTAATGACTGTTCATTTAGCAACAGAAATGTTGGGCTCAATCATGGTCGTAAGTCAACAACTACCTGTAACACTCATCTATTTCATCTGCCACAGAGAGGAAGGGGTCAAGCTATTTTCTAAAGCACCTATAGGCCAGACAAGGAATAATGGATGGAAACTGAACAAGGAGAGATTTAACCTGGAAATCAGGAGAAACTTTCTGACAGTGAGAACAATCAACCAATGGAACAGCTTGCCCTCGGAAGTTGTGGGAGCACCATCAGTTGAGACTTTCAAGAAGAGATTGGACTGCCATTTGTCAGAAATGGTGTAGGTCTTCCGCTTGGGCAGGGGTGTGTGGACTAGACGACCTACAAGGTCTCTTCCAACTCTGATTATCTGTATCTGTTATTTCTTTCATAAAATTTAAAACCTTCTGGCCTTCCATGATTCCTTTTTAGAGTTTTTAGAGTAAGAAGGGATATTCTACAAGCCAAAGTGGCTCTACCTCTGTCCCATTGCATCCCATTAATATATGGAATATGACTGTAATAGGAAGCTTCCCCTAACCATGAAGTCTCTCCATATAATTTAGAAGCCTGATTTCTCTAATCATGCTCCACTCTTTGGAAGAGTGGAGAACCAGCTGTTTGGCAGATCATAAAAACCACACAATGACAAAGAGTTCTGCCTTCTATTCACTATCATGATTTCAAAGCTCTCTGATATTTCCTCTATTACATCTGAAAAAGCAAACTTTGTATATTTCCAAATATGTATGACTAATTAGAAGCATCATCATTACATAATGTTTTTTCCAGAATGAGCATTTAACTTATTTTATGTTCCTTTTTGAATGCTGGTCATTATACAGAATGCTGGTTATTATTCACAATTTGGAAAATATTGGAAATGTTTACAGAAATTGGAGTAAAAAAAACTTCTAGACTTTGGTCCTTACAATATATTGCCTGTATAGAATAACTGATAATTGTAGCATTTAGTTGGATATATTATTTAATCAGTTTTGCATATTTTCTTTTCTAACATTTACAAATAAATTATGATTTCTGTTTAAATAGCAGTGGCTTATTTATATCCATAACTTAATGAGTATGAGTGTGTGCAATCAAAAAATTAATCCAATTGTAATTGCTTTAAATTATAGCAGAATGAATGATGCACCTGTCCTGCTGCTTTTACTAAGTGCCCTGGTTTCATATAAAGCACAGCACTGAAGCCTTTTAACATTCAGCTAAAGTACTGGTTCCACTTGCTTGAGCACAAGCTGCAAACTGTGATGTTAGAATTCAGGTCTATACCGTTGCTGTCACTACTGGTTCTTGTGTAGTCAAGTTCCTTCTTCAAGCAAAGGTACTCTTTGCTCAGTTAAGTGAGCGTCAGTCATAGGGAGGGTTGGCTGTTAGCCCCGGGGTAGTTCGGCTTTTCCATGTTACACCTGAATGAGATATTGACAAGACATTGCCTGCTAAACAGAGTCAAGAAGTGCAAGATTAAAAAAAAATAGGGATTGACAGAATAATTTTGGAAATGAAACACACATTTCCAATACACATTCAGAACACTTAGGCCTTTTCACATTAAGGTTTCAACTGCAAAAATCACTGTGAATCTTTTTTTATGTCATCACACAGCACACAAGAAGAATCCTGCAGCTAAGAATATGATTTGAACCTGACTTCAAAGGGAAGAACAGAGATGACTGGGGTAGGGGGAAAAAAAGTAAATTAGTTAATATTCATAGCAGTGATATATATTCAAATTTCCCATCTGTAAATATATAAAAGCTGAAAAATATGGATTTTTCAGATGCAAAGCATTTATTGTGGTAACAAGACAGTTTCAATGTGTTTGTTATACTGTCCTTCTAAAGTATACTTCCTTACAACATATCAAAACTAAACAAATATTAACAATGAACTCTTCCTTTCTTCTTAGTTTCTTGTTCTAAGAAAACCCCAGTCTATGTACTCCAACAACCACTCAGCTCTCATGGTTTAATCTTTTCTTCTTTTAGTTTAATATTTTCTTATTGTCTCTACCTCATTTTTCAGCAAGCCCTGAGTTTAAGAACATTGGAATGTAATGCTTAAGATCAGAAACCTATGTAGTCTAGCATTTTGCTTGCAGAATATCCACTGATGCCTGTGGAAGGCCCACAAGCAAGATCTGAGTTTGAGCTCATGTCTGCTAACAGTCAATATTAAAAGGCACATGCGTCTATATGTCACTCTAAACTGAAGTTTTGCTTTAACCATTAT